>NC_067220.1:11636876-11957501 GCF_019924925.1 Ctenopharyngodon idella | reverse complement strand
CCCCTATAAAGTGAAAAATGATTCTTGATAAGTGGGTTATTCAGTTAATCTAAGAATCATTGAACAACCTTTATTGTGAAGAGTGTATCTGAAAGACCCTGCACCGTACAACCTTCCTCCATTGTGCCCTTGAGCAAGGCACTTGAGCCCTGTCTGCTCCGGGCAGGCTGCAGTTTGGCTGACCTTGTGCCTCATCCCCATCCTCATTCTGTGTGTGCATGTGTCTGCGTGTCTGCCAGAGATATATTACAGAAATAGAACATTTCGTGCTTATTACGTTTATGAAGCGTCATTATCTTCCTTTGCCTCATCTTCTTATCAAGTGTTTGCTCAGTGCATGTTCAACAGGAGTGTTTTTCCACTATTAATTAACCAACAGTGTGTGCTGCGGTGTGCTACTGTCAACAAGTTTTAAATGATGATTATGTAATCAGTATTGGTGCATCATGTGCCTGATCTGTAGCACATCAAGGGATACATACATAAATACATACACAAGCAACATGTTTGTCCACATGTTAATTGCACAGTTGTTGCTCTACAGGTAGTAGATGTTATGGATAAATTGAGTGCATTGTTAATTGATTTAAAGATTTGAATCAAATTAATGACATGGGGCAATAACCATTTAATAAATTTTATTGTGCATATCAATATTTGCTGAGAAAAACCTCCAAAAGAGGGAAATTCAAAGACGTTACATTAATGTGGCAGACGAAAGCATTGAATAGACATGACAAAAAGTGGCTTTAAAAGTCATTAGTATTTATTTTATTTGCATATAATTGAACAAAATTTATTTATGGTCGGGGGTAATTGCATTCATTTATCAATTTTTTTTATTTTTTTTAATTAAACCATGTAGAATTAGTCTTATGTAACTTGAATAAACAGATTTAGTTAAGATACTCTCTAGCTACAGGATTTATTTATTTATTTTTTGTATTGGAGTGTCCTCTAAATACCTTTAGGAGTACAAGGGAAAAAGAGAGAGGAAGCGAGAGAAAGATGTAGTCCTCCCACAATGCCCCAGGCAGAAACCTGGTTTTTATTGACAAGTGGACATTTTACCAACTAGCTTCAAAAGGTAAAATGTTCTTATGAATTTACGAAGAAGGTCAGATGACATTCTCAGTCCAGCTGCATTATGTACTAGAGTCCTTCAAGAAGGATAAAGAAAACATACTACATTTGCAGAAGGTATACTGTACGCCATACATACAGATAACATATCTGTCATTGAACAGTGAGAGGGTAGCATGTCTATATTCACACAGCAGCATAGTCACCAAAGTGACTAACTTAAATTTTCATAGTCACAACAACATTCGTGAGAAAGTTCAGTTGATAAAATGCCGTACGAACCACAGTAAGCTAGTCATTGACATGCATATGACATTAGCATGCACTTTGTGGTTTATTCTTTGCTGTCAATCACTGACGTTAGGGCTGTCAGCATCTCTCTGGTTATGAAAAATGGCAGAGAATGGGGTATTGTGTTTGAGAGTGAGATAAAACTGTTACGTGGTGGGAATATAGTGTAGAAAAAAAGATGAACTGCACAAAAAAAGAACACAGAATTTTACACACATCTGAAAGAAAGAAAACAGCGGGAGTTGCCTGAAATGCCAAACTGTTTAGAATACAAATTATTCTTAAAGATGCCATAAAAGGTCTCATTGCTTACTTTCGTGTACTGTCACCTTGGTTACAGGTTTACTCGAGGCTATTGCAAGCTAGAGAATGGGATTGACAGCATACATACAGACAGCATTTGATCCGCTTCAGTTTGCCTTTACATTTATAGACCAGTCTGAGAGTCACACCTCTTTAGGTGATTCCACACTTGAGTTCCATTTTAAGGTTTACACAATTTAACATTCACTACTGTATAAAAGTTTGGGGTCAGTGAGATTTTTTTTAACATTTTTGAAAGTTGTCTCTCTTGACTCACCAAGGCTGCATTTATTTTGATCAAAAATACAGCAATATTGTGACACTTTAATATTGTGAAATAGTATGACATGGGGTGTAATGGCACACAAAACTGACGGTTCGGTACGTACCTTGGTTTTGAAGTCACGGTTCAGTATGGGTTCGGTACAGCAGGGGGAAGAAAACTCAACATAAAATTTCTTTTCTTTTTTTTTCTTTTTTTTTATTAAACAGTAGTTACTTGAACATTACTATAATATTAAAGGTTAACAACAGAGCCCAAACTATTAGCCTAAATTCAATTGCTATTTATTTTTAGATATAATAATCAACACTCAAATAACTAATTGTATGCAAACATGTAAGCTGCACTGAAGGCAGTGTTTGCATTAACTTCTAAATCTAATTATAAAATGATGTTTTGCCTCAATTTGTTGTTGGAATATAAACATTTATACACAGTGGCTGTCATTTTCATGACAGATTTATTTAAACATTAAATAATCAAGACATCACTAACAGGTTAAGTAAAATATAATGAATATATAGGATAATACAGTGCATATATTAGGACGAAAAGAGTTCATTTCTCAAACTAAAATGCGAACTAATAAGCTGTGGACACTGAATGGCTTTTCTGAGGTAAATGCTCAGTGACATATTGTTTACAAGATATTTTATTGACGTCTTTCCGCCTGTTTGAATTTCCTGATAAAATGGACCAAATTTTTTATCAGAATTCTTATCGAAAGTAACAAAACGCAGAGCTTATTTCTATTATTGGTGGTTAGGCTACAGTGCTGTATTCGTACACATGTGCACCGAATCGGAAGTCCTCTACCGAAACAGTTCGGTATGAATACATGTACCGTTACACCCCTAATATGACAATTTAAACTGTTTTCTATTTGAATATATTTTAAATGTAATTAATTCCTGTGATGTCAAAGTTGAATTTCAGCATCATTACTCCAGACTTTAGTGTCACATGATCCTTCAGAAATCATTCTAATTTGCTGATTTGGTGTTTAAAAAGCATTTCTTATTCTAATATTTTCATGGAAACCATGATACACTTTTTTCAGGTTTCTTTGAATAGAACAGCATTAATTTGAAACCGAAATCTTTTGTAATATTATAAATCTCTTTACTGTCACTTTCGATCGAATCAATGCATCCTTGCAATCCATTTATTATTTAAAGCACACTTCTTTGATGCCACAGCAAAAACTACTAGCCCAACTAATAAAGTTCAAACATTATTAAACGCAAGTGAACTGTCAGTAATAAAAATAAGTACAAATACACTAATTACAAACGTACTAAAAAGATAGTACGTTTTATTTAGGAAGTCTGTAACCACTTAAATCATAGAAGGAAAAGACCATTTACAGCCAATACAGGCAAATTACCATTGGAAATAAATGGGTTTTAAAGCTTTTTAACAGTTATAGCACCAACTATAGTCCGATCTCCATAAAAGTTTGCATGCTTGTTTAGAATCATATGTCGCATGTGCTCACCTATTTTCGTGAAGTTCTGAGTTTTCATTTAGGAGTTATAGGCTTTTGTGTTCACTCGGCCACGCCCCTTTTCTAATTGACCCTGTTATAGCTTCAACTTTGTCAACAGTTAAACTTTTTTTTTTTTTTTTTTTTTTTTGATAATTATTGACCTAGAGAGTCCAGAGAATTGTTCTGCACTGGTTTTGTTCCGATCAGGCGAAAAACCTAGGATTAGTTTGCAAAAGTACGTTTTTTTTACATAATCGCGAATATTTAATTAACGATTTGATTGACAGCAGTGGTTCTTGAGGCAAAGTTGTTCAGCATGAGGAGATCTATCAAATGATATGAATATTGTGTGTATGTATGAAACAACGTGATTACAGAAGTGTACAGAAGATTACAGAAGATTTCTTTCAAAATTCTCACAGACCTCTAGGACCATGAGTCGTACATGCCCACCGAGTTTCGTTCCGATCGACCTCCGATAACCTTGTCTAATAGGTGCTCAAATTTCATTGGCCGATGGCGGCCATGTTTTTCGAGTTACTCCAATGTCCTCATAGACAGTCATGGCTCCTTTGACCAAGACACTGAATGCCAATTTTCAAGACATTCGGACTAACGGTTGCGTAGTTATAACTGTTTTCATGTTTTCTCGTGTTATAGTGCCACCTAGTGGCCATTCGCCATGATTTTTTTTTTTTACTGTGACCAAAACTTGCGCCCATAGACAGGTGTTCCAGTCATTTATAATATTTATAAGGTCACTTGCAATGCCCAAAAATATTTGTAATATTTGTATTTGTCAAGGTGAATCTGATCTTTGTGTTCACAAAACATATGCTATTAGTGAACCGAACCATGGACTTGCTATTTGCTTATTGTGCTTATCGTGGTTTGCTTATCCTCCTTTGTCTGTGATTTGGTTTTGACATTGCTGTAATATTTATGCGCAGCAATTTCAGCGATCGCTTTCCAACATCTTCCAACATTTTGAAAAATTGCCTGTTTTATTGGTTTTAATGAAATATCAGTCTGGTTACTAAGTGAAGAGCTTGATTTGTGTTTGTGTGTGTTTTTTTGTGTGTGTGTTTGAGAGAGAGTTAAAGAGGTGAGGTTCTCTTATGCAAGTCATAGGCTCACTGCGCGTGGGAAGTGTGCAGTATAAACACACACTCGCACACTAACAAAAAATCAGGGATGGGAGAGAGGGAGAATACAGTAGCTCTGTTCCATTTCAGAACAAGAAAATTCTTCATTTATTAGTGTTAGAGGTGCCATTTTGCCAGCATTCCTGCTGAGTTTACTATATTGAAGGTAAACACTGTTTTCTTTTATGCTCAGCTATTATTAAAAGTTTGCCAAGAAAACCTACAAGTAGTTAATTCATAATCTGTCCATGAAGTTATTTTAATAAACATCAAGATGTTAGGTTAAAAGGTACAAGGTAATGTGTATATGTTATCTTATTTGAACTTCCACAAAGGATTTAATCCCAATTACCCTTATGATTAATATGGCACAGATGAACATTAGGCAGAACAAAGGCAGACTAATTGAGAGTTATTTGCATTATCTCGGGGTCTTTCAGAAATCACTAGTGGCATTAAGGGTAGGACGCAATCGCTGAGAAACGTCTGAGAGAAAATTAAAGGGATAGTTCTTCTATGCAGCATAAAGGAAGATACTTTAAGAAATGTTACATTTTAGTGTTTTCTTTTTTGTTCATAAAATGTAAGTCCAAACATACATGAGGGTGAGTAATTGATGACAGAATATTCATTTTTGGGGGGACTATAGCTTTAAAATTAAATATGAAATTGAAAATTCTCTGGCTTAGATATTCTTAATGTCTACTAGGGTGTTTGGGATGATTGCCAGGACGTTGCTGTGTGGTTGCTAATGTGTTATGAGTTGTCTTTAGTTGCTGTGCAGTTGCTATGGTGTTCCGGTGTTTGCTAATCTAAAGAGCCTGAACCAAAGCTCTGATGTTCTAGTACCTAGATATGGCTTGGGTTCTTCCTTTAGTGAAAGTTTGTGGTACATTTTCTCCCTTTTAACATGCTCCAGGCAAAATCATAAATCTGATCACTTAGAAATGTAATAGCACACCTCTCCTCCGCAACCAACATGATTTGTGGTATCATTTATGTCTGTAGCACCAACACATTACACACCGGATTTTAATACTTTCGAAAAAACCCTAACCCAAGGAATGAGCAGTACTAGTAGTGATGTTTTGCATTTGTGCATACGTGTTTTGATAAATTTGTGAATGTGAATATGTCTGGTTTGAATAGTACAGCAGATTGGCTAGTTCTGATTTTCTACAGCAGCATTAGTGTAATAAATAGGTAAATATGTTAATGTTATGAATCAGTATTCAGTTTATTTATTGTATTTAAGAGTGTGTGACTCATGAAAAGAGTCAGTTCTGCAGTCTTCACTCCTACAATCACACAGTTGGTTTGACATGATTGGTTTGACCTCTACCAAACAGATACAGATAGAGCAAGTGATGTAAAAAAAAATAAAAGAAAGCCTTTTAAACATTTTGAACCCCCACACAAAGACAATTTAGAAAGACAAATAACATTTCATTGTCACCGTCATGTCATTCCAAACCTTTCTTTTCTTTTCCTTTTACTTGAAAACCAGGTCAAACCTATTTGTGAACAAGTCATTTAGACCAGAAATGATTCTTGATATTTTTTTAAGTCCAGGTGATACAAAGAAACATTGAAGAACCTTCATTTTGAACAGTGTCAAATTGTTCTGTCAGATGTTATTTGATAGCCAGCTGTGCCCCAGAAATAATACATCTTCTTTAAACTAATTAAACAACTCCTCCAGGCAATATGGGAAAAAGAAAAAAGACTCATGTTCAGACCAAATAACTGTAAGTAAGTGTAGTTCCCTTTATGGATGAGTGGCTCAACGATATTACACAGTTCATTAGTGACTGATCTCTAGTCCATTTACAACACTTGTTGCAGATTTTTAGGCCATAGACAGCAACCATTTAAGGATTTTTAATGGCTGACCACTGGCTTGCTCAATCGCTTGTCTCCTCATGCGTGGGATCCTGACACCCACCCAAAATTATATTGCTGTTAAACGCTTTTTAGTGCAGGCAGTTCGAAGAACCCTATGTGCTTTTAGTTTTTGTTGTAAGTAACATTTTAGCTGCAGGGACCCACAGGAATATACATTTATATACATTTTTGAAATATCAATATCGTGTTAATTTGGGGTGTGACAATATACCGGTATTGGCGATAACCACAATATTTAAAATGAATAGGACGCTTAGAACGAATCAGTTCAATGATTAAATGACCCATTCAATAGAGACGGTCACTTGCTTGCTTCCTGAATGAATCAGTCATTTGAACAAATCGGTTGAATGAATGACTCACATACTCAGTTTAGTTTCATATTTAAAGTACTTTTTAATTAAAAAGTTAAAATCAGAAAAAAATCCATATTTAAAAATTGAATTAAATTTTAGACAAATTATAAATGCTGTGTAAATATATTAATGCCACCTCTCATTCTGTGTCACCTCTGTATTGCAAAGACGGATTTTGTTGATAATGATTTCATTTGATTGGTAACAGCCATAATGTATAGGCTACTAGGCTAGTATTAATTTTTATTTCTTCAGGTCTTAAAAAGCCTTAAATTTGACTTTAAAAAATGTGCAGCAACCCTGAAAGAGAAAAACTAAATAAACAAAGTAAAAATTATTTAGACTGATACATTTTTTTCCCCCCAAGGATTCTATAGATATCGCGATATATCGATATTGTGAATTCTTTTGGCCACAATAACCGTGGAGTGAAAAATATAATATTGTGACAGCCCAAATACACATACATATATATATATATATATATATATATATATATATATATATATATATATATATATATATATATATATATATACGGTCATGTGAAAAAGTTTTCCATTTCAGGACATAATAAAAATTCATCTGGTCCTTGGCAGGTCTTAACATTTGGAAAATAAAACCACAACACATAAGATATCACACCATGTCATTATTCATTTAACAAAAACTAGGCCAAAATAGAGAAGTGTTGAAATCTCAGAAGCGAAGATCAGGAGACATGGATGTATCATCAGCAGGATTCTTTATTGAGAACAATATTGTCGGTAGCTGCAGTCATCAAGTCTAACTAAGGCAGTGTACAATGTAGTTTATATACATTTTAGAGGGCAGTGCTTAGGGATGGAGATAAAGCACCTGGGAGACGACCTTAAACAAAGCATGCAAATGAAGTATTCGGGTATAGGAACCCGCCCCAGACTCTAGAGTGTCGCGCGTCCTAATCCAATCAGCATAACTATTCAATAAATGGGACAGGGGCTCCAAGAGCCATTAAAGACAGATGGTGAGAATCTCAGTAATCTGATTCATTAGACATACAATAAAGAGAACAGGAACTGGCAGAAAACTCTTGCTGGAAACTTTGCTTAACAGAATCATTCATCGGATGTCATCATCTTTACCTTAAAATGCTAAATACAATTGACTTCACCTTAGTATTTCATGTGATGTTATGTCAGGATGTAGGATCAGCAGATCTTAAACAGATTCTTAAATTTGTAATCCCACAGAAGCCATGGGTGACAAACTAAGGACACCCTTACTGCTTCCTTAGGAATTAAGAGGGTAAGTAATGATCAGGCACTGCTAATCAAATACCTTTGAATAATTGATCGTCAGCAAAAGTGATCACCTCTATAAAAGCAGAAGTTCTGGCTGTTTGCTGGTCTGGAGCCTTCAGGTGTGTGTTAACACAATTACAAAGAGGAAAGACATCAGCAGTGGTCTTAGAGAAGCAAATGTTGCTGCCATCAATCTGGGAAGGGTTATGCAGCCATTTCCAAACAATTTGAAGTCCATCATTCTACAGTGAGGAAGATTATTCACAAATGGAAGACATTCAAAACAAACACCAATCTTCCCAGGAGTGGACATCCCAGCAAATTCACCCCAAGGTCAGATCATGCAATGCTCAAAAAAATTGCAGACAACCCAAGAACTACACCTCAGACTCTACAGGCTTCAGTTAACATGTTAAATGATAAAGTTCATGACAGTACAATTAGTAAAAGACGGAAAAAGTATGGCGTGTTTGGAAGGGTTTTCTAGGAGAAAGCTGCTTCTCTCTAAAAAGAACACAGCAGCATGGCTTATGTTTGCAAAGTTGCATCTGAACAAACCACAAGACTTCTGGAACAAAGTCCTTTGGACAGACAAAACCAAAGTGGAGATGTCTGGCCATCATGCACAGCGCCAAGTTTGGTGAAAGCTAAACATAGCATATCAGCACAAACACCTCATACCAAAAGTCAATCATGCAATCATTTCTAGCCACAGGCCCTGGGAACCTCAGAGTCATTGAATCGACCATAAACTCCTCTGTATAACAAAGTATTCTAGTGTTAAATGTAAGGCCATCCATCCGACAGCTAAAGCTTGGCCAAAGTTGGGTTATGCAACTAGACAATGACCTGAATATCACCAGCAAATCTACAACAGAACGGCTGAAAAAGAAAAGAATAAAGGTGTTAAAATGGCCCAGTGATGTCCAAACCCCATCCCGTATCGTATCATCATCGTATTTTATATTTATATTTATTTACTCTTATTTTGTTCTTCTTTATATATGTATATAAAGAATCGCAGGGTAACTCACGATATAATACGATCACGATACATGGCTCATGATAACGGTGATATCACGATACCGCGATACTGTGATAATCGATATATTGCTAGACAATCCTATAATGATGCATCATGATATCTGTCTAACTATGAAAACAAAAAGCCAGTGAAAAGGTTAATTGCAGGTTTTCTCTATTTATTAAAGTCCAAACTGTTAGAAAAAGCATAAAAGGTTTTTCAGTCTGTTATTAAATCTAACATTTTAAGTAAAGTAAACATTTTATGCTTATACTTTTTTTAAAAAACTTAAACTTTTGTTTGCGTGTAAACTCACACATTTGGCCTAAGTTAACTGCTTATCGACTTGTTTTATATAAACCTGGTACAGTACATTAAAAAATACCAACCTCTATTATTTAAACCTGGGAACATCTCAGTGTTTAACAGCTTCCTTAAAATAATCCTGGGAATAGTGTTGCCAAAAGGTACCGAGGTAGGTAGCGTATTTTAAAATGTTAAAAATGTTAGCAGCATAGCCTAGCATTTTGAGCGCTGTTGAGCGGATTCATAAACACCTCTGATTGGCCATTGTGTGTTCAGCTATGTCTGTGATTGGCTACAATGATAAACGCTTCCAAAACATATTGTAAATAAACATCTTTGACGCTCTTCACTGAGCGCTTCAGATTCACATGGGAGCGTTTGAAAACAGGCATCTATCAGCGGATACCTAATATATCCGCTGATTGAGGAATCTGCTGATAGACACCTGCTTTCAAACACTCACGTCTATATCTGTGTAAGAGCTTGGTGAAGAACGTCAAAGATGTCTACGTTTGTTGTATCAATGGTATAAAAGCGTATCGATTCTCATATCGCTCAGAGAAGGATGACGATATATCGCCATATCCCACCCCTAATATATAATAAATTATATACAAATAATATTTAGGATATATATATATCCTAAATATTTCTATAAAAATATTCTATAAATAAATTGTCAATTAATTTGTGTTTTTGTCCTGACCAGCCACGACAAGCAGAGGCGTAACTTAGTTTGTCTTTTTTGTATCTTCTCTGCCTCACAGTAAAATCTTACTGATTCAGAATCACTCTCCACATAACACTATATTAAACATGAAATCTTTTCTGATTGGCTGTAATTTATGTCATGTCGTGCAGCATTTTCACTGCACGAGTGAGGAGAGACACATTACTTATTGCTGGAAACTTGTCATGTCATGACTGGTTTAGACAGGATGTTCAGTTCTTGCAAATGGATGCTAGGTGTTACCAGACATCACATCTGCCATGTCTTTTCTGTGGGTTTACTAAGAGTGGTATTGAACAAAGTGTTCGGAAAAACAAGCTTGACTTTGATTTTAGCATTAGCAGTGATAGACATTTCTAAACTCTACATTTTACGATGAGGAGACAGCTTAAAACTGTTTAAGTTCATGAGGATGTGATGAGGATGTGACTGAATTGTGTTAAATGGTGCATAAAAACAACTCGTGGAAAAGAAAAATCACAAATTAGATTTCTTTAATATCTCAATTGTTTCTCCTAGACAGGAAGGAATTTTAAGAGAAACTCTTAGCTGTTTAACGAATTTAAATAATACTAATAATAATAACAATAACAACAGTAATGATGATTAGCAATTCTCAATTCAAGTATATATTTATTCCCTTTGATCACAGTCATTATTTGTTTATTTGTATTTTGAGGCAGATTTCAGATTGTAGTCATTACTAGTATTATGCATGCAGGGTCAGACAGACCAAATGTCAGACGCATTAGCGATTGTCTGATTGCAGCACAGCGTATAGCATTAGTGAGCTGACCGTCTCCTCTGAGTTCAGTGACAACTTAAATTGTTGACTTATTTCCTTGAGTGCCCTATATCTGCTGGAGATTGGCTTCAGTTACAGGAAGTTACAAAAACAGCAAACAGACATTAGTATCAGCAAAGAGAGGCCATGAGAGAGAGAGAGATCTGAACAAGAGTTTAGAGGAAAAGCACAACAAACATATGGACGGAAGGAGGGAGGAAGGGAATTAGAGAACAAGACAACAGGGAGAGTGGGATGGGAAAAGAAAGAAAGGAAACACGACTGCGTTGTAAAAGTTAAAGTCTTTGAGAAGAATAGCGTGAGGGAACAGGGAGAATTCTGAGAGAAGTGAGGGAGTGTTCTGAGAATATGAAACACGGTTTTATTTCTCTTCTGATATAAAGGATGTTACTCCTCCAAGCCACGCTTCAATGAGGAAAAAGACACCGCAAAGGATGAATAAACAAAAGAAGTGTCATCGAATCTGAAAGCTAATTACAGCCTGACAGAATAAAGCTCGACTGTTCAACTTTCCTCCGCACGAGTGAGGGAGAGACGCAGATGAAGACGTATAGATTGAGGGCCAGATGATAAATATTAGAGGATCTCCAAACACAGGCAGTGAGCGTGGCAGAATCATCATCTTTATAACATTGCCCTGCATTTGGATTGACTCTCAAAGGCCACATTTCCAGTTGATCACATTTTTCAACAATAAAGCACTTAAATTGCGTTGAAAATGAATTGAATCCAATTTATATAAAAGTAATGCGCTGACAGTGGCACACGAGAGGGGAGATGTGAGACGAGGGTGATGAATTTAAATGCTCCATGTCTGCGGCGCTAACCACCTCTCTTATCTCTGTAAAAAGGCTCCGTTGCCATGGTGTCACCACGGTGTTGCCAAGGCTACCGGAGTGTTAGCACAACAGTAATGGGGTGTTGTCACGGTAACCCCAGCTGTTACTGTGAAGATTGTGGAGGAATTTTCCCCAGGAAAGGGATTACATGCAACATGTTCACCCACATCCTAAAACGCGTGCACTTGCAATCACACGGTTGCTCTCAAAGGGCTCTCAGAACGGTGAAAACGAGAGATCAAAATCAAAATGCATGCGAAAAAAAGGATGTATGCTGCTGCTCGCATGTTCCTCCTTTATTAGAATTATTATATCAAAAAAGAATAAGAAACCACAGGGAACTTCTGTTTCAAAGCTGTTAAACACACACACACATGGGAAAGACACGGTTAGAGATGTATAGAAGAAGGGTTGAGTGAGGGAGAATTTTGTTGGTTTTGATAGTTTGATCTTTTAATGAAGCCCCCATGGGAGCAAGCCAAACACGCATGGCATCATGGGAACTTTTTTTTAAGCAGTATCATTCATCCCTCTACAGTGCAGTGCACCATACACTCTTTACATTGCATAATCTTCTTATGAGGGATGTTTCCTTTCTGAAATCGCCACTACATTGCAAAGATTTGGTTTTGTGAGTTGTTCTGTCCTGTGTTGTTTTCTGTTTTCTTATTTCATTCAGTTGTCACTGTAAAAAAAATCCTAAATGTCCAAAAAACAAACAAACAAACAAAAAACTGGCAGCTGTGGTTGCCAGACATTCACCTTAAAAAATGATATGAAATATTTCCTGTATTACGGAATAGCTTATTGGTTCATGTATATTTCACAACTTATAGCTGTATATTTTCATTCAGCTTTTCACCTTAAAATGAATGAATAGTCACTGTAATAAAACAGAAGGCCACATGATGAATACAAGTTCATTGTAAGTAGAGAATACACCAAGTTAACACACACGACACTAAAATAATGCAATAAACATTCACTAAATAACAGAAAATGTACAGAACACCCTAATGTACATCATTGATAATAATAAGAATAAGAAACAACAAAAATATTTATGTAAGATATAATCATATGTGATGTCACACAGGGATTTCTGAGAATGTCCTTTACTGTTTTTCACAGTAAATTATATGGTATTTCATAGTTTTTACATGAAAAAAAATAAATAAATTTGATAGTATTTTGTTTTAAAAGTAAACCCATTTAAAATTGTTCACTGTCTTTGGTAAGGTAATTTACAGTAAAATGCTACAGTACAAAACTGTTGTTTTACAGAAAGTCTTTTTCTATAAAAAAAAAAAAAGAATTACAGAAAGTTTTACTAGAGATATACAGATTCTAAATTTCTCTGCCGATGTCGATTATTCAGAATGATATCTGCTGATACTGATAGTTTGAATTTCTTAAGGAAAAAAATCTCCAAACTAGGCTAATGTTGTAAATTATACATAGAACCCTCTCATTTGGTACATCACCATAATATTAGAGGTTAAAATTAACAACAGAGCCCAAACTATTATATTTAATTGCTATTTATTTTCAGACATAATAATTACACTTAAATAAAAACTGAAAACTCAGTTGCACATAAGATAGTTTTCATAAACACACTTCATGACAAATTTATTCAAAAATACATATATAGTAAACAGTAAATAAGCTCCTCTAGTTTTTTTTATAGCTTTTTTTATTGAAATTTTTCCGCAGTTGAAACACTGATTGAGCGATTACATGAGACATGATATATTTCACTAAGTTGTACTGTATCTTTAAACATACCTTCTAATGTTCATGTACATTTTTTCATGCTATAACTTGTATTAAAGTGGAAGAAAAGACTCGCGCTCCACACTGCTGAATTTCGTCATAAAATGGACAGAATTTGAAAACTGAGACTTTGTTTCTTATCAGAAGTATCAAAGCACAAAACTCTTTGCGATTATTGGATGGGAGGTGCTACAAATAATGTTTGATGTAGGGAAAAACCACGGACCTGCAACCCTGGCTTGAACTACGGGTGATTCATAGGGTTAAATAAAGCCTGCTCTAACATCACTATTTTTTTTTTTAACTGTTAATGCTTTATTGGCACGTTAATTCCAACAGCCCTAAATTCAGCACAAGAGATATTTTCTTCACACACAGTATGACTTGCAGTCTGACATGTTTTTCTTCCCCCTTTTGATTGACAGGATATAATTGGCCCTGTTTTTAAACAATCGGCCGATAGTGAAAATAATTGCTTTTATCGGCCGATACCAATTAGTGGCCAATGCTGCACAATATTGAACAAAAATGCGATAACTTGTTAAATAATGTGGTATTCGATATGCGATACGATAATGCTTTGTGTATAAAATAAATGTAAATATATTTAAAAACTTAAAATTACATATATGTTTCACATTCTTTTTGTGAGAAGAAAGCATCCCCACATCTTCTGAAAGCGAACAGCCGAGTTTTACTGTAGTATTGCATAAAAAGTAAGTTTCATTGTATAAACCTAACTACAGCTGCACGGATCCAATATATTGTTACACGCCCACTTTCTTTCTCAACTTTTTACTCCAGTTAAGACATAACTCACTGTGTTTACGTGAATACTCACCAAGACTGGCATTTTGACATAATTTTGTGTGTATTTGGCCATATAAGCTGTGGAAGAGGACTGAAATCGGGATCACGTGCTGTCCGAGAGGTGGCTTCCTATGCGCGTGTGTATTTCGCTTATTGCGCATAATAATTAAGCATGTCACACACAAGTAACAGTCATGTGCCGGTCGATTCTTTGCTGTCTGCGTAGACCTAAAACTTAGACTTTTCGTAATCTTTGAAGTATTAAACCATTCAATTTCCGTAAGCCATTGTGATATGTACAGTATATCACGATATGTACATTTGTCATATTTCGATCATTTCAATGTATCGTGCAGCCCTACATCGGTGTATCCCTATTTTTTTTTGTTTTTACAGTGTATTCCATTGTATTCTAAAAGTTTTAAATGGTCTAGACTAGGTTTCTTCAAACTGTTGTCTTTTGAACCCCCCACAGCCTTATTAGTGAAAAACAGACTCACCAAGTAGCTTGTAGTTTTTGGAACTGAATAAATCATTTTTTTCTTTATATATATATATATAGATTTAACAAAGTAAAGCTGAAATCTTTCCAAGAACCCCCTGGAACCTGCTTAAGTACCCGCTGTGTGCGAATCACTGCTGTAGACCATTATGCGATTTGGCTGCTCACATTCAGATTCCAAACCATCCAAACCACTGAAGGGTAACAGAACCTTTTTTGATTGACATTTGTCAGTTGTGCAGTCAGCAGCGATGTCTCTGCATCAACCAGTCAACGGTAACACCAGCTGACCTCTTTTTACTGCAGAGTAGCATAAATTTAAAAAGGATATTTCATATGCAGAGAGCTCATGAAAACAGTTATTCGCTAAATTATTCTTGCTCACAAATAAATATATCATACCAAATGAACATGAATGATTCCTCTAACATGCTAACAGTGTTTGAATAAGTCTTTGGCTCACTGCTGTGTGTGTTTAGGCATAATACAGCAACCAGCAGTGCAGTAATGGCATGGCATTGTGTGTGTGTTTGTATTGTAAAAGAAGAAGAAAAGAGGAGAACAAGATTGAGAGAAAGAGAATTGAGTGTATGTTTTAACAGCAGGGCTTTGTTCTAATAGCTGAGCTCACACTGTGCTTATCAATGCCATACAAATACATTGAAAGGCAGCAGCATGTGCCAGAGTGATATGCTTACTGTCACTGCAAAAATCCAATGAAATATTGATCACATAGCTCAGGTCACACACACACACCCAGCCCTGTCAGTCTGACATTGTTCTACTGGTCCAAATATATTTGATGGATAAATGTGTTTACACTGTGCAGCCTGTTTTCTGATATATCAATATAATTGTACAGTGATTTGAATGTCATTACTATTGAAAGATGTTTATGCGAGGTTAATATAAGAAAGCCAATTGAGATTTTGAAGGCAAGGGACATTTTAAAGGTCAAGTGAAAGACACTTTTTCTACTTAAACTAATATGAAGCACAGACAGTGTATATGAATTATGTTCAGATAGAATAGGCTTATTTCCAGTTTATGCTAAATCTCTGCCCCCTCAAGGTGCTATCTAGCATATATATGAAAAATGCTGGATTTCTTAACATTTCAATGAAATATGAATTATGTTCAGATAGAATAGGCTTATTTCCAGTTTATGTTAAATATCTGCCCCCTCAAGGTGCTATCTAGCATATCTATCCAAAAATACTGGATTTCAAACATTTCAGTGATATTGCAATGTAACATCCAACAAATGTGAAATGGATCAAAATAATATGCTGTAATATATATAATACATTCATATATATTCATTGTTAGTTCATAATACCTAATGTTAAATATATATATGTGTGATGCGATCTGGGAAAACCTGTCGGATGTCGCAATGGAACGTTTTCAGTAAAGTCAAAAAATAGGTTGAATGTCTTTTTTTTTTTTTTTTTTTTTTTGTCAAAATTGGGTTTTCGTTAAATTATCATTCTATAACATCTTGTCTATCATCTCTGAAAATATCTTGGCAAAATTCACCTGTTAAGTGCAGAAAAATAGCAATTTATAGTGGCACTGTCTTTCTCTAACGTTACTGTTTAAGAACATACCCAGCGGAGGTAAAAAAAAAAACAAAAAAAAAAAACAGCCATAGCTTTCTCTCTCTTAACACTACAAAGACAGTTCACCTATCAAAATAAACCACATAAAATGTAGAATGAAGGTGCATTAATGCAAATTTCCCGCCAGTCCTGTATAAACTACGGCACGCAAAGAGTTTTTTTTTTTCTAATACAACGTTATCGTGAGAAGGCGGAGCACAAGAGAACAACGGAGCTATAATGAACACACATGTTCTAATTATGTGTTTAGAGGTTGAATTCAAATCAAATTTGAAAAATCTGAACTTTGGCGACTTTCTGGCGAAATCTGACTTTTGACTACAAGCTAGCTAAAGCCGGCAAATTGAGCTTATTTGCCATATTTTACAACTACTTTCCCGCTGACGAGTTGATGTGTTTATTCAGAGGAAGTGTGCAGAAACGAGACGAGCCGCCTGGCAGAAGCCCCTCTCATGACGCGAATTCGCGTCTGTTGTGAAGTGAATTTCACGCGCGAATGAAGCGAATTTCACGCGCGAATGAAGCGAGTAAACTCAAAATGTTCAAGCGTTCAACTACGCGCGAATAGCGCGATTTATTCGCGCAATTCGCGTCTGGTGTGAACGCCCCATTACATGGTCAGATATGGAGCTTGGGTGTCATCTAGTGAAAAAAAGTTTGGTACTGCGCCCAAACAAAATCTTACTGAAAGCTGAAATATTTCAACCTAAAATTTGGAATGTTGACATTTTTGGAATTTATTTACTTGCAGAGTAAAACATGCTTTGTAATATATTATTATAAAATATAAACAATTATATTCTTACATCTTCATAAACTTAAACTTTTTTTTTATTTCACTTTCATAATTTATTTCACTTCTACAATAATCTGACTAGTGTCTTTTTTAAAACAAGACCAACCTTAGGTCTATATTCCAAAGCATTCTTGAATAACAACCATTTATGTTTGGATAGTGCATTTTCATGTCTATGCGAAAAAAGGGGATGACAGTTATTTAAACCTGTTTTTCTCAGAGTTCCGTTTTTGAAAATCAGAGCAATCAGCCGACTTCAGATAACCATAACTTTTGTTACAGACAAGCTATGAAAGAAGTAAAAGCAGATTTGGAAATGGTTTGAAACCTGTGAGAGGTAAAATTTCACCATGTGATGGGTTTTCACAGATCACATCACATATATATAGGCTGTGTACACAGCTTTTTAAAAATGGCGGGTGTTGGTGTTTTGCGTGCGTTCGACCAATCATCGTACACTTATGTCACTGGTAGTACCTTTTGTGCTGAAGTAGTCGTGATTCACCTCTCACAACATAACATGCACCAAAGACTTTGTCTGAACAAACCTTTTAAGCACGCAGAATAAGTTAAGTGGATATTTTTTAAGTAATCGTACCTTTGAACGATTATGAAATCATGCCATTCGTAATTGCGATTAGAAACTGGATTAATTGTGCAGCCCTATATTTTAGGGGTTCCCATCATGGGATTATTTGATTGATTTAGTTTTAATTCATTCATTTTTTTTTAATTCATTTTTAACTTTAATTAAATGTTATGAATTAAGGAGCTAGTAAACATACTTTATCACTAGAAAAAAAAAAAGAAAGAAATAATCATTAAACGTGAAATAAATTTTCTCCTAGAACCTTTTTGGCATAGAGTGTTCTTTAAGAATTATAGTGTTCTATATTAAACCCCATTGAACATGTTTTTTTTCTAAGAGTGTATTTATGAATAAACATCAACCTAGATTAATAAATGCTGTAAAAACAATAGCTTATAGTTAGTTAATGATATCTAATGCATTAACTAATTAAACAATGTTGTAAAATATTCACAATATAATATTTCTTCTGTTAAGTGTCAAAAATTGATTTAAAATAGATTTCAGTTTTGTTTTTTTTCTAAATGTGTTCTCAGTACATTAAAAATGTTTTCCAAACTTTTATTCAAATTATCCAGCTCAAGAGAGTGGAACTAAAAAAAGTTTTTGAACATATAATCTCCCTGGAGTAAAGATAATGATAAAATCCTCTTCACAACGGGGTACTTTTAAAATTGGCCTAAAAGAAGTCAAAGGAAATTATAATTCCTAAAAAATTAGTCAGGTTCTTGCCTTTGCTTTCATCTTGTGCTGCTATTGGCTGGTCAGCTCTGAACTAAGGTCTTTTGGCACAACCTTTGCATGGATTGTGCACCAATCTCAATATGTCAGAAGGTGGAAGATGAAAGCTTTAGAGCCATTAGTAACATGGGATGAAAGCAAAGCAGGAACCTGTCGGGTTACCCTATGTGGCTGTTAGATTCCGCTACAAACCTGCCATCAGAGGGGCTTGCAGCACGAGGCCTTTTTATTTTCAGAATACCAATTTGTGCAGGCAATTTAAAGATATTATTATCTGCTTAATTCTGCTAACAAACGAACTCTGTAGATTAGTCCATAAGAAGTGTGAGTCATAATATTAAGTGAATAAGAAGTGCTGACAGAGGTAATTATTCCTTTTGAAGCTGATTTGTAGTGCCTATATGATATTTCAAATCTAATTTGTGCTTGAGTGGAAAGAGCTAAAACTTAAAATTTTGGGTGTGCACTAAATGGTGCAGAAGTTTGATTTCACAATTTGAGATATGACACAGAAGACTGAACTTGTACTTTAATGAGGGAAGTTTATCCCCATTTGCTGGTACATTTGGTCCAGACGGGAAACTGAAGTTGTTGGAAGCGGATTGTTCATTATTCATCAGTCCTGCTTCTAAATCTCATGTATAGTCCTAGTGTAGGCGTATGCAGGGGTCAGAATGCATAAAATGGAAGTCATAATTCATAATGCAATAACAGCAACTTAAACTGGGCAAGCGCACCAAATAAGCATGCGGCCCTTTTGAAACGCTTTTTGTTTTATTTGCCCCGTTTGTGCATTTAGTGGCGTGCAGAATGTTTTAAATGAACCGTGTTTGACAGTCTGTAATTTTATACTTGACACTGATTACATTTTCCAATGCTGCTTGATGTTATGGCTGGAAAATAATGAATTTAATGTCTAATCCTTTTGGAGTTTACCCAAAGGGATGGGATTTCTGGAGCACCTTGAAGGGCTCTGGATAATCTGAATAAACCAAATTATTTGCAGTGCAGAGTCCCATTTCTGTGGATCCTTCAAAACACCCATGTCTGTCACTTCCTGTTGCTATGAAAGGAAATGAGTGACTGCAAATCTTGGCCTCTGATGTTTCGGTCCACTTCGTTATGAAGTCTGTCAGTTTGTCTTTGAAGCTGCAGTGGCAACATTTGTCAAGTTGCAAAAACATTCCAATGCATCCCAGAGCCCAGTGAATTATTTAGTGAGTTTGAGGTCACTTAGTGAGGACCGACATCCAGACATTATGATGTTGCACTTCTACAGAGCTAGAGTAAATTGCAAAATAACCGTGCCAAGACCACACAGAAGCCATTCAAGAGCAAACTTTATGATAGAATTCAACGTGCAAAACTTCTACGACAGAAAACAGCACTTGCATGTACTGACAAAGCCGTTTTTGTCTCGTAGTAGTTCAATCTTATGTTAGTTTTGCTCCATCTTTGTGGGTGTATGTGTGTGAAAAGTGTGTAAACCATCAAGTCATGCAGCTCCCATTAGATTCAGTATGTGTGCATGTGTGTGTGAATAGATATGCTCTTGAGTAACTTTGGTGTTTTATTCATGAGTACCCTGCAGCAGCTATTTCTCTCCATCAGCGGAGTCTTGATGCTCTAAGAATAACACACTCATGTTCACACACACAAACCGTAGATTTTGTACTTCACAAGAATGGAGAAATCCTCAATTTCACTGATGGTACAATCCTGATTGATCATTATTGAGTTCCACTCCATTGATGGATGTAATTGGTTAATACGCATACCGTTCGTCCACTTTAATAAGATAGGATGTATATTGTATAACCTCACTGTATGACCATCTCCAAGTTTGAATGAGGAACGCATAATCTATGCATCAGCATAGATAGTCAACATGAAATCAGAATTGCCACTTTTTTTAATTCTTGTTTTTGGACTATGGTCAGTGTTTAACTTCCTTTCCCTCTAAAAGAAATGGTTTCAACATTAATTATAATAAGAAATATCTCTTGAAATAATAATAAATTAAATTTAAATAATAATTTTATTTAAGACCGTTTTTGATGCAAGAAACCTTGATTTACGTTATAAGTAGGGATGGGTATTGTTAAGGTTTTAATGGTATTACTACTCTTAATGGTATTCTTATTGGTTCTTTTTGTTATTTTTTTTATAAAAGAGAAACAAATTAAGGCATTAATTATTAACATAATTAACATTGCTTTATATTCTGAAATGTAAAATAAATATCTATAGCAAAAGAGACAGCAATATTTGAACAAAAGGAATATAAAACATCTAGGGCCCTATCATACACCCGGTGCAATGCGGCGCCAGGCCGCATTGTTTTTTGCTAGTTTCAGCCTGACGCAGTTATCATTTTCACTTCCTGCGCCACATTGTTTAAATAGCAAATGCATTTGTGCCCATTTGTGCGCCCATGGGCGCGCTGGTCTGAAAACGAAGTGTGTTCAGGCGCATTGTTGGCGCGTTGCTATTTTGAGGCAACTGAAATAGACTGTGCCATTGACCAACTGAAACCTGGTCTAAAGTCAATGGCGCAGTATTTTTATTTTATTTAAAGAGCGCGTTAGTAATAATCGCGGGTGCACAAAGGGACGGGTGAGACGGGTGCGCAACACACGTACAGTGGGTACGGAAAGTATTCAGACCCCTTTAAATTTTTCACTCTGTTATATTGCAGCCATTTGCTAAAATCATTTAAGTTCGTTTTTTTTCCTCATTAATGTACACACAGCATCGCATATTGACAGAAAAACACAGAATTGTTGACATTTTTGCAGATTTATTAAAAAAGAAAAACTGAAATATCACATGGTCCTAAGTATTCAGACCCTTTGCTGTGACACTCATATATTTAACTCAGGTGCTGTCCATTTCTTCTGATCATCCTTGAGATGGTTCTGCACCTTCATTTGAGTCCAGCTGTGTTTGATTATACTGATTGGACTTGATTAGGAAAGCCACACACCTGTCTATATAAGACCTTACAGCTCACAGTGCATGTCAGAGCAAATGAGAATCATGAGGTCAAAGGAACTGCCTGAAGAGCTCAGAGACAGAATTGTGGCAAGGCACAGATCTGGCCAAGGTTACAAAAAAGTACAGGGATATCCTGGACGAAAACCTTCTCCAGAGTGCTCAGGACCTCAGACTGGGCCGAAGGTTTACCTTCCAACAAGACAATGACCCTAAGCACACAGCTAAAATAATGAAGGAGTGGCTTCACAACAACTCCGTGACTGTTCTTGAATGGCCCAGCCAGAGCCCTGACTTAAACCCAATTGAGCATCTCTGGAGAGACCTAAAAATGGCTGTCCACCAACGTTTACCATCCAACCTGACAGAACTGGAGAGGATCTGCAAGGAGGAATGGCAGAGGATCCCCAAATCCAGGTGTGAAAAACTTGTTGAATCTTTCCCAAAAAGACTCATGGCTGTATTAGATCAAAAGGGTGCTTCTACTAAATACTGAGCAGAGGGTCTGAATACTTAGGACCATGTGATATTTCAGTTTTTCTTTTTTAATAAATCTGCAAAAATGTCAACAATTCTGTGTTTTTCTGTCAATATGGGGTGCTGTGTGTACATTAATGAGTAAAAAATGAAATGAAAAACTTAAATGATTTTAGCAAATGGCTGCAATATAACAAAGAGTGAAAAATTTAAGGGGGTCTGAATACTTTCCGTACCCACTGTACACTCTGCTTATTACACACACAGGGATGCGCAGCAGCACACAAACATGCCAAATATTAAAAATAAAAGGATTACAGTGTAAAAGATTATTACACACACCCATTACTCATGAAGAGAATAGGGACAACCCTTTTAGACCATGCGCCGGGCCCGCCAACCATTTTTCCCGTCATTAAATTGATTGTTAAAATAGGGCCC
Source organism: Ctenopharyngodon idella (assembly GCF_019924925.1). Classification (NCBI taxonomy): domain Eukaryota; kingdom Metazoa; phylum Chordata; class Actinopteri; order Cypriniformes; family Xenocyprididae; genus Ctenopharyngodon; species Ctenopharyngodon idella. The sequence goes on along the minus strand of NC_067220.1, from coordinate 11,934,911 downwards.
CTAATTTTAAAAGCACCAGTGTGCAGACATTTTGTTTGTTTTATAAAGGGTCAAATAAAAAAATAAGAATCAGATTGTATTTAAAAACCCTCTTTTGTGAGGAGCTACTTTCTTCTGCCACAGATTCAAATCTCAAGTTGACAGTTTACATGGCCCGAGAACGTATAAATTTTTTTTCGAATAGGCTCTATGATTGCATATAAATCGCATATTTGTGGTCTAAATAATTACATTCTCGCCTACAAAAACCTCCTAAGGCTACATTCCGTGAAACAATAACAATAGTATCTGTAAAAATATGGTGGACTTGCTTGTCCACCATAACATTCGCTGTGAGAATGCTAAAAGCGGAGTGATTCAAATGGTAAAACAGTTCCTGTGGTGATACTGGTAGAATATTGCATGGCTGGAAAGACCTCTCAGTCAATCAGATTCGAGAACCAGAACTGTTGTATAAATAGCAATAATATTGTATATATTGTGTGAACCGGCAACGTCTGAGCTTATCGATACAGCGGTCTTTCATAATTTAGCCCCGGGGCCCATTTAATACCGGGTCTTTGTACCCATCCCTAGTTATAAGTGGACACAAAAGTGTTGAATATACGCTCCTGAAGGTTAGTGATAGCATTGCCTTTTTTGGTGAATCAAACCCAGTATATCTGAATTATGCCTCTGACCGTGTGTTTGTGTGCGAGAGGAAGAGAGATTCATGGAGCAGAGCTCAACAACAATAATGGTCCGCTGGCCCGGGGGCAGTGTGAGAGAGTTTTAGGCCAGTTGACACAACTGTCACAACTGTCTCTGCACTGTCACTACATCCTACGTCTGATGATCAGGCACATTTGTTTTAAACTCTACATTTTTTTTGCAAATAAAACTTAGCATTTCATAAAAGTCTAAATATATATTTTTTGCAACATAAAAATACATGCTAAATATAGAGTTAAATTTTTTTTTATGGTGGTGTTAGTTGAAATGTTGTCAGAGAGAGCACTGGGGCAGCTGAAAAAAATCTTACTGTTTTGCCCTGTAGAAGGAATGAAATAGGCTGCATAAGCCAAGCGCCTTTCATAGATTTTGGCCAGCAGGACTCTAGACGACCCCGTGGTGAAAGCAAGGCACAAAGTAATGACGGAAGACAGAGAGAGACAGAGAGAAAGAGACAGTGCCGCCAGTAAGGTCAAATAAAAAGGAGAAAAAGATACTGAGAGAAAAAGGGGCTTAATGCACCCTCCCTTCCTTTAGACTATCTCTGCTAACGTTTTCTTCTCCTCATAAAAGAAAAGAAAGGTGTAGCAGCACAAAGCATAACCAAGTTTTATGAAAGTGAGTTTATGCTTAAATAAAAAATAAAAATACCATGAAATATGAATAAATATTCTTTTTTTTTTTTTTTTTTTAATATTGGTAGGACCACCAAGTAAACATGTCAGAGCATGTGCACTCTCCAACGTGTCTGGAGAAAAAGGTAGGGCCCAGAATTATTTGCTTATGGCCTGTGGAGTGAGTTTTCACTGATTTGGCAGGACGATTACAAGAGGGAGATGCTTAATCTGCAAAATTATGCAGCTGTTTCAACTATGCCAAATTAGCTGGCTTCAGTATGTGGAGCTTTTTGTGCACATGTGGATATATGCTTATATATAAAGGTGTAGTTGTGACTGCAGATATCAAACTCCAAAAATTGCAAAACATACTAACTGTGCACTATATTCGGAGTCTTTTGTCATATGTGATAAATGTGTTTTGATTGAGAGATTTTATGCAATAAAATAATGATTTGGCACATCAACATAAATAATCAACCATGTAATTATTTTGATCTTGAATTTAATGCAGATTTTTTCTTTTTATGTGTTTTTTGGTTTATTAATTCACCCATATTTTTCTCTGTTTATTTAAATTTATTTAAATTATAATTATTTAAATTTTAACTACTGACTTAAGACAACCTATAAGCCTTGTTTGGGAGAGAAGAAAGTCCCAAAAAGTGAGTGACCTGAGGCTGAGGAGATTGTGTCAGATTTATCATTTATTGGGTATCTATCCCTTTAAATACAGAGCAAATGTATGTTTTAGTTTGAACAGTTGGTTTCATTTATAAACTGTGTCCACTAGGGTCCGTGCCCGCCACTGATTACTCACATAACCTTTGAATTTTTCAGCTCTCACCATATGCTCCAGAACCTCTTGGACCCAGACAGGCAACAGGCTTTTTCTGTCTCTGTTATTGGTTATGTTTTTTAACTATAAAAAGTGTAAGTTGTTGTCTTAGTCTATTTCTACCTGATCTGACCCTGAAAAATTGCATTCACAAGGTAGCTCAATGTAGTCAGGTTAATTCAGACATATGAAATAATTTTTTTGACTTGAATAAAACTGGTTTAAATACGGACATAGTTTGTGATTCAATGGGTGAGTCTGATTCAATTACCACTCTGAATGATTCATAAGTGTATATGATTCACTGAATAAAACCTGTTCTTAGAGTCGTTTTTTAGGAGTCAAGTACACTAGTCACATTTTATGTTTTGTCACATTCAGTTATGAATAGTAGCACAAGAAACGTTGTCAGAGTCCCATACGATTCTCAGTCGAGGAACTAGACTGTGACAAAATATTTTTCAGTCTAGGCAGCATTCTCATTGTCCCAGACAAAGCGTGCATTCTTTCTCCTCTTAGTTTTCCAAAATATCCCTGTGATCTATTTCATGCACCTGCTTCTCTAATGTGTTGAACTGAGCCAGCTGCTTCTCCATTGCTGTAATCATCTACACCCTTGCTCAGTCTTTGTTACCGCCCTTTTATCCCACTTAGTTTGAAGCATTACTTGTAATAACCTTTATCATCAATTATCCCAGTGCAATGTTGAGTGAATCTTCTTGTATTACTTGGTGGATGCCTGCTGGCTTTAGCTCGAGAGATGACAACATGACAATATTCTACAATGAAGATTAACTTATTGCAGCAGAGTCTGACTTAAATTCTTTCACATCTTTCAATATGACACTGACAGATTTTTTAACAAAGTAAACATAGAGGCTCATGACAATGACTTTCATTTAAAACTTCAGGGAGTACAACCTTAAGACATGGATGTAAACGGCCACTGCTATGATGATTGGGTAACAGTTTTGCATATTAAAATAATTTTCAACGTCCCCGCCATTACACTTATGGAATTGTTTTAAAACTTCCAATGTTGAAAAATACAACCCGAAAACTAAAAAAAATGAAAGCTAAAAGACTTTCAAATCACATGAGCCAATATTTTATTAACAATAGAACATAGATAGCATAACAACAAATGTTTAAACTGAGAAATTTTACAATTTTATGCACAAAATGAGCTCAGTTCAAATTTGATGCCTACTACAGGTCTCAAAATAGTTGGGACAGGGGAAATGTTTACCATGGTGTAGCATCTCCTCTTCTTTTCAATGTGTGAAGACATCTGGGCAGTGTGAAGACATCTTGGCATCAGTGTGAATAGTGTAAAGACATCTGGGCATCGAGGTTATGAGTTTCTGGAGTTGTGGTGTTGGAATTATATCTCGCCTGATATAGGTTTCCAGCTGCTGAAGAGTTCGTGGTCATCTTTGACGTATTTTTCGTTTAATGATGCACCAAATGTTCTCTATGGGTGAAAGATCTGGACTGCAGACAGGCCAGTTCAGCACCTGGACTCTTCTACGACGAAGCCATGCTGTTGTAATAGCTGCAGTATGTGGTTTTGCATTGTCCTGCTGAAATACACAAGGCCTTCCCTGAAATAGACGTCATCTGGAAACCTTTATATACCTTTCAGCATTCATAGTGCCTTCCACTTACGCACCCCCATACCATCAGAGATGCTGGCTTTTGAACTGAACGCTGATGACACGCTGGAAGGTCTCCCTCCTCTTTGGCCAAGAGGACACGGTGTCCGTGATTTCCAACAAGAATGTCAAATTTGGACTCGTCTGACCATAGAACACTTTGAAACAGTTCATTTTAAATGAGCCTTGGCCCACAGGACACTTCTGGACCATGTTCACATATGGCTTCCTTTTTGCATGATAGAGCTTTAGTTGGCATCTGCAGATGGCACGGTGGATTGTGTTTACCGACAGTGGTTTCTGAAAGTATTCCTGGGCCCATTTAGTAATGTCATTGACACAATCATGCTAATGAGTGATGCAGTGTCGTCTGAGGGCCCGAAGACCACAGGCATCCAATAAAGGTCTTTGGCCTTGCCCCTTACGCACAGAGATTTCTCCAGATTCTCTGAATCTTTTGATGATGTTATGCACTGTAGATGATGAGATTTGCAAAGCCTTTGCAATTTGACGTTGAGGAACATTGTTTTCCACAATCTTTTTACGCACTCTTTCACAGATTGGAGAGCCTCTGCCCATCTTTATTTCTGAGAGACTCTGCCTCTCTAAGACATCCCTTTTATAGCTAATCATGTTACAGACCTGATATCAATTAACTTAATTAGTTGCTAGATGTTCTCCCAGCTGAATCTTTTCAAAATTTCTTGCTTTTTTAGCCATTTGTTGCCCCTGTGCCAAATTTTTGAGACCTGTAGCATGCATCAAATTTGAAATGAGCTCATTTAGTGGATAAAAGTGTAAAGTTTCTCAGTTTAAACATTTGTTATGTTATCTATGTTCTATTGTGAATAAAATATTGGCTCATGTGATTTAAGTCTTTTAGTTTTCATTTTATTCAAATTTAAAAAACGTATGTATCTCGTTACATGGTTGAAACATTTATGCGTATTACATGAACTTTATTTGCCACAAACAAGACTTATAAAGCATAAGTACTTGGAGTTACCACAGTTATAGTTGACAAATGATAACTTACCGTGTTTCATGTAAACGCCGGAAATATGAATGAATGAACCATCATTTGTCACACTGTCATTCTTATAGGCTATTCATCATTCATCTTTTTCGATAAAGTGAAACGTGTATTCATTTTCAGTGTCATGTTTTAAATAAAATGAATGACTGATGACAGAACAGAAGCAGTCACTCACTGAAGCTTTTATTCAGGATTACAGCGAATGGCTTAGATCAAAACAATAACAAAAGCAGCGTTCTCTACCTGCTTGCTTCCGTATCAGGTAATCCAACGCATTAACCTCATAAATGCTGAAGCAAATGAAAGAATAGCAAATCATAACTATTCACAACTATTCAGTTTAATTTTGGTGTTACAATGCTATAAATACATATCAAACGATCTGTATCAGACAAAGCATTACTATCATAATTACATTACTATCGGATCCAATGTAAACGTCACTGAATCATCTTTTATTTTCAGTCTCTCTGAAAAGCCTGCAGTTTCTTGTTTAAAAACAAATCTGCAGTAAAATGAACCGAACAAACGAGCATTGTCTTACTGACACAATCTGAAATTTTGTTAAAAATACAGTTCATTAAACTTAAATAAAATATACTCAATAAAAGCTGTTTTTGGTCTAACAAGGAAGTTTGGAGTTCTGAAACTTACAGAGAAAATTTGATTTCTCAATTCATGACCCCTTTATTATTAACCATTTATCAGTTATTGGCCATAACATGAATCAACTTATCCTGTTGACCAGAATTGTAATATTGGTACTTCCTAATAGTTTGCATTTGGAAAACTACTTGTATTTTTTAGAGAGAGAAAAAAAAAACAGAAATACAAATACTGAACTCCTGTTGCACTGTATAGTTTTATTTATTTATTTAACATACTGTAACTTGATGTCGTCTGCCTAATATCTTGGCTTTGAAATATGCAAATTATTTGTAACAGTTCAATAATCATTTGCATAGTACTCAGATAGCTAAATTACAGGAAGTGTTCCTTTGAAAAAGAAATGCTCCCTCATAAGTGCCTTAGATATTGGACTTGGATGTTTTGTGGAAGTGGTTCTTAATGGGCTTTTTTAATCAAGCTTAATATACATCTTGCTTACATTGCTGAAGCAAGCTGTTGGCACAAACTATTTAGCCCTCAGCAACCTCACCAGCAGCACTTACAAAGATTCAGTGAATGCGTTTTAGATTTCAGAAGCTAGTAACTTGTCATTTCATGTGCAGACACACTTGCTCTTTTAGGAAGACAGTAAGGAAGATGTTGCTTTCACCTCTTTTAGCATAGCGTGCGTTTTAATCATTGTTTGATGGTCTAATTAATTAATTGGCCTGTCGGGTTTGGTTTATGTGTGATTGCGATGTGATGAAGGGATTGGTAAGTGTCTCATAACTAAATGTGTGTGGGGGTGTGAATAATTAAGATTAGATCAGAATGAAGCCTTTTCTTCCGTCTGTGAGCCATCGTGTTAAAGTGTCTGTATTTGTCTGAACCGGATGAGTTGGTTGTCGTACACATCTCTAGACAGAATGTTGACAAACATTACTCTGGGAAAGGTTAAATATACATGAAACTTTGATCTGACTAATGTGATTTGATTTTAACATGCTTTCTGCTTAAGAACGTGGTGAATAAATGTGTGCTTATCTTCGTGCCTGTGTGTATTACGGTTATTATAGTTTTACACTTTACATTTTTGTATTGTCAGGTTTACTAAATTTTAATTAGTTTCAATGTAGTTTTTTTCCAAGGACACCGTTTTTCACTTTTATGTATCTTAAGCCCTATTCAGGACTATTTTTCACAGACATAGATGTGACTTTAATTCCATCCGAAGCAAATGCATTTGTGTTTTTCTCACGTAACGTTGGCAAATTATGTTCTATTTTTCAGCTAACTCTGGTCCTCTGAGAAATCTAATCCTGTTGGGATAGAAATGTATGTGATTGTGGTTTTAAAGAATTTTCACAATGCATCTCCTCATTTAATTTGACCTTTATCGTAAGTATGTAGTGTAACTAAGGTGGAAAACTAAAGTTGTTACACTGCCTAATGCACCTTCATTATGAATTTGGACTTTTTTCCCCAAATTTCCTGGAAAAGTCAGTGGTTTTAGCTAGCATCCCATCTGATTAAAAAAACTGAATGAAATCAATAAAGAGAGTCCAATCCCAAAAACTGCTCAGAATGGCCACTGTAGCAGCATTAGGTATCAGTCTCACCTTTATTAATTATGTTTTTTAATTGTTACATTATGTGATTATATAATTTACCTTTGTTAAGTTTTGTGTATTTTATTATACATACATCCAGAGCACATGCCCTTCTATATTGCCCATCCAGACACTACACGCTAAATTTTTTATTAGTATAAATGCAGATTTGAATCCTTTACAAATTAGAACATGTAATCACTAATATCCTATGGGAATAGCTGTAACACTTCTTTAGTTTTTTAAACTAATCCCATAGTAATACTGCTTTAAATTCAGTTTTTAGTCTTAGTAATTATAATCAGTTAATGTACTGTGTTAGTTTCTTTGGGTATAGCATATGGGTTTAGAAAGACATGAGGGTGAGTAAATGATAGAATTTTCTGTTCCTATTCCTAAGGGAATTAGCTGAACATTCACAGTTGTTTACCTCTAAATCAAGAAAAACATTTGAATTTAAAATTAAGTGGTACTTTTAAATACATTTAAAGTGCAAGAGAAATCAGAAGAGTTCTTTTTACATACACTACAGGAAAGTGCTGCGATTCAACAAAACTTAATTGTTCCTATTATAATCAACAAAATTGTGCTTGCAGTGTAGAAATCTTCGTTGATTATAATTGAAGCGATCATAGAGTGGTGCAGGGATGACGTCAGAACCCGTAAGTCTAATTTGCCACTGGTTTTATAATGGGGGTTTTCCAATTTATGAGTGAAATAAAGCTTGTTGTAAACATAACTTGACTATACTCTGATGTTTTGTTCTACAACGTACACTGCACACACTCACACCTCAAGCTGTCTTATCCAGTTACTTATTAAAAATTTAACAACTTTTACAAAATTTACGTTCTCACTACGGGTGTGTGTAATGTAAAAAGTATAGTCAAGTGATGTTTATCACAGGCTTTATTTTACACATAAATTGAAAAAACCCATTATAAAACCCCATAGGAAAATCTCAAAGGAACCAGCGGCGAATTAGACTTCCAGGTTCTGACGGCCAGTGTTGGGGAAAGTTACTTTAAAAATTAATCCATTACAATATTGTGTTACTCCCTAAAAAAGTAACTAATTGTGTTACTTAGTTACTTTTTATGAAAAGTAATGGGTTACATTACTTTTGTGTTACTTTTTCTCAATTGGGCTGGGCTTGCTTGTTTGTTTTTTAATAACAACAAAAAAAGTTTTATTTTTGGCAGATGTTAAGGTGCTTTTACACCAAAAGTGAAATGAATAAGCCTCAGGCTGAAGGAAATGCATATTTACACCTGTACAGTAGAGGGCGCAGCTCAAACAAACCTTTCAGATGTGCTGCCATTCTGGATTAAAGAAGAATAGGATGCAGGAGAAGGAAGTTCAACACTCTTATTTCTAAATCTAATAAAGTAATTTTTGATTATTAGTATGATTGAATTAGATCATTGGAGGTCAGCAGCAAAGACATTGGTTCATAAAGTGAGATTAAATACATAAAGTGAGATTAAATACATGAAGTATATTAGTGTAATTTAATATATTTAATTATTACAGGTTTGCATAAAAAATGTCACTGTTTTTATTCATTAAAGAATACTGAATGTTTTCATACAAGTGAGATGAGTAAACGCATGTTCACTTTTAGTCTAGAACTACAATAACTATCATGTTCACACACAACACCTCTGCACTTTATTTCTTTCAATTTGGGGACAGGAGTGCTGTCAGTCAATAAATGTGAAAAAGTAACTTGCGTTACTTATTTGAAAAAGTAACAGATATTTTGTTGTAGATTGAAAAAGTAATGCGTTACTTTACTAAGTACTTGAAAAAAATATTCTGATTACATAACTCAAGTTACTTGTAATGCGTTACCCCCAACACTGCTGACGGCATACTTGCACCACTCTATTCATCTGTTTTCTTTGCCCCATTCGTTGCTGTTCTCAAATATTGAGTTAGCCTGCATCACAATCTAACCTGCAGGTGGGAAGGTTCAAGGTTCACACAGACGCACAGGTCAGAATATTCTTCTACCAAGACTCAATGAGTACAAAAATTACTATTTATTTTCATTGTTTATTACTTTATTTAAGTTAATTTGTCAACCACCACTAAATAAACCTTTTAGTTTTGTTTATTTTTTGTCACTGAGATTTTGTCTTTCATTTGTTTCATGTTATTTTTGTCTTTTTTATGTCTGGAATTAACCGCGACGACTTCTGTTCCCATGAGGCTTTGTTTTTGTTATCCAGAGTTACCCTTTGCTTTCTTTTGTATGATGTTCTGGGTCTGCTGCATGAATTTAATGTAGTTGACCTACCTGGGAATACTGGGAAGGCTGCTTGGCATGCCAGTGCTCTACTGACAGAAACAGAAGAAAGAGCAACAACATGGGTGCAGCCAGCCGTAAATGGTGTTCCTGGCGCTGACGAGGGTTAAGGGCTTAACAGCAGTGGTTATAGGTAGGCCTGCATGGATTTGGCAACCAGCAGAAACCTGTACAGATTTCCACGTAATTTGGATAATTTCCACATAAAAAGCTCTACATATGCATTTACTTTTTTTATATATATATATTTTGGCCAATTTGGTAATGCTGTTAGCTACTAGGGACGGGTATTTTTGTACATTTTTCATTTCGTGTACTGACTCGTGTATGGGCCGCATAATGAAAATATTTTGACGATATTATGTATAATGTGATATATGATATTTTAATTAAAACACTGTTACGAAAATAAAAAAAAAATGAAAATATGACTAGAAAAATAACACTGCTAGATTATCAATAATGCACTGAAACATGGGCAGCTAAAGAACAAAGATCTTACAACATTTTATTATAATAGTGTTCTCATTTATAATGTTATGTATATGGCAGATTGGTACTGCACATCTTGCTTAACTGCATTTTCATCTACTTTATCAAGTGATTCCAGACATCACTGCGAGTTTTCGCAGCCATGACGAGAAACAATTTTTACCAGGACTGCACTGGTGAACCGCTTTGCTAGCGGGTTAATAAACTCAAACGCATCTTATCATATATAGGCCTATACAACATAAAAGTAATATTACAAATTACATCTGCACAATAGGACGCAAATGCACACTTGCTTTTCTGAATGTGTAACTCCCATTGTGGATGCGCTCTTCCTGTAACAACAACACTGAAGCACAGGCACAAAGAACTTACAACATTCAATTATAATAGTGTTCTCATGTATAATGTTATGTTTATGGCAGACTGGTGCTGCACATCTTGAACTGTAGTTTCATGATCAAAGTGATTCCAGGTCCATAAAATCACTTTATTTTGCCAGTCTGGGTGGCATGCTGTCATAACACTAACCAGTCGGACCTCAGGTACCACCCAAAATGCCGCAATATCAGAAAAAAAAAAAAAAAATTTCATGGCAATAGGAGTAAAGCCCAAAGTATGCTTTGGCTCTCCGTGTTCCATGACAGTCTGTGCACTGTCCATGTGACATAATTTTTGTCATTAGGAGGGTCTTGGAATATCCACACACACCGTCCGCATGCAGCCCAATTTTGGTGACCGCGTTGGTGTTGCATGTACAACAGCACATGCGCAAGGTGAATGTTGAGACAAAAGAGTCCACTAGGTGGCAATACTCACAGTTGTGATATTTTGTGCAGTAGTCGCAGAAGATTGCGTAAAGAGCAATACAAAACAGTAGACAAAGCAGCATGTCCTTTTCCATTATTTTTGTTTTTGGTTCTTGTTCTAAATTTTGCATTCTTCTTTCCTTCCAAGCGAATGTCCTGTAAATGACATGACTCAGTCCTGCACTCTGACATCTAGTATAGAGTTTAAAAAAAGCAATTGTACTGCATGTGTCAATCGCGTCCATCCACGCTGGTTGAAAGCTGTGCACACACGAAATTAAGTATACCTGGGCCTTTAAAGGTGCTCTGTCATTTTTTTGACTGTACTAAAGCATAAAAATACCATAATTTGCTTGCAGAGATGTAGGAAACATGCTGAATTCAAATACTTTTAGTTATTCTACTCTGAAATGTGCGTTCAGTCTCGGAATGTCTGTTTTTGTTTTAGTCTATGTGATCCCACCCACTGCCAATTTACCCAATAGTATTTCGACACCCCGGGTTGCCAGTTGGCGGAAAAAACAATGATGGAAGCCAGCAAACAAACTGGGTCAGCGATTACATAAAAAGCCTCGGCAATAAAAACATTGCAAACATATACATTAGCTGATCAACTTATACTGTAAGGCTTGTTGCTTTCCATTTGTCAATTTCACTAATTTCTGTTACGTGTCCTCAATCTGGCAACCCGCGTAAGCATTGAGGCTGAGGAAGAGGGGGTGAGGAAAAAAAAACGCTAGCTGTCAATATTACATAGTGTACCTTTAAGGTGATAGATCTCACATGATCCACCTCTTGATAGTTACTGTAGACTCAGCCAAGTCGACATGAAATCAAAATTGACCCTGATTTACATCCTTAATACATGTTCCTAGTTTTATTGTTCATCCTCGGTGCATGAAGCTCCAATGAAAAGAAGTCTTCAAAATATTTTGGCAAAATATACTAACTTGCTTTGCTTTGCCTGTGAATTTGCTTCAGTTTAATTTGTAACCACTTTTCTCAGTCCATTCAATTCCAGTGGATAAAATTCCATCCTACTTTTTGTTTATCCTGTAATATTCTGTTTCAAATATGCCACATTATTGAAGTAAAATAGCTTGTGAATGCTGTTTCATGTTGACTTTAAATCCGTTACGCAGATTTTCCATCACAATCAGAGCAGAAAATGTGCATGGGCATGAAAATTCTGTGTGGGCCCAGTCATAGGTAGTGGTTAATATGGGATTTGAATATATTTTTTTCTTCATAGAGCTCTCATTACTTGTGATCTAATAAGGGAAAGGATTGGAAGAAATGCTTACTTTGGTTGAATGGCACCTCACGTTATGAACTCAGTCTTCCTTAAGTCGCATGATGCTTCTGCTCTTACAAGTTTATTGGACTTTGAGTTTTCCACAGTAATGAAGTTCTAATGAATTCTGGGATTTTGAGTATTTGGGGGTTTGAATGGCCCAAGGGGAGAATAATAGAGACATTAAAAAGGCATTGTTTCTGCAAGCAGAAACAATAATGTGTTTCCGCTCAAAAAGAGAGACTCAGCACCGAATACTAATGTACTCACGCACACACACACAAGTATTTGTATGCATACTGAATACTAAATTATATAATATATCCTGCTTTTTTTTCCAAAAGAGAGAACACATAAGTGATAAGTGACACATGTGGCAAAATATAAACCCTGCCTATATCTCTCACTCTATGTGTATGTGTGTATCATAGTGGTATTTGATGGATGAGTGGTTGTTGTGATAAAGGGCTTTAGGAATGGAGGGATGTCAGGGTGGAGGTGTGTGTGAAGTGAGAAACGTTACGTTTTGATGGCTGAGAGTATGGTTAGGTGGATGATGGATGGTTAGAATAAACAAGTACAGTGTTCTGATGAAAGGATATTTTGGAAGAGTGGTGGAAGGAATGTACTTCATTGAGGCATATTTGGATGGAAAGATGTTAGAAATGAAAGAACATTCTGATTCCTATATGAAAAAAGCGAATGTTTTAAAAAAAATAGATTTGAGGACAGGAAGAAATAAAGTTCTTTCAAAAGTGACAGGAGAGACGGTGAATTTCTTTATTAAGACAACTTTCAGATGAATAAATGAAAAAGAAGGAGGCTCTTGTGACACTTACAGTTAAAGGAATGATAACTGGCATAATGTTATTATTGCGTGAGTAAAGATTTTGATGCCTTTGGTTATTGTCCTAGAGTGGCCCCAAAAAGGTAGGTAGGTAGATAGATAGATAGATAGATAGATAGATAGATAGATAGATATTTGTACTATAGAAATTTGTATTTAGTTTATATTTAATCATATTTTATAAATCAGCTTTTGTGAAAAAGGGTACTAGAACACTTAATTTCCCTTAATGCATTACCTGTGATGAATGTTTTTTTTTATTAATTACAACTCTCAAATTCTTCAAAGTTGAATTTTGCCCAACACTGTGGGAAGCAGTAGTCTTACTATAGTTTAGCAGTTATTCATTACCTGAAGCTAACAACTCATACTGTAGACATTGGACATGTTCCTTTGTGATGCTCTGCCAGGCTTGTACTGTTGCCACCTTCAGTGCCTACATGTTTGCTGTCATTCTGATATCAAATACACACAGTTGGATTCAGATTAAACAATTGTTTTAAACATGTTTTGTTGTTTGTGCCTGAACGCTCAAAGGGTGCCTAAGCAGAGTTATAATCAAGCTGCCAAATAAAGTCCCATCCAGTGATTTTTAAGGCATTCGACTGGATAAGAGCCAACAGTCTAATTGCCAACAGGGAGAGAACTAGTAGTACCCATATACCATTGGTCCTTGGGCCATTATTCAAAGATGAAATTGTGTGGTTTGGATACTGTGAGGGTCTTTCTTACTGCACATTTTTTTTCTTACTGCCTTTATCTAATTTATCTCTGCTTTGCTATCTTAACTGGCTCATTATCTCCTACTCATGAGATTTCATCATTTGTTGTACCCTCTCAGTGCAAGAGTAATTTTATACTACTAAAATTTTCCATTGCTGCCTTCAGCGAGTCTTTATAGAGGCAGGATTCAGAAAGAATCCCAAGACACAATATTATCGCTACAGTTGAGTCATGATACAATGCACATTGAAATTTCCTTTTTTTGTGAATTTGTGCAGTGTAATCCAAGTATTAGATTACATTGTGATTTTGGTTGTTTTTGTTGTTGCTTTATTTTGAATGCAGCAAGACAGACTTTCAAACAAGATCACAAAATTGCATTAGTTGTTTAGGGCTTGTTTTTCTGTGTACTGCCAAAATCAATCTCACATGATTTCAATGTGGATAGGCATTTAAAATTTTTGCTGACATGTCAGCCTAACTTTATGCCATAAAATACCAGTATGCAGGGCTTGACATTTACATCCGCCAACCCGCCAATTGCGGGTGTATTTCAGCAGTGGCGTGTAACGCAGTCACTCCTACAAGCCACTTTGGCGGGTTGAATTTTATATATAATATATGGGTCAATGACGTGACGCCTAAATTGTCTGTCCGATTGCATTTTTTTTTTTTTCAGTTAAAATTTGGTTTAAATGTATAAAAAAAATACCATATGTATATGTAGTACCTCTCCTGTGCATGTACTCACTTTAACTTTTCAAAAAACATTAGTTATTTGTAATTTTCTGTTATTTAAAGTGTCAAAATATCATGTGGTGCAACCATCCGGCCATAACTTCTGTTTTGGAAATGTCTTTGAAATTGCTCTAAATTTATTTGAATTCATTTCTGCACTATTTGGCATGATTTCCAATGTTTTTTGTAATCCTGTACAAAATTGCAAAGCATTTGTATTTATATTTCCATCATAATATACAAACAAACATTGTCCGATTATGTCCATTTTATGAAATATCATGTGGTGCGACCATCAAAAAACTACCACTTTGGGACTTTCATGTTGAAATCCATTCAAAGACAGGAAGTTGCATCACATACTAATTTGTGAAGGACCCATGGAAGCAGTGAGCAGTGAGTGGAAAAAAAAATGTAACGGCTGGTATGTAGTTACCACATTTGGATATCATATGTTATGACATAAAAAAATAAGTGAATATTACGTTATTTCTGCAAATATATACTTTCATTACAAATTTCATTGTGACCTTTTGTGGGAAGCTAGCTTTTTTTGTTTAGGTGGCCAATTCTGTGCCTGTAAATTTCGACTGAATTTGAAAATATCATGTGGTGCCTCCTAATATCATGTGGTGCGACCACTGTAGAGTGTTTTCCACATACATAAAGCTGCCTCTCAGTACTAAATTGAGTTATTTTTTCGCTGCTTATTGTGCTTAAATAGTCAAATACACACAAAATAGTGTCAAAATGCCGGTCTTAGCAAGTATTCACGTAAACACAAACAGTTCTGACTGATGGATCCAGGCTCTAATATATCTTTATGAAGGTAGGTTGAAGTCCAGGGCTCATCGGAACCGGCTCAATGGTGTGGGCTTTTAGCGTACCAAAGGTGATCTTTTCTTTTCGTATCAAAAGTGTCCTTTGTTGATCTGATCTGAGAGGTCAATGGTGGAACAACTGAAGGCAGAGATAGTTCTTCCAGCAGAATGCCTGTGGTACCTCTTTTAATGCCAAGAAACAAGTACTGTCCCAGTCTTTCCTGTCATTCATCAGTAATCATCAGAGCACATCAGAGCTGGGGATGCTAAAGGGTTGAACATGTTCAGCCAAAAAAGGCAAGTTTTGTTTTTGGGTCTAAATTAGACTGGAGGAGATAATTGGCTGAGTACTGTCTAAATTAATAAACATCATGGACTGTTTTTGACCCTCTCTAATTAGCTGAAATGAGTAAGCCATTCCTGACTCTGTCTACTATTATTTATATATAAAATTTTATTTTCTATGTGGTATACCATGATACTGTTGAGCTGCATTTTTCCTCATCGTGATTTTTGTTTTTGAAAAAAGTCTTATGCTCATCAAGGCTGTATTTATTTGATCAAAAATACTGTAAAAACAACTTTAAAAAAACTTTTTTCTATTGTAATATATTTTAAAGGCCCACTGAAGTGCCTTGAAACTCACAGCATTATTCAATGTGTTGACGTTTCTTTCATATCACAGCTCGGCCAGAGCCATTGAGCTCAGTAAACCCGCGGTTTCCTCTTAATCTCGAACCGTTTCTCATCCTAATCTCCTCCATATTGCTTTAAAATATAGCATTCTGTGCAGAATTCAAATGGGTCCGATACATTTTCTGATTTGCACCGACTCACGTATATGATCTGCTTTGTGTTATCATGTCTCTGGTCCGGCGCAGTCTGTGTGTGTGTGCTGCGGCAGTTCGCCTGACACTAACGTGACGTGAAACAAGACTTCATTGTCCCCCAATGGAAAGCATCTTTACACTGTCTGAATTGTTCCCTATCCCCTATATAGTGCACTATGTGCATTCACCATGTAGAAAATAGTAAATGTGTGAACAAGTGACCGATTTTATATATAAAATGTAGGGGGCAGGATGCTTTAGATTCTAGAGAGTATTTGATTGGACAGAAAATCTGATGAGAAGCTGAAGTGCAGGGTAATGTCATCAAAATCTTTGATTCACATTGGCAAGTTTTGAATGCTTATGTCATTTAAATAAGAATTGTCATTGTTTTGGAGCACACTAGCTTATAGATAACAGTAAGGCTAACATAGTCATACTAAAAGCCAAAAAAACTTCAATTTTGATTTCATGATAAGCCTATAATTATTTTCATGTTATGGCTGATGCATTATATTTAAATTCTATACTATTTTGTCTGAATAAATTAAAAATAAAACAGTAAAAACTAAAAATCGTTAAATGCTGTAATCATTATAATGTACAGAATGAAATATTGATATTTTGGGGGGGATTTTCTCAAGATTACAATTATCTGTGTTTTCAAAGATTTACTTTGCCTTTGTTATCATTGAGCAGTCAATCTAAATGTAAAAATAAAGAAAATGAGCATGTACAATTAAATATCCAATAACGGCCAATACCGATAATCTAAAACATTTCTAATATTGGCTGATAACCGATATGTTACTGATATGTTACTGAGCATCTTTAAATTTTTTCTGAAATATTGTGAAGCAAGTCAGCCATGAAATTGCAAGACTGCTAACTACCTCCATCATTCTCCTTATACAGAAGTAATGGGGGTGGATGCTGGTCTCTTTTTTTTTCTTGTCCCGAGGTCCTTTTTTACCTGTTTTTTCTTCTGGGGTGTCAGTCAAACAGATGTTCAAACCCTGGCCAGTCTTTGCTGAGTAAAAGCGGAACAGGGAGTGCTTTCTCTTCTCTACCACTTTGATGAAGTGAGAACAGCAGGCATTTCCACCCAAAAAATGGGATTGCCTTGGGACAAATAGCATACATTCAGAAAGATTTATTCCAAATGTCTTTAATGCCAGAATAGCTCATTACTCTCTAATGTGTTTAAACTTCTAAATTCAAAAACTATGTATTACCGTAGGACAGCAAACTCCCAAGTGTCATCTTCTAAATCATAATGCTAACAGCCATCATAAACAAATCAAATAATCTTTGATAAACTGTATTTTGGAAATACAAATATGAATGAGTATTTCAGGCCTGTTGGTGTCTAATCAGTATGTGTGTTTAGTAAGCATCAGTAAGTATGCATGGATGATCAGGATAAACTCTAGAGTCTGTCCATATCCTCTGAGATTACTTCAAAAGATCCATGAGGATGTTGAATTATTGATATGATTTTTCCATTTCTTCTATTATTAAATTTGCATGACATTCCAGAGCTGTAAAACAAAAAGTAAAACAAAAAATAAAATAAAGATTAGAGAGCGTTGCAATGTTTGCGATGATTATAATGTATATCTACAGTGGCAATCAAACAGTGTTTTCATTAAGCAACATTCGTATGCAGCATTATGAAGAAAATGGCAGCTCTAAGGTCAGGATGTGTGGCCAAATGGGTGACAAGATTGAAGAAGTGCTTTAATGGAAAGATATTTCCACGCTCTGACCCTCATACCCTCTCTGATTAAAGCAATTTCCAGGCGCACACATCTTTTGTGTGTTTGTTTATGTGTGCATCTACCTGCAAACCTCCAGCTCTGCGGCTAAATCCTAACCCTCTTCACATGCTTATCAACCTCCTGCCAAACTGGAAAACCTCTCAGCACCTCTAGTACCAAAAAAAAAAAAAAAAAAATTCTTATGTGCGAGTCTCTGATTCATTTTCAAAACCTGGTCTGAAAGCAGGTATTTTTGATTAGACACACTGTATGTGTACTAGGGGTGCAACGGTTCAGATTACTCACGGTTCGGTTTTTATCACGGTTTTAGGGTCACGGTTTCAGTACAATTCGACATGTGCTATGTTCAGGGAAAATAGGACAACTGTCAAATAAAAATAAAGAAAATAACAACAAATAATCAAACTACAAGCAACAGCACAAATCAATACAATAGAGCAAATATTCAAATAAAATAAACAGTGCTTTTCAGGTTTTTCAGGTATCTAACAGTAGTTTTCAGGTACAGAAAATGGATAAAGTAATCAAATATAAAATAATAACCCTGCATATTATCTTCACTGTATAAATTAAATAAAGATTAATCATTATTGAAGTTACAAAAGCTATTCAGTCATAAGCAGTGAGTGATTTCTTTGTCATTTGTTGTTCGATTAACATTGAAATCACAGGCAGAAGGAATAGTTTCTTTCCCTTGCACGATCCAGTACATATACTGTTACACATGCGTTGACTTTCTCAACTGTTCACTTAAGACAGGGGTTCCCAAACTTTTAAGCCCACGACCCCCAAAATAACGATGCCAGTGCGTTCCAGGAGCGGTGCATCTGCAGCAGTGCAGTGATCATTGCGCACAGTCTATTGCTGCGCTGCACCGCGCTAAATTAAAATAATAGCGCATTGTTCACATTAAAATAAACATGTATTGATGCGAAAAACTAGTAATTTCACCATAGGTGAATATAATTTAACGTCTCTGTCACAAAGTCAACACATCATGGCTTTTTGCCTCGGGTAAAGCAAGGTAAATGGCACCTTACCTGGCATTTAGGTGAACAAGAAGACATAATGGATAGCACTCGTCTCTTCGTGAAGGTGGAAAAAGTTCTTTATGACCTGAGGGATTTCTTGTAAAAAGATTTAAAAGGAAAGAAAAGACGAGTTGCCTGTTTTTGTCTATTGTTTTAATTTAAAATGTTTGTGATTTTAACATAAAGCTTATGTTTAAATGTTTTACCACTTGCGTGAGCAACATAATATGTAAATCTAAAGCATTACTTTATATAAATATAAAGTAATGAATAAAACGTTTGAATGTGCGATTAAACGTGACATCTATGAAATATAGTGTATACAAAGAGAATCACAATGCTGACAAGCCATGTTCAGTAACAACTTTTGGATTTGAAATAAAAATAAGTAAATGTTGTGTTTGTGATATACAGCCATGGATCAGTTGCGCACTGCAAACGCGGCATATGTGAAAGCACAATAGCGCGTGCTGCTCCTGCATCGCATACGCACTGCAAACGGAGTATGTGTGAAACAGGTGGTGCTTCTCCGCTCTCCTCCGCCTCCCTGCATTGTCTTTGGTCGATATTAACCAACGTTTTATTTCGAAAAAAAAATTATATCCATAGCTTAAAGCCTAAAGAATTACCTACGTGCACATGTCTGAATGTTTAACATGGTGCTGTAAATTGACGTGCTGTAACTGATGCTGTTGCTAATATGTCGTTAATCTGTCGTAATCACCTCAGGAGTCATGGTTGAGGGGAAGGAAAATTGAAAGGTTGATGGCTTTTTTATTGACATGTTTTTAATTTAACTACTATTTTTAGTATTTTGTTACAATTATGGAAAAAATATGCTATTTCTAATTGTTTAATTTTTTTTTTTTTTTTTTTTTTGATTTCTGGAAATTATCTCGCGACCCCTCCATCGCTGTCCCGCGAACCCCCCGGGGGAACCACGGACTTAAGACATAATTGACTATGTTCGCCAAGACGGGCATGTTGACATCATTTTTGTATGAATTTGTCCATTGAAGTGCAAGACTTGAAAGAGAACTCAGTATTTGCGCTCTGTCTGAGATAAGCGTGTGCGTGCTCCAGATGAGTGCACACACAGATCTTCTCACAGTGCGTGCAAGTTCTCTTTCGCGTCTTGCTCTTGAATGTTTAAATTAGCAAGGCTTAAATGAGTTTAGTTTAAATACAGATAGCAACGTGTGCTGTTCAGGTCTCACCTGCGCTCGCGCGCTATCAACACCAGGGTGATGACGGCATAAGTGACTGGTCATAGCCGGTGTCACCGGGGGGCGGGGCCTTTTTTTTAACCTTTTTTTTTAAACCGCTTATGGGGCCGTTCACATATCGCGTCTAAAAACGCGTGGATAGCATGGCCACACGCTTCTCCTTGTTTCCAAAGTGCTTGCGCTCCCGTGGCGTCTGTCATTCCTATGCAACCATGAACTGCGCTCTCCGTGACGAGGAATGTTTTTGACATGAAAAATAAAAACCCGCCCTGTATAGCTATGATCAGCTGTTCGGCTGAGCTTTCGATGTTTTGTTACGGAAAGGCCGACTTTCACTTTCAAATTAATGGCAATTGCTTGAATGGTGGGTTACTCTTACTGAAAAACTCTTGACAAAACTGACATGTTGGCATAATTTGTGTGTGTTACGGTTCGTTAAGAGCAGAAGAGAACTCGATACTGGCGTGCGCGCTTTGTCTGTGTGTCACATAGGCAGGACATTCACAAAACAGCGCGTTCTCTTTTGCCTTGTCGCGCTTGAATGGTTTAAAAGCATTAGCATGAATAAGAGCTTCATCATATAACGCAGAAAACGGATACTACATTAATTGCATTAAATGCAAATATTTTTAACGCGTTAAAGTGGGAAAAAAAATTAACCGCGGTGGGCAAGCGATGAACACCGGTAACATCGACTACCGTAGCAAGCCTAGTTTACACCTGAGATTGATGTGGGCCTTCATGTGTATGTGTGTGCGCATGCACCTAAATGTGAGCGCGCCCGAGCTCTGTGCATACCTCTAATCCAGTTTCATCCTAGAGCCTCTTAAACCCTGAAGTGCTGCATTCACAGTGCAAAAGGGACCATCCAAAACATTGAGTACAGCCACTACATTTGCATTGATTTATTAACTCCTCAGTGTTATCTGGGACAGAGTTTTAATGTCTCCTGAATTGTTTGTGTGATATATTTTTAGAATGTGACATAACTGGTTTATGTGAAGTTCAGTGCCTGCTCAGTTTTGGATCAGTGAAGATGTATTGCTTTGTGACTCAGTTACATGCCGTAAATTCAATTTTCTCAGTAGGTTCAGTTACAGTGAGGTACAGTTTGGATGAGCATACATTTACCTCATGTAAATTCAATCGCCTTTGGCCTCTTTTTTTTTTTTTTTATCCTGCACAAAGTATGGTGCTAATCCTTGGCGAATACCTCCTCCTTACCTGTTTATTTGTGTGTCACTGTTTGCTTAAGCTCAGTATTTTAAATCTGTCACAGCTCGTGGTGGACAGATCAGCGTCTGTGTGTTTGCACAGCGCGTGAACCATGATATTCATAAGCTCCATTGTCGCTCGTTTATGTGTTTGTGTATTCTGAGATATCAAGCTGTCACCGCACAAGGATGCAGTCATTATTCTTAACTCAGTCAGTGACTCCAGTGTGACAGTGTGCAGTGTGCAGCGAAGTCTTTCTCCCCTCTCCGGTATTCAACAGCTCACCGTCTGCTCCTGATGTATGCCCTTCTCTCTTGCTCGTTCCTGTTCCCTCTATAGACCTTTTTCACACTTCCATGTTTGCAAAGCTGAAAGCTTCAACAGTAGGGTAAAGAAACTTTATCCGCGGCAGCGAGAAACAGCCGTTTTCAAATATCTTTCAGGGGTGACGAAACAAAGCAAAATAATTTCATGTTACACGACTGGATGAAAGCAGATATTTTATGGTTTACGGGAGTGCATATAGTGGCCTTAAAAAGACACACTTAAAAATGTATGAATATCATTGCATTAGATACAAAATATCAATGTACACTACCATTCAAAAGTTTGGGTTTGGTAATTTTTTTTTTTTTTTTTTTTTTAAGGAAGTCTCTTATCTCTCTTATATAATAACTTTTATATTTTAATATATTTAAAAAAAAAAAAAAAAAGAAATTATTAGTGCAATGGCAAAACCATTACTCCAATCTTCAGGGTCACATGACCCTTCAGAAATCATTTAAATATGCTGATGCTGAAGAAACATTTCTTATTATTATTACTATTAATGTTAAAAACAGTTATGCTGTTTATATTTTTTGTGGAAACAGTGATGCCTTTTTTTCAAGTAATGATAAATAAAAAGTTCAAAAGAACAGTATATATTTGAAATAGAAACTTTTTTAACATTAAATTTTTTTTTACTGTCACTTTGATCAATTTAACGCATCCTTGCAGAATAAAAGGTAATTACTTAAAAAAATCTTACGGACAGCAAACCTTTGAGCGGTAGTGTAAGGCCATGTAAATGTGTGTAAACAGCAGTTCAAAAAGTAGATTTTTTTGTTATTAAGGAAATGCAAAAAATACAATATAAACAAGGCTGCATATAGCACATTAAACAACATTAGAGTAAGGCAAAGACATACATTTATGAGTAAAAATTGTTCTATCTGTGCAACATTATTGTTTACTGTGTATAATAATGTTCCCATTGTTTTCATGCTCTTTTTATTCCATATACTTTCCATGAACATTTTAAAAACCCATCAAAGAAAGGGATCCTTCTAGTCCTAACCAAATGAACGTGAATGTATAATGACCAAATGTATACAACAAGATAAATTGCAGATGCGAGTTTGGTGTAAATGATGTATGCAGTGTAAATAATAGCGCAAATGGAAACATTATGTCTGCAACCACATTAGGTTTGAAATAAAAAGGGAGAATAATGTGCTGCAACAGCATCAGTGAAACATTAGAAGTAACATTAAATCTTTTTGGACTTGAGTTGGCTACATGAAATCCTCTAAGAGTCACTTGACACATCTTGCAGCTCATTGTTTTTTCCTCATGGACCTAAGAATCACCTCACTATTTATCACGTCAAATACTGTTGTACATTTAAAATGAAATAAAAGGCTTACAGAAAGGCTTACCATGCCGAGCTAAGGAAATGTTGAGGTTTTATTGTTAAGGCTCAGCTAAGGTAGTTTAGTTGATTTATCAGAACTGACAACTGTCCATTGGCAAAAATGCAGGTGGAAGTACAATTACCCAACTATCAGAGTCGGATGTGACAACACATGGTTTGTATTTTCCTGCGTTTCTTTATCTAACTTTCCTTTTCTGTCTTCACTCCTACTCATGTTTCCCTTTCTCTTTTTCTTTTCCACCACCTGTTCTTTCTGGCTCTCCCTCCCTCTTGCTCTCTCTCTTTCTTCCAGGATGCCAGTTCTTCGTTTTTCCAGTTTGGGGCCTCCCTCCAGCAGGAGGCACTGTTGATGCTTGCTATAATGGAGGAGTATGACTGGCATGTGTTCTCGGTGGTCACCACTAAGTACCCAGGTTTCCAGGAGTTCATAGCCACCGTACGCGTCACAGTGGACCACAGCTTTGTTCGTTGGGACCTTCAGAGCGTAGTGACACTGGACGGTGTTGGTGAACCTGAGGACCGAGCCCACGTGCAGCTTAAACGCATCCAGTCGCCCGTCATCCTCCTCTATTGCTCCAAAGACGAAGCAGCACTGGTTATGGATGAAGCCCGTTCGCTAGGGCTCACCGGGGCTGGCTTTGTGTGGATTGTTCCTAGTTTGACAACAGGAAATATCGAACATACCCCGGAAGCCTTTCCAACAGGGATGATATCTGTGGCATATGATGAATGGGATTATCCCCTAGAGACGCGCGTGCAGGATGCTGTGGGAATTATCAGTTCTGCGGCTGCTGCCATGTTCAGAGAGGAAGGTCGGATACCTGATGGTACAGCTAGCTGCTATGGCCAATCAGAGAAGCCAGAGGTGCCGGCAAGTGCTCTGCGCAGGTAAGCAATGATTGCTTATGGTTGTGTGCATGGAAATCTGTTTGCATAATGAAATGGACAAACATGCACAAATGTAGAAGTAAATTGAAGTAAATGTCTTTATATGTACTATGCAATGGTAGTTATACTACAACATCAATGTTAACATGATAATGCATAATCTTGTTCAGACTCTGTAATCTCAACATACTTATATAGACACTCTTTTGGCTTGCCTATCTAGACTCAACAACCTCTTTCCAGTGTTGGGGAAAGTTACTTTTAAAAGTAATCCATTACAATATTGCGTTACTCCCTAAAAAAGTAACTAACTGCGTTACTTAGTTACTTTTTTTATAAAAAGTAATGCATTACATTGCTTTTGCATTACTTTTTCTCACCTGGGCTGGGCTTGCTTGTTTGTTTTTTAATAAAAAAATAAAAAAAAATTATATTTTTGGCAAATGTTAAGGCTCTTTCACACCAAAAGTGAAATGAATAATCCTCAGGCTAAAGGAAATGCATATTTACGCCTGTACAGTAGAGGACGCAGTTCAAACAAACCTTTCAGCTGTGCTGCCATTCTGGATTAAAGAAGAAGAATAGGATACAGGAGAAGTACACTCTTATTTCTAAATCTAATCTATTAGTATGGTTGAATTGAATCATTGAGGTCAGCAGCAAAGACATTGGTTAATAAAGTGCGATTAAATACAAAAAGTATATTTGTGTAATTTAATATAGTTAATTATTACAGGTTTGCATAAAATTTTGAGATTGCATTTCACTGTTTTTATTCATTTTGAGACATACTGAATGTTTTCATGCAAGTGAGATGAGTAAATGCCTGTTCACATTTAGTCTAGAACTACAATAACCAACATGTTCTCACAGCGCACACAATACCTTTGCACTTTATTTCTCTCAACATGGGGACAGGAGAGCTGTCAGTCAATAAATGTGAAAAAGTAACTTGCGTTACTTATTTGAAAAAGTAACTTAGATATTTTGTTGTAAATTAAAAAAAAATTGTTACTTTACTAGTTACTTGAAAAAGTAATCTGATTACATAACTCAAGTTACTTGTAATGCATTACCCCCAGCAATGCCTATTTCTTTGGGAAAGCAGTTTCTTTTACAAGCTTCGAAATCACTGACTACCATTACTGTTTCTTGTAACTCAATACAGCAAAGTGGCTAACATGGGTTTCCATTATTCCGCACTGCAATAGATGCACTTAGCAATGAGAATAGTACTTAAAGAAATTAGTAGTACTTTTGACAAATGTGTCAAAATGATGTTCAGTATATGAGTGGCCCAGAAAAAGCTGTTTTATTGTACATAAGTGATCCTTTCATGGTAGCTGTCATGTTGAGATAACTTTGAATGAGTTATAAAGACAAAATTTTCAATTTTTTCAACTTATGTTGTGCACACTGGTCAGCCTGCATGCTTTTGGGAGTTTTGGGGACAACAGAGAGGCTAATGCCATCGTATTGGTGGTTTCGAGAGACAAATATGGACAGGCACACACCAAAGGGTCAAGGTTTGGCTGTTTAGCATGGTCCAGTTAGCCCCTGATTGACTCGTAAACAATTGTGTCCGGAACTGAGTGGCTATGAGCAAAGATGGCAGAATTCAAATTGCATACTTCCGAGAGAAGACCGAGCATTGAGATGAATGCTAACGGACAGCTTTCTCCAGGCATTACAGACCTCCACGCACTACAAGACACAAACTCAGCACCCTTTGCAAGGCACAAACACATGGTGACCCATAGTAAGTCCATTCTTGACAATATTTGCACAGAAGGGCTTACATTTCCCACTGCCTCGCCCTCCTCTAGCGTTCTTTCTCCTAGAAATCTTATTGGCTGTTGGTCATTGCTGCTCAGAGACGCACCAGTGCACACATCTGACCGTTTGGCTAGATTTCAAAAAAGTTTGCGACTACTCTGAGTGTGTCACAAGTGCGCTAGAGCCAGCAAAACATAAAGGGTAATAAAAAGAAACAGCCATCAATATTTATTTTAGTTCACTGATTTTGTGGTAGGTCTCCATCAGTTGTTCTCAATCAGGGGCCACTATAGGGGCCTCAGAGTAACTTAAAAGTAGAGGTCGACCAATAGTGAATTTTAACGATAACGATAACTAGGCTGGGCCACGCTGGCTGATAACCGATTAATCAACCAATAGTTTTTTTTTAATGTATACTGAATGAAAACAAACATAACACATAAAATAGTGCTGAGCTTTATTACAAAAATTGACAGTACTGAACCATGAAACTGTACTATACTTTTTAAATATTAAAAATATTAATATATATCACTCATGCTACTTCATAGTACATTATATAAAATATAAATATTTATTTATAATATAAAAATGTATTAGTAAACGTTTACATTAATAATAAACAATACTTTTATTAACTTTAGTTACTGTTACAGATGTTACCCTTTAATATAAATTCAAAGTCATGCTTAAAGATGGCCATCTTTAAATATCTACACAAAGGCCATAGCATTGAAAATAGATACATATCTATATTTTATGTGTACTTTGACACTGTATTTGCTTCTATTTTAGAACACTTGATGATTATATAATCAAAATAACAAAATATGTAGGCTATTACTGTGAGGATAAAAAATTAACTGAAATTCAATGCGTTTCTGATTTGTTTCTGATTTGTTCTGCATGACAATACAGTTAGCTTTCTTACGTCGCTAGCTTTATATATGCAACTTCGCTGGATAACGAATGCATGTAACGCAACCAGCTGGATATAAACTAATGCAAATAGATGGTAATAATCATGACATTAAACATTTGGGTCAGACTTGCATGTGTTTTTGTCACGTTGTTTTAACGGCTTGAGGTACTACTAATGTTAGCGTCCTCTCAGCCTTGATGGCAAACATACTGCTGTTCTTTCTCCACTAATGCAGCATCTAGACAACAAATTAATTACTTTATAATGAAATGAAAACTTGTACGGTAGTGTACTGTATACATACCGTGTCTCTAGTGTCAAAACAAACAGCACGAGGCATGATAGTTTTTTATTTCCACTCTAGAGGTCTCTCTTGTACTGTATAATGACAGCAGAGCCTTCTCAGACACTCCAGCAATGGGCGAAACCCAGAAAAACTATCAGTATGGATTTTTGCTGATAACAGATCATTCCAGCAGTCGGTTATCAGTGCGATTAATCCGCAAAACCAATAGGTCAACCTCTACTTGAAAGTAGGGGTGTGCAGCTGAGCCAATATTAGTATCTGTATCTGTTACAATCTCAAAATTATTTGTATCTGTATTCGGATAAAACCAGAAGTGGTTTGGGTTTTAAGAGGAAGTTAGTCAAACTACTTGAGAAGACCGTTTTGAATGTATATCTGTTCCCTTTGTAGTTATCAAATATTATTTGTTATAATTATAGCATTTATTTAAATATTTTTTTAACTTTCGGAGCCAATAGCCTCATAGACAGTGCTTCGAGATGTAGTGCGGTTGTGCTTCGGGCGATCCAAGTTCGAGTCCTGGCTTGGGGGTAAATAAATATTTATCTTCTTATTATAACAATAATACTAAATGTTAAATAAAAGAAAAAAATAATAATTTTAAAGAGGAGCTTTGTGGTATGTCGGGACAATAATCAACAACCTCAAATAATTGGAGTCAGACTCTATAAATAACTGATTAGAGAACATGGAAGTAAAAAAAAATAACATTCAGTGGTTGAAAATTGCTAAAAAAAAAATAAAAAAAAACATAAATAAAATAAAAACTTTTACTATGCATACAAATGCAAATCTGAACAAATTATAAAGAATACAGAGACTAAATGCTTGCCATCTCAGAAAGAGAGGGTGAGACAGAGAAATTTCATGTAGCCTATCATATCGTAAAAGGTTAAAAACATTTAAATAGACATATCAAGTAGTAGAAAATGTGTATGATTCAGTATATTAGTTGATATTACTCTTGACAGAGCTGGTTTCTGAGACGCGCAGAGATGATTTGCAATCGTGCTGTGCTTCAATCAATTGTGTATCATATCGTAAAAGGTTTAAAATGTTTAAATATCAAATAGTAGAAAATGTGTATGATGTAGTATTTTAGTTACTCTGCCAAGCTTTTTCACACAAATACTTGGTATAGTTTTGTCTCTAACTAAAACAGATATGCTTGATGTATTCTGCTAGTTGAGACCTTTTCAACGATACATGACACAAGTCCATCTGTTACGTACTATGATTTTACAGATCACATCGTTTCACACTATGAAAATAGAGCACTTTTAATATGTCAGCAGTTTTAAAAGCACTTGTTAAGTGATGGTCATATTCCCTGTATTCACTGTAAATCCAAGCTTCTAAGC
The DNA here is from genome assembly GCF_019924925.1 of Ctenopharyngodon idella. Taxonomy (NCBI): domain Eukaryota; kingdom Metazoa; phylum Chordata; class Actinopteri; order Cypriniformes; family Xenocyprididae; genus Ctenopharyngodon; species Ctenopharyngodon idella. Next base: position 11,906,767 of record NC_067220.1, on the reverse strand, counting down.
TTTAAAACAACACCTATTTTGTGTTGGTTAAGCAAGTGGTTGTTAAGTAACATGATAACTTAGTAGCGCTGCCCGCTTTGGATTTAAAGGGATAGTTCACCCAAAAATGAAAATTTTGTCATTACTTACTCACCCTCATGTTGTTCCAAACCTGTATGAGTTTCTTTCTTCTGTTGAACACAAAAGAAGATATTTTAAAAAATGTTGGTAACCAGATAGTTGACGGTAGCCATTGTTCTTTTGTGTTCAACAGAAGAAAGTAAGTTGAGAGTCAATAAGTGATGACAAAACTTTTCATTTTTGGGTGAACTATCCCTTTAAGAGGTTAAAGTTAACAATTAATTGATTAATTGATTGTTCATTTAAACAACGACCGATTATGGGAATTCATGTAAATTGACATCCCTAGTTTGGACATATTGATTTTATTTGTGCAGTTCATAAAAAAGGTCTAAAAAAAAGTCTTAAATTTGATTAAATTTGAAACCCTGTATGTACTGTCACTTGAATTTCCTTATTTTTCTTGTCTTAATTTAGGTCTCTAAATATTTTTCCTTTCTGGGTCTCGGCTTACTAAGCAGTGACAAACAAGGAGTTTTTTTTTCTGGCAACACATTTTCTTGCTCCATTTGAGAGGTGCTGGATATTTAAGGAAGCACAAAGATTGCTATTTTGGATCCCATTTAATTCCTCCTGCCCAATTCCTTTTATATCTCAATGATTGGATTGGTTTTCAGTTCCGTTCTGAGCTGCGAGGGCAACCTTGTGATGTCTACATTGGCCAAGAAGGTGTCCGTATCGCACACGGTAGTCGGAAACAAAATCTACTGTTAGTTTAGATTGCGAAGGCACTTGCTGTGGCTGTTTTTTTTTCTTTTTCAGAATGCACAGTTATCAGGAGTTGCCATGGGTTACCATCAGTAGCTGTTTGCAGCGTTGGTATCCGTCTGCTCCGAGTAGGTGTTCCTTTTGATCTCTCCCTCGTTGCTAAGGCTGTCTGTATCTGGGACACTGCAGACTCTTCAATGTGGGAACATTTTGTATGACGCCACCATCCACAGAGCTAGAATTAACCTTTGAAATGCCTCCAAGAAAGATGGATAGATGTGTTGTGATACTTGTTATTGCCAAGTATACACATATCGTAATGTGAACAGTGGTATTTTATATAACAGAATGGTCATAAAAGAGAATTAGACTTGGTGTTGTAATAAAAAAATGCTGGTGTAATATTCGGTAAGATGTCAGTTAAAGTTGGAGAATATAAAACAGTTGGCTGTCTATCTTAAGGCAGTCATACATATACATATATACACACAAACCTAAAATGCTTCATCTGAGTAGCAGGTGTAGTTCTGGCCCTTGTCCTTCTGTCCGCCCAGGGGCTAAACTCGTTTCTGACAAACGTACTGTATGTGTTGTCTTAATTAAGTCTGTTAATTCCATCATGCACACACACATATGTATACATACAGCTGCCCTCGAACGGTAATGGCAGCAGTTAGTCCCTAAAGTATATAACAGACTGTCATATGTAGTTAGTAGAAATACACTGATATAGAACCTTTGTCCAATACAGATAGACGTTATTTTTATGTTATGGCTGAAATTATATTTAAAGGCACAATATGTAAGATTTTTAGGTTAAAATATCCAAAAACCACTAGAACAATGTTATTTGTTGACTTGTGTACTTACATTATCCCAAACGTTTCCAACAATGTTTAAATCCAGAGAAATCAGCAATTTTAACCAGAACACAGACCGTGTCATTTTGTTGCCTGTCAATGATGTAATATCCTCGTTACCCTCGATTTCCCGTTTCACTTTAGTATGGAAACACCAAAGTCATGTATATAATATATTATGTGTTTTATTAGACAGGTGAGCAACTGTTTGGATACTTTTACTGACAGAAAACTAATCATTGTTATATTGTTCAAAATTGTAATGATGGGTCGAATGCGTGAGGATCCATTTGCAGCTTGTTTATTAAAAGTACTTACAGAGTAGACAGGGCAAAGGCAGAGACACAAACAGGGACAGGCAATGGTCGAGGCAGGCGGCAGACAAGCAGAGTAAAGTCACAGGCAATGGTCAGGGCAGGCGGCAAACAAACACAGTCCAATAAACAGTCCAATGGCAACAGAAATACAATCCACAAGAAAACGCTCAGAAGTGATCACCGGGGCAAATCAAGACTTCGCAAAGGGTGTGTGTGTGTGTGTGTCTTAAATAGTCCAGGTAATGATCTGCAGGTGTGTGTGGCAATTGGTGATTGGTGCATGTGATTGGAAGGGAGGATTATGGGAAGTGGAGTCCAGGAACTGACAGGAACAGACAGTGATCGTGACATAACGCCCCCCTTCCGGAAGGCGCGTCCTCGCGGCGTAAATGGCACAGATAGGGAGGGGGGGGTGGGTACATTGGAGACCTGTTGGCAGACGGGAACGGGGTCTCCAATGCAGGTCCAGGAACTCGGGCAGCCACGGCGGGTCAGGTGCCACGGGCAGCCACGGCGGGTCAGGTGCCACGGGCAGCCACGGCGGGTCAGGTGCCACGGGCAGCCACGGCGGGTCAGGTGCCACGGGCAGCCACGGCGGGTCAGGTGGCTTAGGCAACCACGGCGGGTCAGGTGGCTTGGGCACCCACGGCGGGTCAGGTGGCTTGGGCGCCCACGGCAGGTCAGGGTCCGTAGCCGGCCACAGCAGTTCACAGGCGGTTGAAGACCGTGGGCGTGTAAGGTCCCCACCCACAAGCTCAAGCAATTCGGAGGCCGCTGATGATCGCGGCCGTGCAGGGTCCCCACCCACAAGCTCCCCACCCTCAGGTATATGGCCCCCCCCAAAAAAGTTCTTGGGGAATTCAACGGAGGCCGTGGCGGTTTCGTGGGTAAGGAGCTCGGGTGGCGCCGGCAGGGCGAGGAGTTCGGGTGGCGCCGTCAGGGCGAGGAGCTCGGGTGGCGCCGGCAGGGCGAGGAGCTCGGGTGGCGCCGGCAGGGCGAGGAGCTCGGGTGGCGCCGGCAGGGCGAGGAGCTCGGGTGGCGCCGGCAGGGCGAGGAGCTCGGTTGGCGCCGGCAGGGCGAGGAGCTCGGTGCCGGCCTCCGTGGCTGTATCAGGAAGAGCGGATTGCTCTGGGACGGCAGCGGACTGCTCTGGGACGGCAGCGGGCTCTGGGAAGGCCTCCGGGCCTTGAGGGCTGGAGGAAGCCTTCTTCCTCCTCCTCCTTCGTTTGAATGGTTGAGGCGGTGGCTCTGTGCCTACCTCCTCGGTGGGCGCTGCAGCGGGCCCACGGGGTGGAGCGGACTCACTGGCTGGGGCGACCCCTATATTCCCAGACACTGGCGGGGCGGCCATCTTGCCCGTGGGCACTGGCAAAGCGGCCATCTTGTCCATAGCATCCAGAGAGTTTGAGTGCGTCGCAACAGACGAACTTGAGGGCGTAGCGGCCGGCGGAGGCTTAGGAATGCCAGCCGCTCGTACTGAAGTCAGCGGTGGATCAGCCACACTGGAACGCAACCCACTCCGCTCCCAAACAGATCCAGAGACGTGATGTGATTCTAGAAGATCAGCGGAGATGGGACGTGACTCAGGAAGTTTAACTTGGACTTGACTTGGCTCACGAAGATCAGCGGAGAATTGACTTGGTGTTGTAGTACTGGTGGCCGCCATTTTATGCATGTTCTCTGGCGCGGCGGCCATTACATGATTCGGCGAGGTGTCGTATTTCTCCGCGACACCCACAGTAAATGGGGAGCCCACAGTCATTAAAGCAAACTCCAAAAAATGACTAAGAGAGGAACGAGGTCCCTCACGAATCAATTGTGTCTTAAGTGGCTGATTAACACCCTCACAGAAAAAGTCTATCAGTACACAGTCTGGCAGATCTGAACCATATGCAACATCCAAATATTCTCTGATGTATTCCTCCAACGACCGGGTGCCCTGCTTGAGCCATAATAATAATTGTGCAATGTTCATACCAGGCCAGTGTTCTCCAGGAAAGCCGCTGGATCCATGTGTTGGCGAAGTCTTCTGTAATGATGGGTCGAATGCGTGAGGATCCATTTGCAGCTTGTTTATTAAAAGTACTTACAGAGTAGACAGGGCAAAGGCAGAGACACAAACAGGGACAGGCAATGGTCGAGGCAGGCGGCAGACAAGCAGAGTAAAGTCACAGGCAATGGTCAGGGCAGGCGGCAAACAAACACAGTCCAATAAACAGTCCAATGGCAACAGAAATACAATCCACAAGAAAACGCTCAGAAGTGATCACCGGGGCAAATCAAGACTTCGCAAAGGGTGTGTGTGTGTGTGTGTCTTAAATAGTCCAGGTAATGATCTGCAGGTGTGTGTGGCAATTGGTGATTGGTGCATGTGATTGGAAGGGAGGATTATGGGAAGTGGAGTCCAGGAACTGACAGGAACAGACAGTGATCGTGACAAAAATGATTGTTTGAATCGCTTGTTTTCTTGATTTACCATGAGTGCTATGTTTTTACCATGCCTCAGAGACAACATCATTTTGTCAAGTGGCTAACATAGCATAATCAGAGAGAGCTTTCTCCATCATACAATATATATTTAGATTAATTGCATGTCTTTCAGAAACAAAGCAAAGTCATTCAGTTTTTATTAATATGACATTCTCATATGGATCTAGATTACTACAAAGTGCAACAAGTCTCTCATACCAACCACTGAGCGAACGCACAGAGTACCATTATAACAATTTTCAACACACTCAAATGTATTTAGTATGATTGTTTTAACCATGTAAAACAGCACTGCATTACCCCACATACACAACGAAAAGAGAGGAAGCTTCAAACCACAGTAACGTTAATAAAACTTTAATGCATTAGCTCATCCATGAACATGATTCCTGCCAGAGTCCGTCAGATTGCTCACCATTGGCTTCTCCCATGATTCCACGCTCATTCACCACCATCAAGCTACGCCTTTGTTTTGAATTATCGACCTCTAGCGGCAAAAATTACATATTGTGCCTTTAAGTATAATCACACAAGCAAATAAGTGCTGTTGTTATACACAATTATATACAAATTTTAAGTAATTATATAAAATAATTACTTTCTGCTCTCGAATTTGGTTAGTCAAGCAGCGTTCAAACTCTTTAATGTTTGATTCACTTCACTTGTCTTTGTTTGTGCTTTCCAGACTGTCTATGCATTAGTGGTGGACTTTTAGTAACACAAGTGATTTGTTCAAAAACATTGATTCATTCTGGAATGAAACAAGTGATTGTCTTTTATGAGTGAATCACTTAATCATTCATTAAGTGGAACGTTTTCATTTATATTATTGTTATTAGTCATATTGTCCAATTTTAGCAATTGTATTGGCAAAATACACTATCGGTTGACCTCTAGCCATTATTATTAAATAATCTGAAGGTCCCCGTTTTTGTGAGAGCTTTGATTTTTTTTTTTTTTTAATGTGATGAATTAGATTTAATTAGAGTTTTTGTGGAATAAAAGTTATAGCAATTTAATCTACTTATTTTTTAAATAAATGGCATTTAACCTATTAAAATTTTGTGAGGTCTGTACTTTCTGTTATGCCGTATACAGATGCAAGTTTTCGCGTCACAACTAGTATTTTTTTTTTTTTTTTTTTTACCATATGTTGTTATAAATAATCAGATTTTGGCTCACACAGATTTTTGCACATCCTTAGTAAAAATGGTGATACGGTTATATCATGTATCCCTAGTTATGTTGGGCAAACTTTAGTTAGTTGGAGAGTTCTGCAAGCTCTGTCTGTGTTTGTGTTTATCTCACTGTTTGTTGTGAGCCCAACCCAGACCTGCTGTATCTGCTCAAGCACAAACACAACAACTCTTTCATAAGCACCTCCTGCAACATTATCACCTTTACACAGAAGACGCTGCCATGAGGCTGACAAGTCTCATGTTTTAAGCGCTTGAGTGATTTCACAGCCTAAGGCAAAAGTGTCTGCCTTTTTTTTTTTTCCAGAGTTGTGGCAACTCCTTTACTCCAAATTATTCACAGTCTGACACATTAACTGTAAATGGCATTGATTATCATCAGCTCATCTCGAGCACTGTTGTTTGGTTTTGTTTTGTTTCTGTTTTTCATTTGCTTGGGTTTAATTTAGTCACACATACTGTATTTCTCACTGTACAGATTTTAAGTTGACTTCATCTGGGGGTATTTTCCACGCTTGATATACTTTTAAAACATTAAACACCTTAGCGGTAGGAGTGCTGTATAATGGGAACACCAATCTGTTTTTCATCAGACATTTTCCTCCGCACTTGCTGTCCTTTGATTCTGGCCTTGTTTACTTGCTTCGCTTGTAGGCAAGGCAAGATCTCTGAAAATCGATTCTGAAGCTTTATGTTGTAGCTTTCCCTCGTTGTTGACCTCCTATTTATTGTCTTTCAGCACACAAAACAACATAATAACTGCTAGGCCAGTTGTTTGCTTGCATTGGATATGTCAGCCTGTGTATTATTACTGACAAACCTATGTTCGCTTACATAGTCTGTGCTAGTGAAATGCCATTTAAAGGTCTCTGTTATTCAGTTAATAATTCATTATTTTTTTGTTGTTTCTGATTTGAAAAAAAATTCTCTTGATTTTTACTTTATAGTCAACTACTCATATTTAGACTTTATTTACAAACTAGGTTTGTTCAGGTGTTCTGAATGGGTTTTAGCACATGTGGTTGCTAGGGTATTCATAGTTGTTTCTAGGTTTTTGATTGGTCTGTCATGATTATTACATAAATATAACCACAATCGTTGTGCACTTTAAATTTAAAAGGCTTAACATGCAGTGTGAATAGAGTGCTGCAGTGTTACTTAATTTTTATAATAGCAAATTTTTTTTTTTTTTGTTATCATGCAAAGTCAGTGACACAATGAAACAGAAGAGACAAACTACTTGCTATTTTTCTAAGGGAATGAGAGAATGAAAAATGTTGAAAAACTATAATGAAGTACACACTAGGGCTGCCCCCTAAAAGTCAACTAAACGTTAGTCGACTAGAAGAGGCTTAGTCGACCAAAATTATATTAGTCGATTAGTCGCAGAAGAAAAAAAACTTGTGGCGAAGTCACAGTTCATGAGGGACAGATCGTTAACAGTGGGACTTTGTGGTAATTACAGTATGTTGGACAGGAAATCCAAACGTTCGTCTATCATCCATCAGCCTCAAATATGGCTTATCATTTGAAACATGTAAGTAGCAACTTTACATGACTGCTCACTATAACTTTAACCTAGATAAATGTTTGCTACACAGCAAAATCCCCAGAGTTAAATCAACTCTGCTTAGAGTACATATAGTCCCTCTCTAAATAGTGTTAAAGTAACACTGAAGCAGAGTTAAAGTTAATGAGATAATCAAGTGATTAATTAAGTTATGATTGAGCATTAATGATGAACACCTGCTGTTAACAAGCAGAATCACTGAAGAAAACAGAGAAACAAAAACTATAACTGACTTTAACTCTGCTTCAGTGTTACTTAAACAATATTTAGAGAGGGACCATATGTACTCTAAGCAGAGTTTATTTAACTCTGGGGATTTTTGCTGTGTATTATTAGGCACATATCCAAGTTTTTGTGCAAAGTGTGGAGCATGCTTACTGCATGACGTGGAGGCGCCGGCACGATCACTTGCATTTTGTCACCGTCATTTTTGGTCATACAGATAAGAGGAATACGAAACTGTAAAGGGCCTACTTTTATTTGTGTAAACTCACAATAACAAGAAAACGTTGTGTCTTTGTAAAATAAAGAAAACAAACAGGATGCGCTTTCTGCCGTTTCAGTCTCCCTGAACTGGAGTGCGTCACAAAAATGAACCAAAACTCAAGAGTATAGGCTACTTACCTCACAGACATGAGAAATATATCTATAGAAAGCTTAAAATGAACTACTTTTAAATGAACCAATTCAAATAGAAAAAAAATTCTCTCTGCTTGTGTAATCCTTATGAAAGGTGCATTTCTCTCTGTAGGCGCATTCACTATACTTGCGGAGATGTCGAGTCAGCATTGTCAACTTCATCTTTGCAGCAGACGCTGACTCAGAAAACAGTAGTTTATTAATAGGTAATTAAAATGTGTTCTTGATATTTTTTCCAACACATTCATAATCATTACATTTGCTGGTGCTTTGCGACAAACTTGATGTGCTTGATGGCAGAATAGGCTATAATATATGCCTATATATTAGGGCTGCTCAATTATGGCAAAAATCATAATCACGATTATTTTTGTCAATATTGAAATCACGATTATTTAACACGATTATTGGTGGGTGATATGATAAAAGTCTTATTTCATGATATGAGTAATTTTAAATGTCAGTGAAATTTCACATTTATCAATACTTAATTAATACTTAATTAATGTAAGTAAAAAGTCCTCAAAACAGCTATAGAAGACAACAAACAGTCAACAATTAAATAAGAACAAAGAAACTAATTACAAACAAAGCAGACAAAAAATACAACAGAACAAAAATACAAATGAAATAGTGCTTTAGGTTTTTCAGATAGATGTACAGTGGTATTCAGATAAGTAATACCCAACATAAATTGAATAAAGTAATCAAATGTAAAATAACTGCTGTATACATTAAATATAGACTTATTCTTATTTAAAACTAAAAAAAGTTCAAGAGCAGTGAGTGATTTTATCTTTGTTTTTTCTTGTTAGATTAACAATGAGTTCAGCAGTCAGTAATGTTGGCTGCTGTCCCTTTAAGCTGCACAGACCCTACTGTTATGCTGCCTACACGTGGTCTCGGAATTATGGTAAATACGAGTTTCGCGCACTTTCTCAGTGTTCACTTAAGACATAACCGACTGTGTTTACGAGGATACTTACCAAAACAGAATTTTGATATATTTGTGTTGGCTATTTGACTGTTTAGGCGCGTATCTGAAGCCCTTTGCTTATGCGCATTCCGCACCGTCTCGGAGCGCGCGCACAGGTGGCCGCCTAGGGAACAGCGTCCGTTTCGCAGCTTAATGCGCTTTTAATAGCACTGTTTAATATCAAGCACATCCCGCAGTTTAGCAACAATAGACTGCATTTTACATCCCTCTCTTATTCGGCTGATTTGGATGTTAAGTTTGGGTCAGGGAGAAATGAAAGCGCACCGCTGTGAAGGAAAGGAAGGTGTGCTGGACGGAATGTGGCAGCGGTACAGTAATCATTTTACCTCGATTATCTTGTTTTAATAATCGTTGGAAGCCAAAATCGAAATTGAAATCGAAAATACGATTAATTGCACAGCCCTACTATATATATATTAAACTAATGGCTTAAATGAACGACTAGTCGACTAGAAAAATCTGTAGTCGGGGCAGCCCTAGTAGACACAGGAATTAAAAGGTCTTCTTTCATGTGAAATACAGGCTTATTGGTTTAATTGACCTGCCTTAAAATGATGTGTGAAGGAAATGAGCACAGAAATGTATTACTAATGTATAATAAAAATAAATATTATAATATTCAGTTTGGCTGGTTTTCAAAAACTACAACAACATTGTGAATGTAATATACTTGTAACATGCAAATATATTCTATTTTATCATAAATAATTTATTGTAAATGTATTTTATTTTATGTCCCTGTGTAATATTTAAATTACAAAGCCTTAATATATTGCAGTCTATTGCAATAATTTGTCGCAATTAGCACAGCACTAACAAGGACCTGACCATAGAAAGATTAATAGCAGTTGTGGCTCCATGTGGAACTATCATCACCTAATACGCATTTAACTACCTCTAATCTCGTACTAACATTTCACTGTTAATTGAGATCATGCATAAAGAGGCTCTGTGTACAGAAAGCCATTTGAAATGACATTTTATAAACCACCAACTCTCAGTGATATAATTAGTCGTAAGCTTTTGATAATTTCCAGAAGACTATGGAAAATAAAGGTCATCCAGTTTATTACTTTACCCCGTCTCTCTCTGTTTCTCAATCAGTGAGATTAGATGCACAGAATGATGTGTTTATTTAAGAGAATACTATGTGACAGCTATGACAAAAATCAATTTTCAATTTGTGCTGTGGAAATCTCCAATATATGAATAAGACACACTTACAAACAAACACGCACAACAGAAGCTGTATTTGAGTAGCAGGTGTAGCTCTGACCCTGTTCTTTTCATTTCTGCCTGAAGCTAAACCTCATTTCCTAGTTATGTTCCTGTTTCTTAATTAAATTCCGAAGAGAGTATGTGTGTGTTTGTGCCATCTGAGTAGTGCACAGCTGAGCAAATCTTTATTGTGCGTTACATGGAGAAGGCAGAGATACAGTACCGAGTAGTTGTTCAGTGGAGTGTATATGATTGAACAGGGCCTTGCGAAATTATTCAGGCCCTTCAAGGATTAGTTCACCCAAAAATGTAAATTCTGTCATTATTCACTCACCCTCATGTCGAGCAAAACCCGCGTGACCGTCTTCCATGTGACACAGATGGAGATATTTTGAATAACGGGACTGCTCGCTCATTTCCATGCCTTTACAATGAATGGGGACTGAAGCATTCAGGCTTCAAAGGATGCAAAAGCACTGTTCAAATATTGTAGTAGAAGTCCATACAACTTGTATTCCAAGTTTTCTGAAGCCATATGATAGCTTCGTGTGTAATGATAATCTTCCCCTCCTGTGAACTGTTGAGTCAGACTAGTTTTGTGAACTGGATCAGCAATTAATTGAAAAGATGCTGATTGTTTTTCCAGGAGATTTAGGGCAGATGTCAAGATTTAAATTTTCTTTTGTTTTCCATGGAAGAAAGAACATTTTACACGTTTAGAGTGACATGAGGGTTAAGTAAATAACAGGCTTTTTTGAGAGAACAAGTTGTTTAACCAAACTGTCTTTTTACTTCATTATAAATTGTTTAAGTATCTGTGACATTTTTATATTTACGCATAGAGTTTAATCAATGTTACATTGTTCCTTTATAAAATTAAAATATGCTGCATGCATGTTCAGTGTCCAAAAGGTTGGAGATGCTTTAAGTTCACAAAAATTATATGGTTGCCAATTTAATACAATTTACTATTTTAAAAAACAATGCATTAAGAAAGTAATTGCATTTAATCGTGTCCCCTGACCCTACACATATTATTACGTCTTTAAATTATCCAGATAGTATTTCATCCGGTGTAATTTTAGTATTATTTATATGCCATTGTAGAATTTTAGTGATGTTTTGAATGAGCTTTTATGTTGTATGCTTTAAATTGTTTGTTTTAGTAATTTTATTTGCTTTTTTATTTTCATTTCAATTTTAGTTTGTCATTTTAGTACTTTGTCTTGTGTAAATAAGTGTTGACAAGGCAACATTTCTAATTTTTGTTTTTACGTTTTTCATCTAACATTTATATTTTATTTTATTTCAGTTGCCAAAAACAATTTTAAATGGATAGTTCACCCAAAAATGAAAATTTGATGGTTATCTGCTTACCTCCAGGGCATCCAAGATGTAGGTGACTTTGTTTCTTCAGTAGAACACAAATGATGATTTTTAACTCCAACCGTTGCAGTCTGTCAGTCGTATAATGCATGTCAATGGTAACAAAATCTATGAGAGTAAAAAAAACATGCACAGACAAATCCAAATTAAACCCTGCGGCTCGTGACGACACATTGATGTCCTAAGACACGAAACGATCAGTTTGTGCAAGAAACCGAACAGTATTTATATAATTTTTTACCTCTAATATACCACTATGTCCAACTGCCTTGAGCGCGCGCACGGCATCCGTGAGGTGTGTATGCGCTCTGGCGTAGTTTAAACATGGTGCCTGTAGTACAACAGTTGTTATACAAATGGAAGTAAACCACTAAAAAACATGGTTTTATTACATTAAAACTTCATTTTATTTTGTTACTTTTCATAAGGGCAGCTTTACAAAAAAAAAGGACACATACAAAGATCTTGTTCACATACCTCAGTTGGATGTGGAAAAACCATAGGCACAGCTGATGGTTTAAGTCGTACATGATCCTCTCCTGGGTATGTAAAATCATCAGGGGAAAAATGATCGCTGCAGACCCTCAATAACTTTAGTACGTTAATGGGTGTGTTGATATCCAGCCGAAGAGCAATCAACCATAACTTCAGGCGAGCAGACTCAGAAGTTGGGAATACGTGGAAAGTCACCAATCCTGAATGAGTTTGCGTGAGAGAACGTAATCTTTTAGTTTTAAGTCAGTTTGAACAATCCGGATAAGCGCAAGTAAGTACCATTTTGATTAGCCGTCGTACCTACAATGTTTGTGCACTGTGTAAACTACGCCAGAGCGCGTACACACCTCACGCACCGGATGCCGTGCTCGTGCTCAAGGCAGTTGGACATAGTGGTGTATTAGAGGTAAAAAATTATATAAATACTGTTCGGTTTCTCGCACAAACCGATCGTTTCGTGTCTTAGGACATCAATGTGTCGTCACGAGCCGCAGGGTTTAATTTGGATTTGTCTGTGCATGTTTTTTTTACACTCATAGATTTTGTTCCCATTGACATCCATTATAAGACTGACAGACTGCAACGGTTGGAGTTAAAAATCATCATTTCTGTTCTACTGAAGAAACAAAGTCACCTACATCTTGGATGCCCTGGGGGTAAGCAGATAAACATCAAATTTTCATTTTTGGGTGAACTATCCCTTTAATAGTTTTGGTTAATAAATTGCAGTTTGTTTGAGTAAGCAGCATTAAATTAATTTGATAAAAAATTTTAATCACTTGACATCCCCCAAAAAAGTTAAAACAAATTTCCTGGATGAGGATATAAACAGGTACAATTGGATTATACCTCAAAGTCATTATAACCTTTCCTAGATAAACAAAAATGTCACGGTTATGGGATAATTATTCAGATTGTTAATCTAAAGGACAGCTGTGAAAATTAAGACTAAAGAGCATTCTAAATATGTCAGAGATAATGTTAGACAAATGCTTTAGGAAAAGGTTACAAAACAATGTCCAAATCTTTGAATGTCCCAGTGGTGTTGGTTCAATTATGAAGTGGAAACTACCACAAACCCCCCAGACACCATCTAGAAAAGGTCATTCCTCAAAACTCTGCACAAACAAGCAGATTTGTGAAAGAGGCCAGTGATCACAAAGAGTTACAGAGTTCAGCAGTTGGGAACAAAGTAAAAGATGGAATGGGCAGTCAAGCGTTATTATAGCGCCATATGGGAGGATGATGTGGCAAAAGAAACCAATTTGTCAGATTTTAAAATAAGGTGTTTTAATTAGTGTCTGAACATTTTAGGAAAAAAATAATTAAATGAATAGTTCACCCAAACATGAAAATTCTGTCATGTTGTTCCAAACCTGTGCAACTTTATTTTAAAAGGTGAATTTTTAAAGAATATTGAATATCAGCGGCCATATTTGCAATGCCTCCGGGCAGCCATTTCAGGCATCCAAGACCAAGTCATATCTACTTGAATGGAGGAATCTTGAAATCTAAAAAACTGCTTGCTTAACTCACAATTAAATGACATTTCAAATTAGCAACAAAATCTGACATGAACTGTCCCATAAATGTTGTTTCTTATGCTCAAAGGCTATGCTCACACTGTCAGTTGTTGGGATTGACAACAACTGACAGTTGTTACAGGGCCTAACCCCCAATCACTCCCTGGGCGCCACAGCAAAATGGCTGCCCACTGCTTCGGGGGTGTGTGTGTGTGTGTGTGTGTGTGTGTGTTCACTACTCACTACTCCTAATGTGTGTGCACTAACTTGGATGGGTTAAATGCAGATGACAAATTCCAAGTATGGGTTACAATACTTGGCATTCACATGTCACTTTCACATTTACTTAAAGGTGCGAGTCTGAAAATGCCATTCAAACAGCAACTTACAGAAGCGCCTGTATGAACTTGCAACAGGAGTAGCACTATCACTATGTTACTTAGCAGTAACATAGTGATAGTGACCAAAGTAATATAAAAAATGGCAACATCTATAAAACTGAAAAGTCTTATCACTTTTGACACAACAAGAGTCCACGTTCATCTGTCAAATCTTCATTAACTGACAGCAGCTTTTATATCTGGGTGGAGAGCGGAGCATTTGAGTCGCATGTAGAAAACAAAACTGACAAGAGCTGCTCCGGTGGAGAATTGTGACTGGATCTAAAACCTTCAGATGACACACAAGCTCATATCTCTGTCACTGTTAGTTACTGAAACCACACATGAAACCCTGCAACACACGGTAGATGCTTGTTTGTGCAGCACAGAGTGGCTCTCTCGGACTGTATGATGTGTCAGACAACTAGTTGTCCGGTCCGGTTCCGTTCACACAGCGCAGGTTTTCCGGGAATGCGTCTGTGAGTCCTGAAAATTTACAGATGCGAGTTCGCTTATAGAATGCAGTTGTCACTCCCGTAAATAACTGAATTTGCACCAAAGCAGGTGAAACTGATTCACAATCCATTATACTTCCTAATTGGACAGATTGATATCCCTGAAGTTTAAGTGACTGTGTTTCATTTTTAAGTTTAATTATACTGTGATGATTGCTTGTTCCTTCCCTTAATTTTTTTTTTTAACAGTGTATTTCAGAAACACGTTTGATTGTTTTGTTGTTGAACCTATTCTTCAATAGCTGCTTTTCCACTGTCGGGCCAGTACGAGCCAGGGCTATCAACGTTCTGTGCAGTAGCCCTGCAGCATTTCCCTAAAACCCGTTCTTAACACGCCTCCACAGAACAACCTCGCACGACCTCACCATTTCACCAGCTGATCACAAAGAAGTTATTTCAAACACTAACTGTTGTCTGAAAGTGAGCTTTTAGCTAAAAATTGTTTAAAATGCTGGTAGCCTGATATAATAACATGGTAAATGAGCAGCGGTGTTGACCGTCTCCTGACTCAGGTCAACTCTGCCTCTGTTCATGACCACTCCTCAAGCACTAGTTGGCCCGCTTTGGACCAAGGTATTCAGTGGGCCAAAAAAACCCTTGTTGTTGGCCCCGAGGAAACCCAGATGAGGCCTGATCAAGCCCAGGAAGTGACAGTGGAAACACAATTGGCCCTGGCACGCACTAGCACGCTCGCCTTTGGACAGCAGAAGTGCAGCTAATGTCTCCATCACAGTCTCCTCTACATTGACAGAGAGCTGTGCACTTTAAGGAAGCTTTTTTTTGTATTGCAGCCACAACTTATGAATGAACTAGCTTGCCTGTAGAACTGTTGACCACAATGGTCTCCAATCGCTTGGATCCATCCAACCCCAGACTGAGATGGCATATTTGGTGCCACCTCAAGTGCATGTCCCCAACAGTGTCCTCCTTGGTACACTGCTATTTGAGGTGCTGCACCAGTCCTTAGATGAGGGGATTTGTTCCATTCCTCTTCCTTTCTTTGTGAACAACGCAAGACAAGCTTGATTGATGTTGAGTTGGCTGCTGGTGATCATAGAGGAGAATTGTGAAGTGGTTCATAATGGAAATCACCTCCTCTGGAATGCTTTTTGGAGCCTTTGACAGGGCATTGAAGGCATCTGTATGGATATATTTCTTACAAAAAACCATCACTTCATTTCAGAAGGCCTTTATTAACCCCCTGGAGCCGTATGGATTATATTTATGATGGATGGATGCATCTATTTTGGGCTTCAAAACACGCCCCCCATTCACTACCATTATAAATCTTTGGAGAGCCAGGATATTTTTAAATATATCTCCGATTGAAAGAAAGTCATATACTCCAAGGATGGCTTGAGGGTGAGTAAATCATGGGATAACTTTCATTTTTAGGTGAACTAACCCTTTAAGTACAGGACTGACAAATACAGGACTGACAATCATAATCTGTTGCTGTGTGAACGTGGCCAAATAACGTTCAAAAAGCTTATTTTTCAGGCTAGACCAGCGAATGCACATGAGCAGTCCTAAGCAGACGTCTCAGAACACTGACTGTTTCTATGGCATCCGGAGCTTCTAACGGCGGCTGCAGTGATGCAATGACTTTACCAATTAGGAATTGGCTCTTTGAAGGCGGGACTTATTACTCCATAATACTTTCTCCCATTCATAAGTAAAATGAGTGCACCATCTTTGTGTATATGAAGTCTTTGGCTCCTGTCAAGAAGCACCCTGAAAGTAATCCATGCAGAGGAGAAGATTTATGAGTGAATGTAAATTTATGTATTACAGTGCAAAGTTATCATTTGGCTACAGAATGGATGAAAAAGAAATGCTGAAAAATATAGGGTAACACTGTTAGAGAACCTGTTTCTGCATTAAAAAAGCCAGTCATTGATCACAAAAAATTAATCCAAAAACATCAGAGAGGTTTAAGAGCATAAAGGTGAATGTCCTACAATGTCAGTCTGTGAAACTAAATTTGCAAACGGTATAAGCGTCATCCTATTAATCTGAACTACCTGGAGCAAATCTACCAGAATTAAATTAAAGGGCAAATTAACACATGTAGAGTGTGTGAAGCTCTTACAAACACACCCCGAAAAGTGTTTGTCTTTGGAGCAAAGGATGGTTCTACAAAATATTAATTTGTGGAGATTGAATACTTTATTATTATTGTTGTTGAAGTGTTTTTTTTTTTTTTTAAATACTTTTACATTCATTTCATATTAAAATAATTTAATTGAATGCTTTGAAAGATAGCATAGAAAAAATGCATAATTTGTCAATCTAAAATGAATTAGTTGGATATCTAAATGCATTTGTAAGACACTGTTTATGTGTGTGCTTGCTCATTGCATTTGGGGTTTTGGCTAAAAAAAACATGGAATTGGGATAGATTGATTTCATTTAAGATCACAAAGGCAATTTATTGTATTTTGGAAAACAGATAAGACACCAAATGGAATTCAATCAGATGTTATTTATATTGTTTACCTTTGAGCTTGTCACTAATATTTCATTAAATGACTTGCATGTCGCCGCCAAACACTTTAGTCAGAGCTCAATATGACTTGCTGAGTTTAAACTGTTTGGGGTTTTTGTGTCTGTGTGTGTTGCAGATATATGATGGGAGTCAATCTAGGGGGTAAAGATCATTCATTCATGGACGATGGCTACCAAGTCAATCCCAAACTGGTTGTCATTGTTCTGAACACGCGGAGGGAATGGGAGAAGGTAAGATAAAGAGCCTTTAATCTTTATATCCCTCCCGAATCTTCATTTTCTTCTGTTAGCTTTGCCTGTAAGGGGATTCAGGAACCATAAGCAATCAATATTCTGTTTACTAGCTCAAAGCCTTTTTGTGACTGTGACTGAAAATGCACTGGACTTTGCTATTAGGGAAAAAGAACATTTCATTTGTACTTCCCATTTCACAGCCTGGGGTTTTTCCATGCACATGACTTCAAGCATTGTTTACTTAGTCATAAAGAGTCAAAATAGCCCTTATTAACGCAATGGTTTCATAACTGATTTATTGCGAAAGCATTAAATTGGAGAAGAGTGCACATGTGTCTCCATCCAGTTCTATTGTGCTGGTTATTGCCCTTTTTCATTTCTCTCTCTATTTTGGCTATTAGCATATATAATTTGCTTGTTTTTTTGTACAGTAATCTATTCTCTGTCTTTGCTCTCTTTCTCTAATTAGCTTTACATGTTCTCCTATTCTATCTCAGTGCTTCACACACTCGTTTTCGTAATCGTTTGCTCACTCATGCGTTCTTTTAATGAGTTGTTATTTCTCTGAGGTGTGTTGGATGCTGTGTGTTTTGACAGTGCCCTGCAGTGTGTGTGAAGACACACACACTCACATTAAAACCCTGCAGTGATTGTGTGAAAAGTGTGACACTAATCATTTCTCACTGCAGCGGGGCTAGAACAGGGTGTGAGCCGATCGTGTTATCGGAGCTTATAGACGAGTACACGCACATGACGGCACACATAACTATTGCGCGAAGAGTACAGAGCACATACATGCTGTAAACTTGACACATTATGTTGTTACATGGGTAGCTGACATGACATTTCGAGCAGTAACAGCGGTTAGGCGTGCGATCTAAAACTACTTTAAGCAGCATTTTTCTGTTGTAATCAGTACGCATGCAGTTTTAAAGGCACAGTATGTAATTTTTGCCGCTAGAGGTCGCATATTCGAAACAATAACAAAGGCGCGTAGCTTGATGACGCTGTGAAGGAGCGTGGAATGATGGGAGTTGTCGTCTTCACCTCCACTGCCGATGGAAATCAATCCGACGGGACTCACAAATCATGTTCATGGATGAGGTAATGAAATAAAGTTTTATAACCGTTAAGTTTGATCTCATGATTTTATTTCATTCTAATGAATTAGCCGCAAGTAATGTAATGTTTAATGCTAAATTACTAATCATCACTTTATTTGTCAAATTAATTGGAGGGGTAACGCAGCGCAGTTTTACGTGTTCAAAATAAACATACTAAAGGTACATTTAAACGTACCCACAGCATTTGCAAAAAGGCTGGCTTGCTATTTTTGTTCACCAGACTTGTTAATTACATACCTGCAAACTAGTCGCTTTTCAGCGAAATTCGCCATTTTGAATGAAAATATGTCATCTATGTGAATCATGTAGATCCGAATAGTTGGGGGGAGGTCGGGGTAAAAATGCAAGCACAATAAACCTCACAAGAATCGAAAATGGACTACTTTCCCATAGAATGGAGTGAGACCATAGATGTCTCTCGAGCTGTCGTGATCTTTCTTGGCGTTCTTTGGCGTGACAGATCCCTGTAACGCTTTGGTTCAAGCAGAGCGCATGTGAACCGACCATCTCTTCTGCTTTACTAGTTACGAAATAAGCATGAACGAACATCCGAAGGTATGTTGAAAGATACAACTTACCGAAATCATATCATGTCACATGTAATCGATCAATCAGTGTTTCAACCGCGGAAAGGCGTCAATAAAACAGCTTGTAAAAATGTCACATTTACTGTCACATTTACCTCAGAAAAGCCATTCAATGTTCAAAAACTCATTAGTCAGCTACAAAAATGAACTTAGAGAGGAGCATTTTGCTAAATATATGCACTATAGGCCATTGCATATTCATTGTATTTGTACTTAACATGTGCTTCCATATTGAATGTATAAACCCGTTTTTACGACGGCCACCATTTAAATGTTTAGGCCTATATAAAAATGAGAAGAAACATAATTATGCCATTAAAATGTACTATAATGTAATTATAAAAACTTCCTTATGTGTAATTTTATTGTAAGTAGCTTATAAATCAATTAATTTTAACCTTTACTATTATAATGATGTGCCAACTGTGGTTCCCTGTATAGTTTACAGCATTAGTTGAGATATTTCTTTTCTTTGAGGAAATTTGCCATGTACTGTACCTGATAGGCCCCAAATTAATAAGTATTGAATTGAAGATAATCAAATTGAAATCAAATCGCAAGCTTCTGTATAAAAATCGAATTCAGCTGTGAAATTTATGTCAATGCCCAGCCCTAGAGTCAATAAATATTTGATTTTGTTTTATTTTACTTGAAGCAAATGTTGTCTTTTCCATTTTTTTTTTGTCAGAGTGCACCAGAATGCTTCGTTTTTACATGTTAAAATCACAAAAATGTTCTCCTGGGGACTATGCCACCAGACCCCCTACAACAATTTATTTCTCATACATGTCACCTTTTTCACCTCTTTTGAGTTTGCAGGTCTGTAATTGCACAAACCAAGTGCAATAATACTGCATGTCTAGTTATATCAGCATAAATTTATTAATATTCATTCAGATTATCTGTACTTGATTATTAATTGTTCAATAAATATATACATATACATACATGTTACTTGCGGTAAATTAAGAAAACAAGACATTCAAACAATAAGACTAACCCTGTTGAGGTATATAATAATGATTTAGTTTTCTGTCAATAAAGTTATCCAAACAGTGGCTCACCTATCTAATAGAACACATGAAAGTTCGGCATCTCTGTCTATTCGAAGTTTGTCGCGATGCTCTCTCCATCTAGGAAATCCCACAACAATATTGATCTTTGTTTTATTTCTCCTCTTGCCCAATCTGGGCAATTTGATTCACCTGTACGTTTACATTTCTTGGAGTTATCTTTGGTGACAGAATCTTTGCAAACGATAACAAATAATTGTTGTCCATGACGAATGTGTGAAACAACAACAGAGTGGCGTGCTAGGAACTACTACTTCTGCGTTTTTTCATGAGACTCCCTGTGTTGCCATGGTTTTTACAGCAGTAAAAAGCGAAAACCGAGGATAATACGGATATGACGCCATTGACAGGTGACGCAATGAGGATAGATGTTACACTGGTTAAAATTGCAAATTTCCCTAGATTTAAACATTGTTGGAAACATTTGGGATCATGGCCGCGGAAACTAAGGGTGCTGAGGGTGCTGCAGCACCCCCTGCTGACAGCTGTTTCACTACATTGGAATTTAAAGGGTTAGTTCACCCAAAAATGAAAACTCTCTCATTAATTATGTCGTTCCGTTCCAAACCCGCAAGACCTTTATTCATCTTCGGAACACAAATTAAGATATTTTTGATGAAATCCGAGAGTTTTTTTTTTACTTTAATCTCCCATAGAAAGCAAAGCAATTACCGTTAAAATAGTCCATGTGACTACAGTGATTCAACCTTAATGTTATGAAGTGACGAGAATACTTTTTGTGTGCAAAAACAAAACAAAAATAACGACTTTATTCAACAATTTCTTCTCTTCCCTGTCATGTTGTCGAATATGGTTTTATGACTTTGAGAAATTAATATAGGCTTTTTCAAAAGCCGATCTCGCATTAGATTGAGTGACGTGACTACGCTGGTTCAGGACCAGCATGTCTCAGAACTCATTTGCCACTTATGCACGTTCACAACTAAACATAGAGGTCTTGAATTAAAGTATATTCATCAGCATTAGGGGCCGTTCACACAGAATACATTTTTCAATTCCACTGTGCTACTTTTCAGTTTTTTTTCTATGTGAACGCACTTGATGCGTTGCGCTCACGTCTCGGGTCTTTTGCAGCGCCTCACGCATGACACCGTTTCAAAAATGTGGCCCTTTCTAAAAAAAATGCATCTCGAGACCTTGCATTTTCCCCCATTCCACTACCTGCGTCTCGCAATTTTGCTTTGAAGGTTTTTGCTTTCTCTGTGAACCGGCCCTAACTGATGAGCGCCAAACTACATTTGAGTATCATAAGGTAAGATGCAGATGGAGTGAAATATGCAGTGTTTTTAAAATTTATTTAATCATGAGTTCTGAGCATTCTCACATAACTCTGTCCTCATTCATGTGTATGTTCATGTTGTTTGGGCTGTTTAATATTAGGATTTTCTTTAAAATCCTCCACCACGACACCGCCCCGCCCCCCCAGCACCCCCCTGATAAAATATGTTCCCGCAGCTATGTTTGGGATAATGTAAGTACACAAGTGAACAAAATGTAAAACACTGTGCTAGTGGTTTTTGGATATTTTATTGCAAAAATCTTACACATTGTACCTCTAAGACACTGTTGTACTTCTAAAAATGTAATTTTACCCCACAGGACCAATGTAGATCCAAACTGGTTTTTCTGTGAGGACCCCAATATTATCTTGTTACGACCAAGATTATTTATTGTACAAAAGTAACAAAAAATGTTCTTGAAATCCAACATTAACATTGATTGATATTAGCATGAACCACAGAGGCCAAACAATGTGCGAAATTATTAACATGACATAGGCTGAATAGGGAAAACTGAGAATTTTGCTAATGCATAAACAGCAGCACAAGTGTTATTTACCACCCTAACACATGGAACAAATACCCGGCCAAATATAATATTGATATTAGTCATATTACCAAGCGACAGATGAATTTGTACCAAAATACCATAAAGTTTGATTGGGCGGCCTTTAAAGTTAACAACAAAATATACAGAAAGTATTTTCTCCTCCCTTTTAAAACTTGATAAGCACATTATTATTTTTCTATCCTGACTGGGGACGATTGTATGGTTAGGTTAATATTTTATTATTTGCATTTAGCATTGTTTTTTTCACCCTGCTGAAAGTAAAACCCCATTCATTAGAAAAGACCTGCAAACAATTTCTGGGTCACAATCCACCAGTTGAGAACCGCTGATTTAAATGGACTGCAAAAATGTAAAAGGATTTAAAATGACAAAAAAAAGATTAGAACAGAAATGAAAATATAAATAATAAAATATAAAAATAAAGTAAATAAAGAGAGAATGAGATGACATGGAGGAAGACTGAAGGAAAGATAGACATGGTCCCAGTGTTTGAATGTGACTTGCTTGCTTGCCGGATAAAATATACAGTGTTTATCTAATAACATTTTTGAGGTTTGCTTTGAAGAGCGGAAAATCACATTTTCATCCCAAAATATATAATAATGGAGGGCACTTGAGAAGAACCTTCAAACCTTGTTTATTGGTGAGTCAATGTTTGTTTGTGTATTTCTACAGATGGGACGATGGGAAAACCACTCACTGAAGTTGAAGTTTCCAGTGTGGCCGCGTTATAATTCATTCGGAGACATGGACGCTGATGAGAACCACTTGAGCATTGTGACTCTAGAGGAAAGACCCTTTGTTATAGTGGATGATGTGGACATTCTTACTGGCACATGTATGCGAAACTCTGTACCTTGCAGGAAACACATTAAAGAGTGAGTTATGTTTTATTTATTTATTTAACTTTAAAGAACAACTTTAGCAGATTATACCAGTTTTGAATAAACCAATAGGTTCTGCAGGCATTATACATCCTGTCTTAACCTTTAGCATGAGAGCTTTCTTTTCCTGGGGAATACAGGAATAATTGTGTTGTCTCTAATGTGGTTATGAACTTTTTAGTGTGTTATATTTAGAACTTATTAGATTGAGCTATCTTCAATCTTTCTCAGTATCAGCTGTGTTTCTGTATCTCTGTGCCTGTATATGCTGCAGTAATACCACGGAGGGCTCCTATGTCAAGAAATGCTGCAAGGGCTTTTGTATAGACATCCTGAAGAAGATTGCCAGAAATGTAAAGTTCACCTATGATCTTTACCTGGTCACAAATGGCAAACATGGCAAGAAGATCAATAATGTGTGGAACGGCATGGTGGGGGAGGTTAGTCACTCTAAAAGACCTAATGAGTCATCCATCCATCCATCGTACTATTTATCTATATAACAGTCTATCTATCTATCTATCGTTCGTTCTATCGTTCTATCTATTTATCTATCTATCTGTCGGTCCGTCCAATCTATCTATCTATCTATCGTTCTATCGTTCTATCGTTCTGTCTATAATTCTATCTATCATATATCCACCGGGCTATCAATCTGTCTGTCTATCTATTGGTCTATCGTTCTGTCTATCAATCTGTCAATCAATCTATCTATCAATCATTCTATCTATCATTCGTTCTATCGTTCTTTTGTTTGTTCGTTCTATCATTCGTTCGATCGTTCTATCTATTTATCTATCAGTCGGTCCGTCCAATCTATCTATCTATCTATCTATCTATCTAACATTCTATCTAACTATCATTCTATCTTTCTATCTATCATTCTATTTGTCATTCGTACTATTTATCTAACGGTCTTTGAAATCTGTTTATCATTCTATCTGTCTTTCTCATTCCCTCATTCTATCAGTTGTTCTATCTGTATCTATCATTCTGTCTATCATTCTATCTATCATATATCCGTCGGTCTATCAATCGTTCTATCAGTCTGTCTGTCTATCTATCGGTCTATCTTTCAGTCTATATATTTGTCTATCTATCTATCTATCTATCTATCTATCTATCTTTCTGTCTATCAGTCAATGGGTTTATCTATCGGTCTATCTATTGGTCTATCTATCATATTTTTATGGCATCCATCCATCCATCCATCCATTTATCCATCCATCCATGTGTATTTCGGTTTCATTCAGTGTGTTTGCTTTTTCTTGAGGTGTTTTCTCTTCCCTGCTCTGTAGGTATTCAATAAAAAGGCGGTAATGGCCGTGGGCTCATTGACTATAAATGAAGAGCGGTCCGAAGTCATAGACTTCTCTGTCCCATTTGTTGAGACAGGCATCAGCGTGATGGTGTCACGTAGCAATGGAACGGTGTCACCTTCTGCGTTTCTAGGTATTAGATGAAATAATATCTTTGAAATCCCCCCTGGAATCAGTGTTTTTCTTATCTCTTCCTTCCCCCATGCATTTTCTCAATTCTCTTTCCTCCCTCAGAACCCTTCAGTGCTTCAGTGTGGGTTATGATGTTTGTCATGTTACTCATCGTCACAGCAATCGCTGTTTTTCTCTTTGAATTCATCAGTCCGCTCGGTTTCAATAGAAACCTGGCACAGGGCAAAGGTATGATACACAACATCAAACACACAGTCAGCCTCTGCTTTAAGATGATCTGAAACAGTCAGTGTATATATAGTTAAAATTTAAAAACCTGAACATTAAACATTTAAACAATAAGCACCTTGAGTACCTGTAGATCCACAATTCTCTGGTCACTTCCTGCTCACTCCTCACTTCTACTCTCTAACTTTCCCTCTTTCTGTTATACATTTCTGAAGACCCTCATGGACCCTCCTTCACCATTGGTAAGGCAATCTGGCTGCTGTGGGGTCTGGTGTTCAACAACTCCGTCCCAGTACAGAACCCGAGGGGCACTACCAGTAAATTTATTGTATCCGTATGGGCCTTTTTCGCTGTGATCTTCCTGGCCAGCTACACTGCCAACTTGGCTGCCTTTATGATCCAAGAGGAGTTTGTAGACCAAGTCACAGGCCTCAGTGACAGAAAGGTAATTTTTTTGTGTCATGAAATATAGTGAGCTGTCTTACTCTCAACTGCTTCTCTAAACTCTATGTGTATTAGTGTTGTCAAAAATGTCAATATTTCGATATGTATTGATACTGAAATATCTGAAACGATTCCAATACTCTTTTCTGCAGTATCGATACACCGATACCAGCTGCACTTTCTTGTTCTCCTCTCTGACAGCGAGTTGACACGCACCCGCCTCTTCTCATTCAGTCGTCTCATTCACTCCATACATTTTGGCGCGGAATTGCGCATAATTCTAGTAATTCCCGCAGATTTCACGCTTATATCCGAAGCGCACATAATAAAGCCGCCTCTGAAATACAAGTGCCAAAATGAGCTCTTTTTCACAACTTATTAATGGTCAAATACATTAAAAAATAATGCCACAATGACCATCTTGGTGAGTATTAATGTAAACACAGTCATAAACAGTTCAGGAAAAATGTGTAACAGTATTTTCTGAATTTTCAGCAGCCATTACATTACAGTCTTCAGTGTCACATGATAATGTGCTGATTTGCATGCTTACAATTCCTTGTAAATGTAAAAATATGCAGTTGGTGCTATGGGAAGTTATTTCTACCTAATTTCTACTTTAAAAAATAACTTTTATTGGTGTAAACTTATGTATTCTGTTTGATTCAGTGATAATAAATAATTTGAATAAAACAAGTTCATTTAGATGTTACAACATGAAGCACAGTTTTTAGACTACCTGACAAAATATATTTTACAGTGCACTGTCTAGTTGGCAGCTCACTAGGTTTTGAGAAAGCGTCCGTATGTCATTATAAATTTACAAGATGGATCGTCTGAACTACACCAGTTACTAGGTTTATCTCCCTGGATTTATTTCTGTATTTGAGCTGGTATTGATTCTCTCCATGTATCTCTTTAAGCTGCCCTCACAGTTCTCTATGTAATTGATGTATTTATTTTTATTTTTTTCTCTTTCATAGTTTCAGAGTCCCTATTCCTATTCACCACCGTTTCGCTTTGGGACCGTGCCTAATGGAAGCACAGAGCGAAACATCAGGAAAAACTACCCAGACATGCACCAGTACATGGTGAAATACCATCAAACTGGAGTTCAGGATGCACTGGTCAGCCTCAAGACTGGGTAGGGCTGGGATATTCAGTTTTCTTGCATGGTCAAAAAGGTTATTTTTGTCAGACATAATGTTAATTTTTCTGTGTATATATACAGAAGCCAATATTTGTGCGTTTTTGTTTTATACAGTAAATTGGATGCTTTCATATATGATGCGGCTGTGCTCAACTATATGGCGGGGCGTGATGATGGCTGTAAGCTAGTAACTATTGGCAGTGGCTACATCTTTGCCACAACAGGATATGGTATTGCCCTGCAGAAAGGATCCTACTGGAAACGGCTGGTCGACCTTGCTATCCTCGGGATCATTGGAGATGGTATAAGTGTTTTTCTGCATTTCTCTCTTGTTATTCCACATATCTCATGACCTCTGTATTAAACACTATCTCTGTTCCAAACCTTAGTGAGATTCCTTGCTCTCTACATTGGCAGCATTCTAAATGAAATGGAATTTCATAAATTATTTATTTAAAACACTGTTAACACTCACCCAGATGCATAGCATCAAGAGCATGATTTGGATAGATTTTAACTTAGCGCATGTTATTGATGCAATACTCTGATAAGCACAAAACATACATAGACACACAAATATGTAAGGGATAATGTACAGTTAGTCATCATTATTACAAAATAAACCCTGTTAGGGTGATCTGATGGATAGAACGTAATATATATATATATATATATATATACAGTTGCAAGAAAAAGTATGTGAACCACTTGCAGAATCTGTGAAAATGTGAATAATTTTAACAAAATAAGAGAGATCATACAAAATGCATGTTATTTTTTATTTAATACTGTCCTGAGTAAGATATTTTACATAAAAGATGTTTACATATAATCAACAAGACAGAAAAAGTAGCTGAATTTATTAAAATGGCTCCGTTCAAAAGTATGTGAACCCTTGATTCTTAATACTGTGTGTGGTTATCTGGATGATCTACGACTGTTTTTTTGTTTTGTGATGGTTGTTCATGAGTCTCTTGTTTGTTCTGAGCAGTTAAACTGAGCTCTGATCTTCAGAAAAATCCTCCAGGTCCTGCAGATTCTTCAGTTTTCCAGCAGTGACTGAATGATTTTGAGATCCATCTTTTCACACTGAGGACAATTGAGGGACTCAAACACAACTATTAAAAAAGGTTCAAACATTCACTGATGCTCCAGAAGGAAACACGATGCATTAAACTTTTTGAATTTGAAGATCAAGGTAAATTGTACTTAATTTGTCTTCTGGGAAACATGTAAGTATCTTCTGTTGCTTCCGAAGGGCAGTACTAAATAAAAAAAAACTGATATTTAAATGAAATAAGAAAAATTTGTACATCTTCATCCTGTTCAAAAGTTTTCACCCCCCTGACTCTTAATGCATCGTGTTTCCTTCTGGAGCATCAGTGAATGTTTGAACCTTTTTTATTAGTTGTGTTTGAGTCCCTCAATTGTCCTTAGTGTGAAAAGATGGATCTCAAAATCATTTAGTCACTGCTGGAAAGGGTTCAAATATGCAAAAAATCCTCGAAAACTGAAGAATCTGCAGGACCTGGAGGATTTTTCTGAAGATCAGTGCTCAGTTTAACTGCTCAGAACAAACAAGAGACTCATGAACAACCATCACAAAACAAAACAAAAAACAGTCGTAGATCATCCAGGTAACCACACACAGTATTAAGAACCAATGGTTCACAAACTTTTGAATGGGGTAATTTTAATAAATTCAGTTTTTTTTTTTGTCTTATGGATTATATGTAAACATCTTTTATGTAAAATATCTTACTCAGGACAGTACTAAATGAAAAATAACATGCATTTTATATGATCTTTCTTATTTTGTTAAAATTTTTCACATTTTCACAAATTCTGCAAGTGGTTCACATACTTTTATTTGCAACTGTATATATACATATATATATATATATATAATAAATTCTAATTAGTATTTCATGTAAATTTGTGATAAAAGACTATTTCAAATGGATTATGTTCTTCCTATGTGATTTAAGGATCATGTGACACTGAAAGGTGGAGTAATGTTGAACCTTTGTAACTATATTTCACTTACAATACTACTGTTTTACTGTACTTTTGATCAAACGCAGCGTTGGTGAGCATAAGAGACTTACAAACCCCACATTTTTGAATGGTAGAACAAAGTAGAACAAAACTGCTACAGTGTAGGAGATTGATAGCCAGGAACAGCAGTCAAATATGCAAAGCAGTCATTATTAAAGCAGTCATTATTTAAAAAAAAAAAAATGACAGCAGCTGTTATCAACCAATTAGAATGAAATATTCAAGGTGTGAAATAAAATATAAAGTAGTTAATTTAGATTAACCTATTGTACCATCTTCTTATTTTGGATGTAAAATGTCATAGAGCTTGTAGTGCTTTATCCATGAAGTGAATGTGTATCAAAATGTATCGAAAAAGATCATTATTTGATTCAGTTTATTTTTAATTTATTTAATACAATATCTCACAAGGCAACATTATTTTGCTGCCTATTTAACAGACTTTCTGTTAAGAACTTGCCTGAAATGCTTAAAAATGCTGCCCAGGTAAACAGCTCGCTAGTGTTTGGAACAGAGCCAGCCTGTTTTTCTGTGCATAAGTATTAGCTGTGATTTTGTGTTGTGTATTAGGTGAGATGGAGGAGCTGGAGGCCCAGTGGCTGACTGGTATTTGTCATAATGAGAAGAATGAAGTGATGAGCAGTCAGCTGGATGTGGATAATATGGCTGGTGTGTTCTATATGCTCGCGGCTGCCATGGCTCTGTCGCTAATTACTTTTGTCTGGGAGCACCTCTTCTACTGGAGGCTACGTTACTGTTTCACTGGTCTCTGTTCTGGTCGGCCAGGAATGCTCTTCACTATCAGCAGGGTATGTTCGCAGAAACACTACGGTAAATTAACTAGAGAGATTCTGTTGCTGAAGGCAACCATTATCTGCTCAATCTTGACATATTAACATGTCATGGTGGCTGTTAACCACAAATGTCTTAAAGAGTAGGGATTGCTGCTTATGTGCTGACAAACACATTTTTTGCTGTTAAATAAGAAAGAGCTTATATAACAGAATATAATAGCCCCAGCCACCGTCTCTAGAATACAGTTACAGGGTGCGGTTGTTTGTCACAGCAGGGATATATTACTTTATTCCATAGCTTTATAGAGTTTCAGAACCCAGAAAAAATACAGCGAGACTATATTGTGAAATATTGTGCTAATATATACTTTTTGGTGTTAGCCTCCACTTACGAACTTCTTTCTGTTCATCTTTCCGTCTTCATTCCACCTATAGGGGATTTGGAGTTGTATTCACGGTGTCCACATCGAAATGAAGAAAGCCCCAGAGTTGGGCTTCAGCCCTCAGGCCAACATGTTGCACCTTCTGAAATCGGCTAAAGAGATCACCACCCTTGGAGTTACCTCACCTAAACGCCCCGTGACTAGCATTCTCCCTCCTACCCCGGGCTTGTTGGAAATTATGGGCGGAGGAAAAGGTAACAACCTTGCCCAGAAAAACTTGCCCTATAGCAATGCCAGCACCATGCTTAGCAACCGTCACAAAGAGCCACTTAACAACACTCTCTTGCCAGGGCAACGTGCCCTGAGCTTGACGGATGCTCAGCCAGGTGTTGCTGGAAATGGTGGCTCAGGAGGCGGAGGTGAGACCATACGACCTCCTGCCTCCAAGCCACGTGCCCTGTGGAAGAAATCTGTGGAGACCCTACGGCAGAACCAAGGACCTGGGGGAAATTCCCCACCATCTGCCCCGCAGCCAACTGAGACCCTGCCTATGAAGAGCCAGCGCTACCTGCCCGAAGATGCACCTGCCCGCTCGGATATGTCAGATTGCTCTGGTCGGGTGGACTTGCAAAAGCAGCACAAGGTAAAAGAAACGGTTCGAAAACGGAACCGCCTACCGCGGGACCTGAGCGACGTGGAGCTTTCAACATTGCGGAGCCAGCCCAGCCAGCAGAGCAACCACAGCGCTCAGATCTACTCTCAGAGCAGCCAGGGGAGTCAGATTTATACCATTGACTCCATTGACCAGGAGCATGGGCTGCACTACCCAGATATCTTCAGCGACCACCGTGACAACAAGCACCGGCCATCCTCTTCTTCCGAGCAGCAGCCAATTCTGCAGCTCAACAGCAGTCTGCTCTCCCAGGCCCATGAACCGGACGTGATGCAAACCGCCATTGCAAAGGATAAAAAATACAACACATATGGAAAGCCCGGCGGCGCAGGGAGCATCGCCGGCGGGCCTGGTTCTACTCAGGATCCACGACAGACACATTGCCGTAGCTGCCTGTCGAAAGTGTCCAGTTACTCTGGGCTTTACACTGTACGGTCCCCTCAGTATCGCTGCGATGCCTGCCTGCACTCTGGAAACCTGTACGACATCAGCGAAGACCAGTTCCTCCATCCAGATGGACGGGGCATCGGCGGCGGAAGTGTTGACAGGGCCTTCTCTCCTTTTCTCCCCCAGCCTGATGCTTCCTTCACAGCCTATCTTCCCCAGAGTGACCAAGAGGGCGACGGTCTTATTAGTCACTACCAGAACGAGGGCGTAATCATCCGCCAGCACTCGTACGAGAACCTGCCCCAGAAGAGCACCTCGCGGCGGGTCAGCCTGCAGGACAACACGCCATACGCTAACATTCCCTCGGCGACTCTGATCCCAGACAAGCCCCTAAAAAATCAGTCGGTGCACCTAAACCACACGCTCGCGGGAGTGGGTGTCAGTGGACTCGGGATTGGCCGTCGCAGCAAGTCGATGTATCCAGCACGCCCGACGGAAAACCCCTTTCTCCAGACGCTCCGTGACGACCAGCGTCTAGCTCATGGCCGCAGCTCCACAGACATTTATAAGCAGCTGGTACCACTCACATTAGGCCAGGCTGATGGCAATGTGCTCGGAGTGGGGATGGCTACCCCTGACCTCTATTACCCCGAGCATGTGATGCCTTATGTAGCCCCTCCCCCTGTCGGCACATACACTGCCCCCAGGGCAATGAGTGCTGGGGGCGCTCGGCGCGTCTACAAGAGGATGCCGAGCATCGAGTCTGATGTCTGATAGAGAGAGAGGTCTGAAAGACTATGAAAAGACATGCATGGATATTTCCACCAGGATATGGCTTAACCGTGGAACTCTTGGCAGGACTGAAAAGCTTTATGACTATAAGGCAAGCAAGTTTGGAATATATTTTGTTTCCCTTCTTGGACTTATCTGTCTGAACAGAAACCAGAG
The DNA here is from genome assembly GCF_019924925.1 of Ctenopharyngodon idella. Lineage (NCBI taxonomy): Eukaryota > Metazoa > Chordata > Actinopteri > Cypriniformes > Xenocyprididae > Ctenopharyngodon > Ctenopharyngodon idella. Next base: position 11,875,555 of record NC_067220.1, on the reverse strand, counting down.
TTCAACTTTACATCAGGTCCTCCCCTCTAGTCGAGCGGCAGCTCTGTGTCTTCCAGAAAACATCAGAAATGGTGGGCAGGACGCTCTTGCGCCTTCGAGCGAAGGAAGAGCAGCGAAAGCTGCTTGGAAGTACCAGGGGCAGCTCCAAAGAGTTTCCTTTTTCACGCAACACGAGCAACCAAAAAATTGAATAAATAAAACATACGTGAATATCCACATTCTGCACTTTTAAACACACACACACAAGAAATACACATGCACATGCAAGAGGCACAAACAATACATGATCTCAAACCACTGAAAGAACAACATTAGGTATAATAATAGAATCTCTCTTAGCCAAAAAATGTAATAGCATACATGACAGGTGTGCACTTGCACACAATGACACGCTCTGTAATAAATAATTGCTAAGCAGATCCAAACCTGATTGAGTTTTTGGAAAGGTGGCAGAACATCTGTTACATTGTTTGAACGGCTTATAAATGCATGTACGGATGCATTTCGATGTAAGAGCTGCACTGAGGCACAGTCCACAAAGACTGCTCAGCTGAAAGATTAGATTTCCATTCCAGCCTGTGACAAAATGCACTACCTGAATGATTAGTCTCGGGTGTAATCTCTGAAATAAAGTACGTTAGAGAATTTCAGAGAAGGAAAGCTTGGTGCACACAAGGCCTGCGACTCGTTCGTGTCTCTTGAGGACACCAAGAGGAAAAAGTCTTTGACCCTCCCCACCCTTGAATCTGTCCGTACCTTGCCTGCATGCAGAGCTCAAATGCAGGAAAACACTCCTCTGCTCACAGCACAACAGTGTAGTAAGTGTCAGTGTTCATTCATCTAAATTTTATCATCTTGAGCATATTTCTATAGTTGTCTAAATTATTGAAAAAAGTGATAGTCAATTTTTACACAGTTTTATACACTGCCAAATATTTGAAAAAGGTGTGCAAAGTATATTTATTGAGATGGGAGGAAAAGAAATGCAGGGAAGTGACAGAAAAAGAGGTATGCTGTCTTTTTTGTGGCCGTAAGGGACTCGGAGAAGGCGTAGACAATATAAAAGCCCACACCAACTAATGATGTCAATACAGAACCACCGAGAGTTAAAAAATTCCTGTTTGCCTCGAACACACAAACACATCACTTCCTGTAGAATCCAACCACAAACTCATACTTCACAAATATTTTTGGTTGTTTTGAATTATAATGGTCGTTCCAGCGATATGCACAATATCAGGTTGCAATATTATATTTATGTATGAAATTTCCTAGTTTTAATATGTTTTATTATTAGTTCTTCATTTTATGAATTGTTATACATGTGGAATTAATTTATTAATGTGATTTAATTGCGTATATATTTAAAAGAAAAAAGATAAGAGCATGTTAATCTTCTCTATGGTCAAACTTTTAGAATTGTTCTTTTTGATTTTGATGTGAATGGGAGTATATGTTTACAGTGAATGTGAAAATATGGATTCATCTCAGATGTGATTTTGATTCTCATTTGAATACAAACATAAAACTGTCGTATGACCAAATGTTAACTGGATCAACTTTCTTTGCTGTGTTTTCAGTAAACGCTGTGTCTGAAGCAAGTGAGGTTAACATTTCAGGGTATATAGGTTTCAGACTTACCACAACAAAAGAGTTTGAAAATAATAAAGAGTATATATTGTGGCTTTAGAAAAGAAAATAATTTCTCATAAGGTCAGTCTGTCATATGCTACATGCTTGCCTCTAGCCGTTTTGGTTCTGCCAATGTATCCGGACAGTCATTCTTGTGTTTACACTCCCAAGAAATATTCAAATTAGCTGTTTGTTTTTAACCTCATTAATGTCTACGAAATACTAGCATATTCATATTTCATATCAGCCTCCATGGAGAAGGCCTTGTTTGTGTGCATCAACATCTCACTTGAATGTAGACAACAACATCCAGATCCAAGACACCATAGTAGGACATTTCAATGTCAAGAGTAGATGGGTTGTGGTTAGATTGTAGTGGTTTACACAACCAGTATGAGTTTGTATTTACAGGTAGATTTGAACTTCGTCTGAATAAATCTATTTGCACATTGATCTGTTTTACATCATTTGCATCACTTTCATTATGCAAATTTAGACTAATTTACACTAGCTTGATTCCCTGTCTAGTACAACTGATTGTTAAAATAGTTAATAATGATAAATTATTCTAATTGAGTTTTATTCCTCAAAAACATTGCGCTGTATTCCTACAGTTCCTACCCATGTGGAAATGTGGAATTTTAATTTGTCATTAAAAAAAAAAAAATGCATGTTAAAACCACATGTAGACCTGAGAGTATAGAGTCAGCTGAAAACAGACATTATAGCCAAATGAGTGCAACATATTATTATTTGTATTGTTTTGACATGCATTCATTTCACTGGATGAGAAAATTATATTTATTTTTTTCCAGCAGGTTGTTTAGCAGACAGCAAGTCATTTTTGTACTGCAGAAGAAAATGTCAAATGATAATGGTGAGATGTAACCACTTCCATTTTTCAAAGTTTCCCTTTAAATATATTTTTACTGTCACTTGAGACTATTTAGGCTATTTTGAAATGACCAGTAACAGTATGTTTCATTCTTTTAGGTGAAATTTAAATATGCAAGTATTCAAAAGATCCAACTGATAGGTTGGCAGATGAGTAGTCCCCTGCTAGTGAAGCTAAAAGGTAGTTTTTCACATATTTTGGTCAAGGGGCATAACAGTGCATTTTTGCTTCATAAAATGAAGCTTGATATGAAATTGTAATGCTGTTTTTCTTTTAAACCCAATTACAGAAAACCACTGTTTTTTGTCAAGTTAATGAGTTAACTTATAATCACTGGAAAACTGCTAATTACATTACCACTTGTCAAAAACAAACAGGAAATCTTGTGCGTTGCTTATCGATGCAAAAAACATTGCCACAATGTCAGGGTATTGTGAGGGGACAGGAAGTAACCATTCAGACTGCCCTAGCAACCAAAGTCTCCATGGCCCTGTTTAAGATGTGTTTTGGTTGATCGGACACAAGTGGATGAGGGAGACACATACCCCTTTATAGCTGGTGTTTTTCCACTTTCGACCACTTCTGTCCTGATTTCTTCGAGGGGAGCATCTATGGGCGGGTAAATGTATGGGGTTTTTTTCAGATCTTTCCATCTAATGGACAAAATAAGCTTACGCAATTAACATATGAACGCTCACGGAGGCGACAGAAAAACACACTGAGAGCATCAGCTTTCATTTCTGCTCTGATAGCCGCAAGACCACGCTGTGAGTACGTGTTAGAAATCAGGAATGGCGTGAGAACATTGTGCTTGGTATGTTTTTCATCTCTAAACCAAACTTGGGTCTTCAGTCGACAAAGTTTAAATCCCGTCTGGCTACCGTAGTTTCCCATAATGTTTATACGTTAGGTGGCAAGTAGGCGGTCTTTTGCAGCTGTTCAAACTCATTGAACCACAGTCGAATGCATTTTCGACTACCTCTGGAAGTGGTCGAAAGTGGACAAGCTCAAAACGTTTTAGACCCCGTTTACACCTGTATTTAGCGTCGTCCACTTGTGATCCGATCAACCAAAACGCATCTTAATACCAAGTGTAAACAGGGCCTATGATAATTCTTTCTGTAGATTTTCTTGTGTAAGTCAAAGGGAAGTTTTCACCAAATTTATCGTCCAGCTGATGAAAATTGTAAGCATGACCGATTTGAAAAATTATTTTTAGCTCTCCTTAAAGAATTTGTTCACTTTAAAATGAAAATTACCCCAAGCTTTACTCACCCTCAAGCCATCCTAGGTGTATATGACTTTCTTCTTTCTGATGAACACAATCGGAGTTATATTAATAAATTTCCTGACGCATCCAAGCTTTATAATGGCAGTGAATGGGACCAATGAGTATGAAGCTCAAGAAAGTGCATCCATCCATCATAAACGTACTCCACACGGCTCCGGGGAGTTAATAAAGGTCTTTTGAAGCGAAGTGATGCATTTGTGTAAGAAAAATATCCATATTTAACAAGTTATAAAGTAAAATATCTAGCTTCCACCAGACCCATTTACATATTCAACTTACGGAAATTACTTTTGTAATTTAAATACGGAAGGCGTAGGATGTAGTGTAAGCATTTTGAACTGCAAGAGTTTTACACTTTCTTCGTAAGTTGAATATGGAATGTGGAAGTTAAATATTTTAATTTATAACTTGTTAAATATAGATATTTTTCATACACAGATGCATCGCTTCTCTTCAGAAGGCCTTTATTAACCCCCTGGGGCCATGTGGAGTACGTTTATGATGGATGGATGCACTTTCTTGAGCTTCAAACTCATTGGTCCTGTTCACTGCCACTATATAGCTGGGATGCATCAGGATATTTATTAATTTACATTCGATTATGTTCTTCAGAAAGAAGAAAGTCATACACCTAGGATGGCTTGAGGGTGAGTAAAGCTTGGGGTAATTTTCATTTTAAAGTGAACTAATCCTTTAATAAATCAAATGATTTGAGGTATATAATTTGTGCTAAGGAAGCTCTGTGATTCTGTATGTAACAAAGGCTAACATATTGGTAGTATCAGTAACTAATATAACCTATTTAATGCTGACAATCTGCTGCAATTTTTTTTCTGCTCTGTCTAAATATTACCATCACTCTACATAATTTACATCTGTCATAAGCCTGGTTATGTTGTTACAGAGAAACATATGAAATAGCCCATTCCTTTTAAACGAAACAAAATTACGTCGATAACCGCTACATGACGGGCTTTTGGCAGATCTTTCAAAACAACTTTGCATTGGATTTTATTCTTTTTTCTGTAATATGTAGTTGCCAAAAGAAGCTGACAAATCTGGCATCTCATGGCACAATAATTGGCTCAGAATGCTCTGAATCCAGCACAACTAGTATTCATAAATTCACAAGAGTTAGAATATTTGTGCAAGGTAAACTATATAGTACAAGTAGGCTGATGCGCTGTAGTATAGACTTTGATATGTAGTATAGACTGTGTGTGTGTGTGTGTGTGTGTGTGTGTGTGTGTGTGTGTGTGTGTGTGTGTGTGTGTGTGTGTACACTGGCAGTAGACAAATGCTGTTCATGTTCATTTGTTCCTTTAGATGTCCAAGACTAGTATGTGTGAAGACTGTGTGTGACTTTTTGGGTAGATAGTAAGACAGTGTCTCTGATTAATCGTTCAGATTAATATAATTAAACGGTCCAACTGTCCTGGTTAAAGGTGAAGTGTGTAACTTTATTAGATGTTAAAACTGATTTCAAAACATTACTCTCTTTGAGTGTCCCAACCAGCTTGATACACCAATATTGACTCAACATTCAGTGTACTGTAAAAAAAAAAAAAAAAATATATATATATATATATATATATATATATATATATTTGTTGTTTCAACTTAAAAAGTAAGTGTTGTGCTGCCTTAAAGTTTAGTCAACTTAAATATCCAAGTTGTCACTTAGTACAACTTCACATTTAAAGTTGGCTAAACTTAAAATTTTTATGCAGCATGAACACTTACTTTTTTAAGTTGAAACAACCTTTTTTTTTTTTTTACAGTGTGGTCCAACCAATGGAGGATGGTGGGAGTTTTCGGAAACCTGTTTAAATACAATAATTTTTTTATAATAATCATTTGGTGGCACAGAAATTACACACTTCAGCTTTAATATATATTTTTTTAGCATTTTAAATATGCAGTCACTTTGAGTTCTACAATATCATAGAGCTGAATTGATAAAAAAAAAAGAAAATCTTTCATTTTATTTTAAATCAATATTTATATGCAGAATGTTACTCAAAATCCAGTTTGTTTTTTCCCCCCTCAAATTAAATGTCTAATAAAATTCAGAAAAAAGGCAGTTAGACTTGTTTAGCAGTTTTATAATGTTTTAACATGCATTCACTTGCCTTTGGCTGAATGGTACCATTTAAAGACAATAATACATGCTCAGACATATTTCTTAACATTTTTCTCCCTAATGGTTATTCATAATGTTTATGCATGTTTTATGATGTTTTATGTATTCATTAAGACCCTTTGGTCTGAAATAAAGGACAGTGGTAATTTCTAGTTTTATTTCTCTATCACTGTTTTTCATGGAGGCTTAAAGACCACTTTGCATGCTTTACAGATTTCAACCAGTTGTGACCTACTATTTCTTGAGAGCACTTTAATGGCAGGGAATGCACTTCATGAAAGAACCTCAATGGGAGGATGTAAGTGCACTACAGAACTGTTTGATTTTCAGTGCTATAATTTATAATGACTTGGGTTGCCATTTGACACACTTTAGGCCATAATGCAGCATTATACGTTTTCAGCCCATATAATTGATACAAAGCATGATATGTTAATGAAATGGACAAAAAGTATATGCCTCATCTAGAAGTTAGATTCATATACTTTCATTTAAAACTACTGTTTTTTATTTGATTTGATCTTTTTTATTATTTATTTATTTATTTATTTTTTGACAGTTACATTTAAACATTTGTTTTAAGTATGATATTGACAGTTGGATTTTACTTTTTTCATAGCAATTCAATGTTATTAGTATTATCTATGTACTATTATTATATTTATTACTATTTTGAATTAGCCCTTTTTCTTTAGAGTTTTACATTTTTCAGTTTTCATTTTAATGTTAAAGCTACAATATGTAAATTTTTCACCACTAGAGGTCACCTATTTAAAACAAAAGCGTAGCTTGATGACGCCGCGCTCGGAATCTTGAGAAATGTCTTCACCTCACAGCCAGTGGAAATTAATCAGGACGGGACTCGGGCAGAAATAATGTTCGTGGATGAGATTATTAACGTTACTGTAGTATGAAGCAGAGCAGGGCCGAGTGCTGTTGGAGCTGAACGAGGCCGCTGGAGAGATTGCTAATGAGAGACGAACGCGACACGCCTCGAGAGCAGCGTAACTTTTATTATGCTGCAGTCGCCGGTGTCGCTTCTTTCGGTCAAGCGTATGAGGTAACACAGCGCTGTTTATCATATTAGATACATTTGAGTGTGTTGAAAATGATGTTATATCGTTACTCTGTGCATTCGCTCGGCTGCTGCTATGAGACACTTGTTGCACATTGCAGTAAGCTAGATCGATTTTAGAATATCATTAATAAATGCTGGATGGCTTGTGTTGATCAATGGCATGCAATTAATTTTAAAACGTATTGTATTATGGAGAAAATGCTGTATTAGCTACTTAGCATAATAGTGTTTTTCTCTGAGGCATGGTAAAGCATGGTACTCTTGGAAAATCAAGAAAACTAGATTTAAACAATAACACAAAACATTTCGAGCTATATAACAATAATTCGTTTTCTGTCTATAAATGTAACCAATCAGTTGTTCCCTTGTCTAATATAACATGCAATATATTTAAGCGTCTTTAGTGTTTCCATGGTTTCTACAAAATAAAACCGGAAACCGAGGGTAATGCGGATATGACACCATTGACAGGCGACTCCCCGTATCCTTGGTTAAAATCGCGATTTTCTCACGATTTACAAATAGTTGGAAACTTTTGGGATATTGTAAGTACTCAACTGAACAAAATATATAACACCGGCCTAGTGGTTTTTGGATATTTTGCTTAAGTCTTACATTGTAGCTTTAATGCTTATTAAAATATTATTATTATTAATATTATTTATTTTATTAGTTTTTGCTTTTTTAATATATTTAAATTTAATTTTTTTTTTTTCAGTTTTTGTTTTAGTAATTTTAGTACTTTAACTTATTTATTTTAGGAGCTGCAAAGGCGATATTTCTTATTTTCGTTTTTTAAGTTTTTCATCTAATATTTATATTTCATGAAATTTCAACTTTATTTAAATTACCAAAAATAATCATTTTACTTAATAATAACACTGTAGCAGTCACATTTTTTCCCTGGGTATTTAAAAACCCTCTTATAATTGTATTTATTTTACTTTTATTAAATTTATTTTATTGTATCTGTCTCCTCTCTTAAGTTTGAGCTGTTGTTATTTTCATGTTTTCATTCATTTTTTCTCTCTTTGTCTTTGTTCTTTCTTTTTTACTTTTGACAGTTATATTTATAATATCTGTTATGTTTTAATGTATATCAAGGACCAAACGCCTCCATAAATTCCCACTCTGGAAATCTGGAGTCTGCGTCTCTCACAGTATGCATGTGTCATAGTGTGTTTAGCGATGCACATGGGTGAAAGCATTACTTTTACTCATCACTGGGCACTAAAAGGTCCAGATGTATTGTGGTGAGCCTGAGAGGAGTCAGTGCGAAGGGCAGAAGAGAGTCTATCAAAGAAGTTTTCATCATTTATACTGCTTTAAACAAACAGCCTCAAATACACGGATGTTAATCTGCAGTTAGTTCATCCTAATCTAATTAATCGTGACGTGATCCATATGCACAACATTATAGCCTGCAGTAAGACTGCACACACATCCTGACACATGTTTACATTGATGCATATCAGAGAGCGAGGATCTGGAGATACTAATTACTCACACGCATACAAGCACATGCCAAAAAAAATAAAACAATGGCACTAAATGAATCAAATTTGAAGAATTAGCATAATTAAGGCCCTAATGTGGACATATGCGACATCCCCTTGAGCAAAAGAAGGGCTATAATATGCTCACAGATTAGCATTTACACTCACACATGACTTTCATACGCTGGATTGCTGTCAGTAAGTACTGCGGAAGTTCAGAATGCGTGTAATCACGCGTATGCTCTTTGCCGCACGACTGCGAGCGTGTGAGCGCACATACGTGTGAGCTTAAACTGAGAGGTCAATGACTCCGAATAAATCTCTGAAGTGCGCCTGCCGCCAAACCCGATTAACATTGTATTATCATGTCACTAACATGGAGCTTGTGAAGAAGTGGAGGGATTTTTTCCTCTGAAGGTCTGTGTGGGGGCTCGTGAGGAAAGCGAGAGACCCAGATCTATCCATTTTTAGATAGAAGTCATTTCTTATTGGCTTAATCTACTGTGAGACATTGAATGTTCATGTAGTGTTAGGTGTGTACTGTATCTCGCTCTCGTGGTGGGTGTATATGTGTGCGTGTTTGTGCCAAACAGGAGGAAGAGAGCTGATGATGAGTTTTCTTCTGGGTTGCAGTTTCGAAAGAATGAGTGTATGTTTGTGTGCATGCATTTGTGAGTGAGTATTTCTGAGCTTTTGCCAGAAGAGCGCGCTCTGCCTACACATAGAAGAACCCATGAAAATTCATAAGGGCGCGACGCCTACTCTCCAATACTAAAAATACAGAGGAAGATAGTTTGAGGCAAGAGAGGGAGGGAGGAAGAGAGATCGAGAGAAGGAGGAAGAGGATGACGTTCGGCGAGCAGGGAAGCGTTGCACACGTGGCACACCACGCAAGGGTTTCTCTTTTCAAATTCCACTCTCAGAGTCGCAACCTTTTATGATCGTGTGTGTGTGTGTGTTTCAGATAGATGTGTGAGACTTTCCTTCCAGGCCTCCTTATGTGGTGTGACCAAAATTCCACATGTCACGTTATGTGGCGAATCAAAGTACAGGATATTGGAGTCAACATGAAATCAAAATGGACCCTATTTAAGTTCTGGGTCTTCCAAATGGTTATTTTGCCTTTCGTGATCTAAAAATCAAATTCCCAGTGAATTTTTGTAATATTCATTTCATATTTAGTCACTGTTTTAGCAAATATTTGTTTTGGTGTCATTCATATATTTAATGGTGATTTTTACGATCCAGTTAATTCCTGATAGATAAAATTTCCCAAAAAGTCCTAATCTACATTTTACAAAAAATTATTTTATGTACTTATATAATACAGTAAATATTTAATTATTATTATTATTATTATTAATTAGGAATGCGCAATATATTAGTTATTGGCTGATATTAGAGATATTGGATATTTCATTGTGCATTTCCCCTTAGATTTTGATTCACTTTCAGCAAACTCTTAGTTATTTAAAAATAACTATTTATTTAATAAAATGTATGTATCTTTTATTGGCTTTAAGAATCTATGAATGGATCATTATTACAGTGATTATTATGTTTCTAGCATGTTTTCCATTTGGCAACGATTCTTTTAACCCTAACAGAGTAGCTTTTCATTTTATAAACATGCATGTCAGAAGACGTATCATAGCCATATTCCAGGATGACAATGTCAAGATTCATCAGGCTCAAACTGTGAAAGAATGTTTGTGAGGGAGCATGAAGAATCATTTTGAATCAAATGTTATTTCCATCAAGAGGTGCATCAATTTTTGGTCAAGATCTTGTATTGACAATGCAAGAGGTGAGCACTCTTTAAAGTCTCCTCACATCCCAAAGACTTGAGGTTAAGGTCAGAACTCAGAGGTGCCAATTCATGTGTGAAAATGATTCTTCATGCTCCCTCCCAACAATTCTTTCACAGTTTGAACCTGATGAATCTTCACATTGTCATCCTGGAATATGAACATGATGTGTCTTCCTACATGGTTGTTTAAGAAATGAAAAGCTACACACTACACATCAATTAAAGAACTGTTGCCAAACATATAACATGCTAGAAACATAATAATCACTGTAATATTGAACCATCCATAGACTCTTAAGCATTTGCCTATTAAAATCCAAACAGCGAACTTTTTAGTGTATATGCTACAAATTAATTTAGGAATCATAACATTATAATGTACCATATGAAATATGGATATCATACAGTAAATTAAAATGTGATTCTTAAATTCATTTTTAGCATGTAAATCTGTTTTTAGTCAGTTGTTTGTATTATATTATTTATTTAGACAAAATAATGTAGAATTTTAGTATAGAAATTTGCTATATATGTTATTGAATGATTGAGGCATTGGTAGCACTTTATTTTCAGGGTCTTTTAATTGCTTATTAGCTTGCATATTACTAGAATTTTGGATGTTTATTAGTACTTATTAAGCAAATATTAATGCCTTATTCTGCATGACCTTATTCTACATTCTTAATCCTACCCAATACCTAAACTTTTCGGGTGTGTTCACACTTGTAGTTCGGTTTGTTTGGTTCATTTGGTCCGGACCAAAAAAGAAAAAAAAAACATTTAGTCCTGGTCCAATTAGCGTTCAGATTGGAAATTTTATCACCGAACCAAAAGATACCGAACCTAAAGGGTTCGGTATCTACATTCACAACCTGATTGGTCAGATTATGAAGTATTGCCTATTTTGAGACGGAACTTACCGAACATCCAAAACAATGCTGCGTACTGAGCTAAATGCACTCGTTGTGTGTGCGTAGCCTGCATGTGATGGTATTTTGGCCAGCTGGAACTCGTGAAGAGCTTATAAAATGTGTAAAGGAGTCAAAACAGCGGCGGGAATCCATCCGTCACACACACAAACGATCTGCTGCGTGGAGACGCGCGTCTGATGCCTGTGATGGGCAAACTCGTGACTATGACGAGAAAAAAATTATATGCGTGAGGATTCTGTCCTTTTTAGGGTCTCATCTTCCTGTTTTTGGTTCGTTTACATGTCTTTGGTCCGTGTTGCATTCATATATCATTCGAACCGCACCAGAGTTTGTTTGGAAGCGGACCGAGACCCATCTTTTCAGTGGTCTCGGTCCGCTTGTTTGGTGCGCACCAGGGTTCGGATGGCAGCGTTCACACATGCTCAAATGAACCGCACTAACAGAGCAATCGCACCAGGGTTCGTTTTAATCTAACCAAACATGCCAAGCATGAACGCACCCTTTCCATTGCCTAGACCGAATCCGAGTTCGATTACTCCCCCCTCCCCCTGCCCCCACTGGACCGTGTTCACATTATATTATTTGGGTCCGAACCGCGGTTTGTTTGCGTCATCAAACCAGCAGCTGTTTACTCCGTTGCTTAGTAACGACGGCACAGGAGAAGGCGGCAAAATGCATAACGTTGCTCTCCTCACTTTTATATTTTTGTTTTTGAACCGTTGGTTTTGTTCATAACGGCACTTGCCTCTATCTGCCGCGAATGTAGAACGCTGAAGGCGAGCAGAAATGAGATAGGCTACACTACAGCTCTCTGCTTGCAGCACGTCAGTCACGCTCGTTGGAAAAGTGAGTGAAACACACACACAAACACACATTTTTTTTCAAATAATACGGCATTAAAAGCGGTTCACTTCCACAATTTGGTACGTTTGCATTCATATCAGAAGTGAACCGTACCGGAGTTCACTTGAACCACACCCCAGACCACCCTTTTTAAGCGGACTTGGGTACGGTTTGTGGGTGCCCCCCCCCGAGTTCAGAAGACAGTGTTCACATCATCCAAACGTACCGAACTCGGGTGCGCACCAAAAGTGCTAATGTGAAAGCATCCTTAACAACTACCTTACTAACTATTTAAATTTGCTACATATTGAGTTTATTGAGGGAAAAGTCATAGTTAATAGTGAATATGTGTTCCCTACAGGGTTGCCAGGTTTTCACAGCAAAACCCTACCGATTGCTACTCAAAACTAGCCCAATCGAGTTTTTGGCAGGGTCCCCCTGGTAAAATTCACATTCCAGGGGCTAAATATCAAGTTATTTGGTGTTGCTTTAACCCGCAGACATGAAAAACAACCCACGGCAATGGTGTTAAAGTAGCCCAATTCCGCGGGAAAACCGCAGACTTGGCAACACTGATTCCCTATGCTAAAGTGTTACCGAGGCATTTATATAGCGCTTTATTATGTACTATTGTACACCCAAAGTGCTTTACAATCATATCAGGGGTCTCTCCTCATCTACCACCACTGTGCAGCATCCATCTGATGATGGCAACCACATTGCAACAGCGAGGGCCAATGGAGGGAATTGAGCCAGGACACTGGGGATACACCCCTACACTTTTTACGAGATGTGCCATGTGATTTTTAATGACCACAGAGAGTCAGGACCTTGGTTTAACGTCTCATCCGAATTACTGTTTTTTTTACAGTATAGTGTCCCCCATCACTATGCTGGGGCATTAGGACCCACACAGACCACAGGGTGAGCACCACCTGATGGTCTTATTAACACCTCTTCCAGCAGCAACATAGTTTTCCCCAGAGGTCTCCCATCCAGGTATTGACCAGGCTCAACCCTGCAGCCGATGGGCATAACATGAGAACTACTATCGGCTTATCTGTACCAGCCAGAATTTTAAATATCGGTGCATTCCTAAAATGAACAATGTATTTTAAAATATAGATATCCTGGATGCTGATTGGTCAAGATAATTTTTTGGTTGTGAATAATATGTATTATGTAGCCTATCAATGTGCCTATCAATGCCCTTCAGCCCTGATTAATGTTATTTAAATAGGCTTTAGAATCAATTTGAAAGATTTTCATAATGTCTTACAATACACATTGTAATTCATTATATTGTATCTTAATTATTAATTATAAAGACTGTCTTAATGCATTAATAATGCCTTATAATGCAGCTTATAATGATATATGTGTTGGTTAAACATGTTTTAATTCTTTAAGGTGCATAACCAAGTAGGCATTTATCATAATGCATATGACTGTGGTCACAATTATTCAAAAGATAATTACAGTTTATAGAACATAAGGTGTATTATAATGAGTACATTATAGTGCATCAAGAATCCCATAATAATGCATTGTACATCCAGACTTCATATGCAGTGCAAGTTATTTCACATTAGATTTGGAAGCATTTTAAAATGAATCAAGTGAACAATATTAAATCTGATATATTGTATGTGAACCCAATAATGTGTGTGAGCGCGAACATCCCTGTGCACCCAGAGAGTGTCAGTCGATGAGAATATGTTCATTCATAAAGTCACTTGGGAGAGAGACCGCACAAATAAAGCTAAGTTATGACTCTAATTATGCGTTCAAAAACACACCAAATGGGAACAGTTTATGCTAATGCATGCAAATTAGTGTTATTTTAGGTGAGTTCCTGGTTGGAGGCAGAAGTCAAAATGTTTGGATTAAATATAGCGCCATTAGACATATCGTCAAGCAGAATGTGATGAAATTCAATTTCAATACAATAAAAGAGTAATACTCTGTGGAATGGAATTGACATAAATGGATGCATATTTGAACAGTAAGCCTGAGGTCTATCTAATAAACACATTGCATGGCCAAAAGTATGTGAACACCCACTTTTAATTAATTAACAGATGTGTGCAGCCATGCAATCTTCTTTTCAGCAGAATGAAGCCTGTTCGGTTCCAGCATGACAGTGCACAAAGCATTTTACTGAGTCTGGTGTGGAAGAACTTGCACAAAGCCCAGACCTGAATCCTACTGAACACTTTTGGGATGAATTTCGGCTGCGTGCCAGACCCCATCACCTAACATCAGTATCTGACCTCCCTGATGCTCATGTCTGAATGGGAGCAAATCCCTGCAGCCGTGTTCCGACATCTTGTAGAAAGTCTTCCCAGAAGAATAGCAGCTGTTAAATGTTCAGCAAGCACATTTTGGTGAGCTGTTCACATATTTCTGGCCATGAAGTGCGTATACACTCTTATTTAGTTCAGCATAAATGTTTTCTGACTTTTCTGTATCAGTCAAAATGTAAATATTGGGGCATTCCTAAAATTAGCAATGTATTTTAAAATATAGATCCTGGATACTGGTTGGTCAATATAGTATTCCAATTGTAATAGTAACAGCTATAATGCAAAATATCTATTTAAGTATGTTTATCAGTGCATATAGCATGTGCCTATCAATGACCTTCAGCCATGATTAATAAAAGCATGTTAATTATACAGGCTTTTTGAATTCATTTAAAGTCCCCCTGTGGTGAAAATCAAGTTTTTAATGTTGTTTATATGTCTATGTGGTGTTTTTAATATGCTTTAAGACAAACCATGTGCAAGTTCATAAGTCAACACCATTGCTGAATAATTTCTCCTTAAAACTGCAGTGAACCATAGACAGTTTCAAAAACGTGGTTTAAAATCGTCACAAACTACCTTGTAACCAAACATGTCAGCGTGCTGGCGGGCTTTATCATTAACTATTACCGCTCTGAAGCAAGGGAATCTCAAGAGAAGTATTTACAGTATTTATGCTACTGAAAGTATATGCTGGAGGCCGCTCAGCGGATATGTTCCACGCATGCGCAGTAAAATGGCTTGAACAGTAAACAAACATGGATTATTGGACATCATTATTATCGCACATCTGGTTGTCTTTATGTTGTTTTACTGAAGAATTGTAGAGGTGCGGATAGCAACAGACGGACACAGCCTCTCTTCAAATTCAATGACCACTTTGTTTTTCCAGTGCATGCGCAGTTGGTGCTTTTGTTGCCTAGTGTCTGCACGGTCACAAAAAAATAGGATGCACACGGAAAGCCTCCGCGTACACCCTCCGATGACGATTTTTGTCTCACAGACCCTAGCACACTCGTGTACATGGAAAGTATAACAAGGCTTTAGAAGGCAGTTGTCTGACTCTGACATGGCGAACGGGAACAAGGTTTGTGTAACATTAGCATTAGCATTATTAGCTGTTTGATAATGTAGTCAAGCAAAAGGCTAATCATATTAATTACTGTTATGTGTCCGATGTTGTAAAAAGCATCATTGTGCAGCGTTTACCTCAGTAAGTTGACAGAGTGGATCTCTGAGCTTGTGTGAGTGATTGGAGGCGGGGCTAATTAGCATATTCATAGATCCCGTATACTAAATGAAGCAAGGGTGTAGAATTACATTCAAGCTTTTTTAAGGCTTGTAAAAAAAAATTTCAGAGGAATTTTTTTTTAAATATGTCATTTTTGTGATCAAAGGTGAGTTATAAGGGATAAGAATTATTGACTACAGGGGGCTTTTAAAAAACTTTTAATAGTGCCTTATAATACAGTATAAAGCATTATATTGTATCGTATTATTTATAAAAACATTCGGTTACACTTTATTTTAGGGTGTCTTTGTTACACTGTAATTATACATTTAAGTACTGAGTAATATCTGGATCAACACGCACATTCGCAAATTTCTATATATCCTAATTATTGTTAATATGTAATTCATTTTTCCAGGAGCTCTTTGCTTCTACCTTCAATTAAATTGCTAACAGTGATTGTATATTAATTGCCTAAATTATTACATTATTAGCTAACTGCATTCTCCAAATTGTAATGTTGACATGCATTCTCTGTAAAGCTGCTTTGAAACGATATGTATTGTGAAAAGCGCTATACAAATAAATGTGAATTGAATTGAATTGAATTAATATTAAGAAACTACATGTACTTACTATAGGGTTTGGTTTGTATTGGGATAGTTGCATGCAATTATGCATAATTTATAGTTATTACCATAGTAACTACGTGTAACATATGTAACAATAACACTGTAAAATAAAGTGTTACCAAACATTCTTATTGAATTAATAATGCCTTATAATAAAACTTACAATAATTTATATCTGAAATAAATATATATAATACATAAATTCTTTAATTCATTTTAACTTTGTAAATATTACAATAATAAATAACATTACTACCTTAATAAAATCTCTGAATACCATTTAAGTGATTGTTTGTGTTGGGCATATATACAGTAAATGCCTAAAAATCCAATAGTTAATCTTTGTCTAAAATTTGCATCTATAATTAAGTTTATTCCACTATTAAGTTTTTTTTTTTTTTCCCCACAAAAATAAATTAGTATTTGACTAACAAATGATATATATTTTTTAATATACTTAATATATTTGTAACATTTCAAACTAAATATTTGAGAATGGAGAAATTATATAATTAGTTACAAGATTAGTATACAATTAGTTACAAGAACTACAATTATTACTCATTCCATATTAATTTTCTTCTTATGTAACAACAAGAAACTGAGTAAGCTGGACACAATTAATAATCGTGTGCAAAAAGAGGGAAATCTTATTTTTCTCAGCATGCTTTGATACAGACTTTAATATGAGAGTAAATGCTAAAACTAAGTGTAATTTTGTGTTTTGTGGATTTTACAGCTTTAAAAATACTCCTTATGTTTAAGCGTAAAAATGTTTCACCAGAGAAATTGAGTATCATAGTTTTTAGAGTATATTGGATAATGGAAAAAAGCATGAGCTATTATTTGTTGAGCTATTATTATTAAAATGGAAAGAATTTCTACACTTCATTACTCTTGCTTGTTCTAGCTTCTCTCTTGTGCCTTTTGGGGACAAATAAGCAACATTTCCTGTTTTGCTGGGCATTTCATGTAGCTGTCAGTAGATGCAAAGACCTAGTTTCCCTCATAAATGCGTGTGTGTGTTTGTGAGAGAGAGAGAGAAGAATGTGGATGGGGATGACAACTGGAAAGTCTGGAACATTACGCAGGTGGCCCCCTACATGTTTAATTCATGGCGAGTGTTATATATTTATTTTTTAATGTGATATCTCAACATTTAATATGCATCTCCTGAGTGTTGACTTGTCAGAGTGTGGGCTGCAGCGATGATGTCATCTTGACATCCTGACTACCCGTGAGCAAACTTCTGAAACAACACACACAAAGAACATCTCAATTAAAAAAATATTGGGTCACTGGGACAAAAGCTGCTGTTTGATGGCTGACAACTTTTGTTTGGTTGTTTCCAGACCTCTAGGTTTAAGATCGTACCTAACAATACATGACGTCCTGACAGCTTCACACACAGTACCTATCAGTCACAAGACTGCAAATGGGTCGTTCTCAGGAAACTGTGCCATTGTGCCTGAAGTTCAGTTTCATTTGAAAAGGATATTGCTGAGCTTGTAAGAAATCATATTTTTGCACCTCAAGCCTGAAGTATCAGGGCCAGAACTGATATCAATAGTGTTTATTTTTACAATAAAAGTTATTGGGGTCATTATTTCAGCCCTGTCCCATTTTGTCACAAATTTGAAATTCATATCCAGTGACTTTCAAATTCATTTGCGTCGTGCCTGCAACCACTTCAGCCGTGACTTATTCACGATACAGCACTAGCCTTGAGTACCTTATTGCTTTTATAAAACGGTTACCACACAATACAAATATTAAAGCAAAAAATATGTATCAATGCAACTTTCATGAAGTAAACTTTCACTAAAAGCCTTACTTCCGCTGGAAAAAATAGTCCCTGACCGTGAACAGCAACAGAAGTTACATTATTATGCCATTAGATGGCGGCAAAGACTGTTTTTATGAGTGTGTCAGTCAATAGTGAAGATTTTTATATTGAAAAAACTGAATTGTTGTGAACACAGAACAAGACGCAACTGACAAATGCTTTGACTAGCGCTGTCAGTCACGGGAAAACCCCTTAACTGTTAAAAGGACAAGATAATACATCGGACATTTAAACAGATTTTTTATTATGAACATAGGACTGACCTGAAGGAAAAAGCTAAATCTGAATGCAGGTAATAAACTCGCTCACTCGATCTCTTTCTCACAATACTCTTCTACATAATACAGTAAGCTTCAGTGAACAATATCAATTGAGAACTTACAGTTTACGTTGCTAAGAGTGGTTTCTAAGGGTGTTGTGTAGTGATACACAGAACCGTTGGGTGAAGCGGTCATAGCCGTGTTTTATCGTGAATAAAACACAGCTATTGACCAATCAGAATCAAGGACAGGAACTAACCGTTTTATAATTTCTTTTAAAAAATCTTACTGACTTCAAACTGTTGAATGGTGTACATGAGTAAATACTGGTAGTGTCAGTTTAGGTGTGCCTTCTAATAAATCAAACATTTTAATGATAATAATAATACAAATCTATAAACAACCAATTTCTCTTTTAAAACAGACATTAAACATTCACGTTTTGGGGTCAAATGTTACAAGACTGAAGGTCAGTGAAGGCACTACACCACATTTTTCATATTTTTCTGTACAAAAAAAAAAAAAAGATTGTACAAAGACAAATTATCTTAAAGTGGCCATATTATGCCCTTTTACAAAGTCTTGATTTTGTTTTTAGGGTCTACTAGAATAGCTTTTTATGCTTGAATGTTCAAAAAACATTATTTTTCATATATTTTACATTATTGCAGCTCTTCTCGTCTGTTATGCTCTGGAGTGAGTTTCCCATACACCGACGTAACTCGCTGCTTAACTACCATAGTACGAATCATCTTTTAAGAAATCAACTAGCTAGTCACGACTGTTTCCCGAAATCGTATTGTCGCAAATTTGTCGTCCAACCACGCTGGGGTGCATTTCCTAAAAGCGTCGTTAGCCAACTAACATCACAAGTTCTATCGTTATCAGCATAGTTCAACGATTTGGTGTTTCCCGAGAACATGGTTCAAATGAACATTAGCAAACTGCATCACAAACTTGTGTGGTTGGAACGACAGCTCTTGAGCTGTGATTAGAAGCATAGTTTCTTGTTTTTATGACGTGGACTTAATAAATCGTTATCTTGAGCAAAATAAGCAAGCTGACATTAAGTACAATGTATATCTTTTATTTCGAATATATAGAGAAGTCATTTACATATTTTAGTTTGTCAGGAGATTTTAAGCACCGTTTTTGAGTGCGCGTGTACGTGCTCTGGTACGTAAGAACAAGCTAATGATTGAATCTGGAAATAAAGCAAAATAACTGAGAAAAATGAGAAGTAGTTTTCAGATTTTATGTCCGTAATTTATGGCAAAAAATCTAGCATTAATTCGATCTCAAACGGATTCATTTAAAGAAGTTATTACTCCATCACCTGCGTGACATCATTTAGCAACGTGGCTGAAGACAGGTTTGCGACAATACGGTTTATGGAAACAGTTGATTTCTTCAAGGATGCATCGTACTATGGTAGTGAAGCAGCACGTTACGTCGTTGTATGGGAAATGCACCCCAGGTTAATGAAATCACGCAGCTGGTGGAGTAATAACTTATTTTATTGAATCTGTTTGAGACTGAATTAATGCTAGATTTTTTGCTATAAAATACGGACATGGCATCTGATGACTAATTCTTATTTTTCTTAGTTATTTTTTCTTATTTATTTTGCCAGATTCAATCATTAGCTCGTTCTTACGTACTGCAGCACGTACGCACATGCGCACTCTTCAAAAACGGTGCTTAAAATCTCTTGACAAACTAAAATATGTAAATGACATCTGTGTATATTCGAAATAAACGATATAGATTGTACTGAATGTCAGTTTGAATATTTTGCTCAAAATAATGATTTATTAATCCACGTCATGCAAAGAAGAAATTTTGCTTCTAACCAACCATTTGAGAGCTGTCGTTCCAACCACACAAGTTTGTGATGCTGTTTGCGAATGTTCGTTGGAACTATGGTTTAGGAAACACTGACTCGTTGAAATATGCAGATAATGACGGAAATTGCGACCATAGTTGGCTAACGATGCTTTCAGGAAATGCACCCCTGTTTAGTTCCGATCTCTATGAAGCCCCTCCTTCCAAAAGCGCAATGAACTCTGATTGGTCGGCTGGACTAGTGTGTTGTGATTGGCAAACCGCTTCAAGCATGTTTTGGAAATGTCACACCCCTTACCATAACTGCGAGTTTCAACACACTACTAACACAATTTAACTAGGCCTCGTCCTCTTTTTTGCATTTGCCATAGACGGGAATTATTTAAATGAGAAATACTGTGACGTGTTCATTCCCAGAAGAAAACTCAAGACTACAATAGAGGCATTTCAGGGAGTTTTTCATGGAGTTCTTTAAATTATGTATAAAACATTTTAGAAAAAACTACGTTTTTTTTTTTAATTATTATTATTATTTTATTATTTGTTTAATTTAATCAATTCTATTCAACCCAGGCCAAAGTTGAACATGCATCCCTGCTAAAGCACTCCTGTGTGTGGGAAGCAGAAAAGTGACTTTCTAACTTCCTCAAATGTCACTGTAAATTGGAAATATCAAGTCAAGTAATTCACTTTTGATCCAGATTATATCTTTCTCAAATACTCGCCCTGTGATTTCTTCTTAAAATACCCTATAAGTCTCACTAATTGCTCTCCAGGGGGGCGGATGTCCAACCCTTGAATAATTTTTACTTTTACTTCACTTAGTAGACTTACCTACTGCGGGTGGATCCGTTCCTCAGGCGCAGGACGGAATAAAGGTCTATCAGTAATTTGAAGAGTGTGAAGCACTGGTCACAGTTAATTACTTCTGTTGGTGTGTGTGTGTGTTTTAGCAGGTTTTAATAGGCTTGGGATGAGGTCGGCACTTAGAACTTCTCTACCAGGGAGTCTCCATTAGACCTAATTGTGAAGAGAACACATTTTAGTAACAGATGGACCAAAGTTTCCAGTTGGTCTGTAACAGTAGCCCATAAACGCACACGCATAGACACACACTTAAGTAGGGCAACCTGACGATAGACCCGAAATGAGAACACACACACTTGCAACTCAAGCTGTCAACCTTCGGTAGTTTTGCAGCAGATTATTGTAGAAGTTTAGCAGGTGTTGACCTTAATATGAGTGTGTTTATGTGTATTTGAACAGGCACAGGTCTGTAACTTCAAGAATTTGCTTTCCATTGCAGTTTTATACAGGCTTTGTCTTCTAAGAACCGCATTTGGCACTTCAGTGCAGTAATGAACACATTTAACATGCCATCTTAGAGAAGTTAGGTTGAAATAGCTTTTGCACACTCTAAAAGTAACGTATAGAAAAGCTATATATGTGTATATATATGTATATAGCTCTATATGTGTATGTGTATATATATATATATATATATATATATATATATAATATATATGTGTGTGTGTGTGTGTATATATATTTCGATGCTTAAACCATTAAAGGGACACTTCACCCATAAATCAAACTTCTGTCATTTACTCATCTTCATGTCATTCCAAACCTCTTAGGCTTTCTTTCTTCTGTGGAGTACACACACATATTTATTTATGTATGTTAATTTTTTTTATTTATTTTTGTCCATACAATAAAAGTCATTGAGGGCTAATGTTGATTGGACCCCAGAATTTTTCAAAATATCTTCTTTTATGTTCCACAGAAGAAAGAAAGTGATACAAGTTTGGACCAACAGAGTTAGTAAATGATAACATTTTCAAAGAAAAAAAAGAACCCAGTTATTTATTGTTACTATATTTCTATCCTGTCACATTTTGTCACAAATTTGAAATTAATATACTTATAATTTGAATACTTTTATTCAGCAAGGATGCATCACATTGATCAAAACTAACAGTTTATAATGTTACAAAAGATTTCTATCTCAAATAAATGCTATTTTTAACTGTCTATTCATCAAAGAATCCTGAAAAAAGTCCACAAAAATGAGCAGCAAATCAGCATATTAGAATGATTTCTGAAGGATCATGTGACACGGAAGACTGGAGTAATGATGCTGAAAATTCAGCTTTGATATTACAGGGATAAATTGCATTTTAAAATATATAAAACTAAGCTATGTTCAATTGTAATAATATTTCACACACTCTAAAAATATCTGTAAAAAAAACTAAACACATTTACACAGTAAAATACCGTTTTCCACTGAAACAGTAATATACAGTAAAAACTATACATTCTGGGTAATATTTGTCGTTTTCGAGAAAGTAGCCTATACGAAAATGACAAATATTACCCAGAATACATTGTTTTATGGCATATTACAGTTTTAATGGAAAACTGTATTTTACTTAATTACAGTAAAAACAGTAGTATTGCAATATTACTGTTTTTACTGTAATTTTAATCAAATAAATAGAGACTTGGTGAGCAGTGAACACTTTTGAACAGCAGTATATATATATATTTATACAATTTATATATTTATATATTTATGGTGTAATTGTATAGATTTAAAAAAAAATATATCTCTCTTTTTTGGCGCAATCAGATTGCTATTCATTTGGCACAAAAACAGTATGGATCTCAGTTAATATAACCAAAAGTAATTGTGAAATTAATTGTTATTTACCAAACGGTTTCCTGAACAGTCTTTTTTTGTCTGCCATTGTCAGCAAACAGATGGCCCCGCCCTAAATTCATGTCATTGGTTGGGTCAGTGTTACTGTGTCATGATCAGATCTCATTTATACCTTTTCCTCAAACACCATTTTGTGATTTATGCTCTTTTGGGATTTTCCTACATTTAAATGACTAATAAAGTGGAGACAGAGCAGTCTGTTTATTAAATGTAAATCATCTTCTCACTGAAGCTGCGCCTGAACATTTAACAGCCCCGAAGGGACAAATACATAATCATACACATTCACGGTGTAAAGTTACTCCATGAATTACAGCTGTTTATGTTCACGCTGTGCTCCCGTTCACATTTCGGTAAGTTTTGTGCGACAGGGAAATGGACAGAAATGTCAGAGGCAGTCGTTTAGTCACTTCAACAGAACAGGGAGCAAGATTTCAGCAAAAACATTTTGGATGTCTGACATCCCCTAGCATAAATCAAGTTGTTTCGAGTCAGCCAGTTGGATGCCGCCTTTAGTTAGTTACTCTCCTCTCCTGTTATGCTAGATGAGCAGCTTTCCATCTCCATCATAGATCTTTCACCTTCTCAGCCGGATGTCTAGTTCTATACAACAGCTTACACTGATGGTTTCCAACAATTCAACTGCATGCATTATTAAATTTCTTCCTACTGCAATGCATCTTCAAATGGATCTTGTCACAGAGCAAACTTCACAGAATGCTGGGTCTAAAACCCTCAGAGAATGCCGTAGGGTACCTTTAAGCGACCTGTGGGAGGAATGATTCCCATAGAGAAGCGCAACGAGCAGAAACCTAGTGAGGAATCAGACCCGAGGGGAGCCTGTCCTCCTTTAATTGGCAGTGGGCAATTACTGTACTATAGTTAGAGGTTGTTCAGTCTTGCTAACTCATTAAACATATATTAAGGGGTTTGGGATTACTTTGGGGTTCTGGAGACATTCGGATGAAAAAAAAAAAAAACAAAGAGCCTGAGAATGCGTGGGAGTAATATGCAACTTGACGGCAGTTGGAAGAGGGTGTAGAGACCAGCAGGCTTCTTCTGTCGCTAACCAAAAGAATGAACGCTGCCAATCCAACACAACACACCATTGTAGAAGTTCACTTTCATTTGTTGAATCAGTACTGATCTATGATAAGTAAGTGTCATGTTCATTCAAACTGAGGTAAAAATCCCCCAAAAGTGGATTTTTAAAGGGTTAGTTCATCCAAAAATGAAAATTCTGTCATTAATTACTCACCCTCATGTCATTCCACACCTGTAAGACCTTCGTTCATCTTCAGAACACAAATTATAATATATTTTTAATAAAATCCGATCGCTTAGTGAGGCCTCCATTGCCAGCAAGATAATTAACAATTTTTAGATGCCCAGAAAGCTACTAAAGACATATTTAAAACAGTTCATGTGACTACAGTGGTCCAACCTTAATGTTATGAAGCAACGAGAATACTTTTTGTGGACCAAAAAAATAAAATAACGACTTTATTCAATATCTAGTGATGGACGATTTCAAAACACTGCTTCATGAAGCTTCGAAGCTTTACGAATCTTTTGTTTCGAATCAGTGGTTCAGAGTGTGTATCAAACAGCCAAAGTCACGCCCCCCAGTGGTGAACCATTGAAATTTCGAAACACTTATGACATAACAAAGCCTCATTTACTAAAATCACATGACTTTGGCAGTTTGATACACGCTCCGAACCACTGATTTGAAACAAAAGATTTGTAAAGCTTCAAAGCTTCATGAAGCAGTGTTTTGAAATCACCCATCACTAGATATTGTTGAAAAAAGTCATTATTTTGTTTTTTTGGCACACAAAAGGTATTCTTGTTGCTTCGTAACATTAAGGTTGAACCACTGTAGTCACATGAACTGTTTTAAATATGTTTATAGTAGCTTTCTTGAAAGTGTTAATTATCTTGCTGTCAATGGAGGCCTCACTGAGCCATAGGATTTCATCAAAAATATCTTAATTTGTGTTCTGAAGATGAACAAAGGTCTTAGGGGTGTGGAACGACATGAGTGTGATTATATTATATTATATTATATTATATGTAAATATTAGATTAAAAACTTAAATTTAAAAAAAATGTAAACTTTATTTCAGTTAGTTGTCAAGGCAACATTTCTAATTTATGTTTAAGTATTAATATTACTAAAACTTAAATAAAAATAAAGCTAAATAGATATATTTAAAAATTAATAAAAAGATAAAAGTTTATAAAAAATGGTTAAAACTTAAACTAAAATTAAAATGAAAACTGAAAATACTCAAATATTATTAAATACTATAATATCTAAATAACACTGGTTCAGTTGAGACACATCATTTGCTCTAAACTGAATGGTTTATCAAAATAATAATCATTTAAAAACACTATATTTCATAGGGGTTTCATAGCTCTGTACTGTTACACTCTATATGTCAGCATTTGTCTCAATCATGTCTATTTTTACTTCTCAGCAAGAATTTCTTAATCTACTTAATTATTTTGATTAAATGTATTTACTTAACATGAAATGTCCCCATAATGGTTCCCATAATGAATGCACATAGAGAGGAAAACACTAGCTGTTTTAAATTATTGACAATGTCACATAAAATGCCACAAACCTAAAAATGCCACACACAATTGTAGATGAAGCACAGAAAGGAAAATAATCATCTGATCGTTTTAATAGAGGAACAAACTCGCCCTGACATTACAAGAGAACAAGTTACTGAACACAACAACTATGCAAATAAAACTGGCAAACAGTGAAACAATGCAACTGTATTATTTATTCATGCCCCAGTGCATGTTGGGATCCTTAGCACTCTGAGAAAACAGCATCTGTGCCGCTAGTTAGTATATAGAAATAAAATGAGCATTCACTGTGGTTGTGACAGCTATAGACTCCAAGCTATGCCATTATGATAAAAGCCAGAACAATGCCAAAATTCACGTGACCCAAGTTAGATTCAACGTCAGATCACCCGCACGGTAGAAGGCATTTGCTACCCGCCGGGCCACGTCTCCAACAAGCTAGCAAAATTTAATGGGAATAATGGCTGATTTAATTTGATCAATAATTTTTTTGTCTGTTCTCTCTCTCTCTCTCTCTCTCTCTCTCTCTCTCTCTCTCTCTCTCTCTCTGTAATGAGTGCCAACTCATGTAATTTTCGGTCTCACGCTATCTGCCAAATGTTCACACACACATTTACTTAACAGACTACAATAAAACATGTTGTGAGATTTTCTTTTGACTTCTAGAAGATTGACGATTACATTAACAAACACACACACTCTCATACAAATAGACACACAGAGTGCATGAACTGTTAACAGAATGATATTTATTCAGTTGGACACCCACTAAGTACATAATTCATCATGCCATGCACACTCATTTTAGGCGTATGTTCACATATTTATGATGAACTCTCTTCTCCCCATGCACATACATGAACACACACACACACTTTGACATTTAATTATATATTTATGAAAGACACACACACAAATTCCCACACCTACATGCTTTTATCTAAGGCTTCATGAATGCATTTATGAAAAGTACACACAGAAGTTCTCATACACTGATTTCAGACACATATGCAGCGTCATGAACATACATTTGTTCTGCAAGTCCATTAGCCTACATACTAACTCTGGTTCATGCACTGGCCATTAGTTATAGGCTACTTAGTACAACTTTACAGTATGTTTACACTGTAAAAAATTATATGAGCAGTAAGTCATGGAACTTGTGTTTTTTACTCATTACTCATTAAAATATTAAATGCCATGAAACTCTAGATGGCGCAGGCTGATGGGTCCTTAATGCAAACTGATGATATTCACAGTGTTAACTACTTGGAACAAGCTGGTTGGTAAATGTCGCATTTGCAGCCAATGAGCTCGCTGCTCAACATTTTAATGACTGGTTAGCATTCACTATAACAGTTTGCAGCGTGCTTTCAGAGTTCCTCTGAAACCCTCCACCTTCCCCAGCTCCACCTGTATAGATCTGCTATGGGTAATTTTATATATGCTGTTTGTGCAGCAGAAGTTTGTCTTGCATATGCACAGCAGCGTATCAGCATATGTATTGGCAGTAGCAAGTTCAACAGCAGCAGCAGCAGGGTAGCAGATCTATTCCGCCAAGACCAAACACATTAACATTGTCATATCCATTACCATGTTAAAATCTTTGGAGGGTTCTCATTATAGAAAGCAATTTAAGTAATTTAAATTGAAATTACTTGTTCAACCAAATTGATTATACATCAGGCGGCAACTGAACTTAAAGTTAGGTGAAAATCAAGATTGTAATGTTGTTCATATGTCTATGTGGTGTTTATATGCAAATTCACAAGTCAGCACTATTGAAGTATTTTCTATTTAAAACTGCAGTGAAAAAAAGACTCAAATCTGCGGTTTAAAATCGCTAGCGTCTGTGACGTCACAAACCAATCACGTCAATGTGCTGGCGGGCTTCAGCTTATCATTAACCATGAGCGCTCTGAAGCAGGAGAGTCTCAAGAAGCCATCCTGGTATATATTTCCATTGATATAAAAAATCGGGTAGATTTAGCAATATAGCGGGTGTATGGTATATAACGATGTTTTGATGAACTATATGACTTTCTCCACTGACGTTCTGAGGTGTTCAAAGCGTTTCTAAGGATACAAATTTTTAAACAGCTGTCTGACTCGCGAACGGGAACATGGTTTGTGTAACATTACCAACACATTATTAGCTGTTTGATAATGTATTCAAACAAAAGGCTAATCATATTAATTACTGTCATGTGTCCGACGTTGTAAAAAGCGATACTATTGTGCAGCGTTTACCTCAGTAAGTGGATCTCTGAGCTCATGCGAGTGAGTGGAGGCGGGGCTAATTAGCATATTCATAGATCCGCATATATTAAATGAAGCAATGGTGTAGAGTTACATTCAAGCTATTTTAAGACATAAAGAAAAAAATTTTTACAGGAAAAAAATGTTTAAATGTGTCATTTTGGTGATCAAAGATGAGTTTTAAGAGCTAAAATTATTGACTACAGGGGGACTTTAAGATTTTAAGTTGGAATAGGTGGAAATATTTTACAGTGTAACAAAGTACTTTTTGTCTATCTATTCATCCATCTACCATTTATCAATATATTATTTCATTAAAGGTGCAATATGTAATATTTTCTGTACGCTAGAGGCCTATTCAAAACAAAGGCATAGCTTGATGACACCAAGTTTAAGCACGGAATCTTGGGACATGTGGTCTTCAGCTCAGCGGCCGATGGAAAAGAAATCATGTTCATGGATGCGATTATTAACGTTACTGTAGTATGAAGCAGAGCAGGACCGAGTGTTGTGGGAGCTGAACGAGGCCGCTGGAGTGATTGTGCAACACACGAGCAGCGGAACTTTTATTATGCCACAGTCGCCGGCGCTGCTTCCGCTTTTCCGGTCATGAGTACGAGGTAACACAGCTCTGTTTATCATATTAGATACATTTGAGTGTGTTGAAAATGATGTTATAACGTTACTCTGTGCGTTCGCTCGATGGCTGCTGTGAGACACTTGTTGCACACTGCAGTAAGCTAGACCGATTTTAGAATATCATATTAAATACTGGATGGCTTGTGTTGATAAATACAATTAATTTTAAAAACGTATTGTATAATGGAGTTCCTGTATTACTGTTACTAAAAATAAAGCTGCATCTGACTATGCTATGTTAGCTACTTCACAAAATAGCGTTTTTCTCTGAGGCGTGGTAAAGCATGGTACTCGCAGAAAATCAAGAAAATTTGATTTAAACAATAAGACTAACGTTAAACGTGTTGAGCTATATAACAATAATTAGTTTTCTGTCTATAAATATATCAAAACAATTGTTCCCTTGCCTATTAAAACATGTAAATATTAAAGCGTCTTTGGTGTTTCCATGGTTTCTACAAAATAAAACCGGAAACTGAGGGTAACGCGGGTATGACGCAATTGACAGGCGACTCGTCACACGTCTCGAGCCTTGGTTAAAATTGCAATTTTCTTACGATTGCAAAGAGTTGCAAA
Organism: Ctenopharyngodon idella; assembly: GCF_019924925.1. Taxonomy (NCBI): domain Eukaryota; kingdom Metazoa; phylum Chordata; class Actinopteri; order Cypriniformes; family Xenocyprididae; genus Ctenopharyngodon; species Ctenopharyngodon idella. The sequence goes on along the minus strand of NC_067220.1, from coordinate 11,846,506 downwards.
CATTTGGGATATTGTAAGTACTCAAGTGAACAAAATATATAACACTAGTGGTTTTTGGATATTTTACTGCAAAATTCTTACATATTGCACCTTTAAACCCTGAGGAATATATTGTCAGCTTGCATTAAATGTCACTGAAATTCATGAGGTTTTGAGGATTTTAAAGGAAACGTATAGCATTTTAGAAACTTTATTTATGAAGTATAAGACATAAACAAGAGCGAATAGATTTAATAAAGTTAATATTTTAAATGAATTAAGAATTAATAAAAAAGTACTTAACATTGTTGTATAAGGAGAAATTCACAAATACTTATACATATGTATGTATATTATATGTATATGTATGTGCATATATATATATAAATATATATATATGGAGACATTTTTGTGTGAATATATTAATTTATTAAAAAAAATATTGAAAATACCATTCATATAGACAATAAATGTCTTCAATGATGAACATGTTTACAATTTCTAATTGAAAGATCATTTTGATATTTTGTGCGGAGTATAAAATAAAAAATGATAATGACAAAAAAAAATTCTCATTAAAATGACACAATCTATTTTGTTGTCATGTGACAAGAAATAGACTGTCGTAACAGATAGTTCCTAATATAGCTATATACAAATTCTTTTTACTCTGTTATAAAATGTTCATTTTCTACTCAGTTATTAGTAGGTCATCCACTTTCAACTCTGAAAATGATATTTACTCAGTTTTTTCAGAAAAATATGAAAAGATTGAGAATGCATTTCTAAATTGCTTTTCTAAGCATATGTGTTTTAAATTAGATTTTTATAGATTGGTGGGGTTTTTGTTTTTTTTACTAAATCCTCATCTTCACAATCCGTAAAAGTTATTGATCCATTTTTTTCCTTTAATATGCAGGAACCAAAGAGAGCAGACAGCAACATGAAGGGAGAGCCTGTGGGAATGTGTTCAGGACACGACGCAGGGCAAACTCAAACCTGCGTCCCAGCGAGCACGTGCAGCGTCACGGCTCCGACAGAGAACATAATTTGAAAAGTTGCCTTCCTTCCTAGAAGGTTCATGCTGAGTATCGCCAGCATCTCCCCAGGACCAGCTGTTTGGCTGAATTTCACATCCCCATTTCAAAAACATCCCAATCTCACCCATTCATACCAAATGAGAAGTAGAAATGCCAAAAGATATGCAAATCAGCCATATAGCGCCCCGTCTACATCTAAGGGGGGAAATCTTCCGAATGCAGCAGAGTTTTTCCTGTTTCCTCCAGATTGCAGGCTTTGGCAGGAGCCTGCAAAGATTATAACTAGAGGAGACATGTCCCCCTCACTTTTAGAAACTGAGAATGTTCATTGTCAGTGCTTTTGGGAGATAATCATTACTTTTCAAAGATCCGTGCTTTGATGTCTCCCCCTTTTGCTTTTCGAATCCTTCCTCAGCCCCTGATGTCAGGCTTTTTTATTCTGTCCATCAGGTAGTCTTAATAGGCAAATCAGAAAGGACAATGTTGGTGCTGCTCAATCACGGGTCTGTCGTCTTCTTTCAAAGTACGCTCTAATTATTCCAGAGTTAGAATTCCTAATTCCAACCATTTGGATGGGTTGGATTTGAATTTGATTAAAACAGATCAAACATTATAAGAGTTGGCACAGCCTTTGTGATTGCTTCTAATCTGGGAATTTCTGCTCTATATGGACACCTAAAATTTGCACAAGGGCCTTTATTTGATAATACATCACATTGGCAATTATAGACCTTATAGGGGTCTTCAGCCCCCTTGTCTTTCATCTAATCAGCAATGAATTTAACTGTCAGCACCCTTAAAATCTGTGATTATGTGATCATTAGTGTTTACTGAAAACAGCGGCATCTTATTTCACAGGTCATTTCACACTGAAGCTTCCCCTTACTAGTCATTAAACTTAAACTTTAAAGCTCATTAGATTAAAGTGATACTCAAAAATGAAAAATGTGTCATCGTTTATTCACCCTCATGTTGTTCCAAAGCTGTGTGGCATAGACAATTATCAAGACACTCTCTTAAAAATCAAGTTTCAAGGGGGGTTTTACAGTCCCAAACGTTTTTGTCCGCTGAACCCCTTAGATGTAAAATATTTTACATCTAAGTAAAAGTACCCCCTGAGATTTTAAGTAAACATTTTAATAATTATTGACACATTTGCATGCTCGTTCTCTGATGTTGGTTATTTGTCACGACATGAAACGTCTCGGGTTACTTGTGTAACCCTGGTTCCCTGAATAGGGAACGAGACGCTACGTCATATGACGTAGCGTCGACAGTTCCCATGAAAGGGAACGTCTCGGGTTACTTGCGTAACCCTGGTTCCCTGAATAGGGAACGAGATGCTATGTCATATGACGTAGCGTCGACAGTTCCCATGAAAGGGAACTAAACAGATAAAATATATATATATATATTTTTTTAGTGTTTTATTATGTTTTTTATTTTTAAATTACTGGACTGCACGTATAGGGCTTATTATTATTGCTAATTAAAAATTTAATATATTACTGTTGTAAATAAAATTTTACATTTTTCTATAAAAATAAAACAAATATTTCATGATTATAATAATTATTTTATTTTACACTGCAAGCAATGTTTATGTCTTAAATTCTCCACTTTCAAACATTCAAATCCTCAAGCTTTTATTTTGGTGGAAAACATACAATAGAAATGTTGGAAATTAAGCAAATGTGTAAAAAAAAACGAAAAAAAAAACAGCGCATGTGCTATAATGCAAGTTCAGTTTTATTTCAATTAATTTTGCAGTTCCCTCACAATCCACCAGGGTTTTTTTCATGGTGTGAACAGCATTTTATTAATCTAAAGAACCTTAAAGAACCTTTTGTGCAGTGCAAAGGTACCATGAATGTTAAAGGTTCTTAAAGGGTTAGTTCACCCAAAAATGAAAATTACCCCATAATTTACTCACCCTCAATCCATCTTAAGTGTATCTTCTTTCAGCCAAACACAATCAGAGTTATATTAAAAATAGCCTGGTTCGTTCAAGCTTTATAATGCTAGTGATTGGAGGATGAGATTTTGAATTCCAAAAAAGTGCATCCATTGGTCATAAAACGTACTCCACGTGGCTCTGGGGGGTTAATAAAGGCCTTCTGAAGCAAAGCGATGCGCTTGTGTAAGAAAAATATCCATATTTAAAACTTTATAAAGTAAAATAATGAGCTTATGGTGCGACAGCTATACGCATTCGACTTGCGTCTAAACAGTGTTAATTTCAGCGAAGTGGTACACAATGCCATGATGTTCTACACTACGCCATGACGTACTACGCTATGTCCTACGTTATAATGCATAGTACGTCATGCGGAAGTTAACGCTTTTTAGATGTAAGTCAAATGCGAATGGCTGTCGCGTCGGAAGCTTGTTATTTTACTTTCTAAAGTTTTAAATAAGGATATTTGTCTTACACAAATGAATCGATTTACTTCGTTTCAGAAGGCCGTTATTAAACCCCTGGAGCCGCGTGGATGGATGCACTTTTTTGGACTACAAAATCTTATCCTCCATTCACTACCATTATAAAGCTTGGAATATGTTTAATATAACTCTGATTGTGTTTGGCTGAAAGAAGATAGTCATATACAGGATGGCTTGAGGGTGATTATGGGGTAATTTTCATTTTTGGGTGAACTAACCCATTAATAAAAATAATATTCCATTAAAGAACCTTTATGTTTAATTATAATGGAAGTGATTAGGGACTATAAAGCTCCAAAGGGGCAAAAAAGGCACCATAAAAGTAGTCCATATGAACATTTTATGTAATTTTATAGAGTTTTTTGGAGTCAAAATGTGCTAAACAGGCATAGTTACATATAGTTATCTTATGGAAAATATGAATATTCTAATGAAATTTTCCTTTTGTGTTCGACAGCATATGAGTTTGGCACAACATTAGGGAGAGTACATAAAAATTTGAATTTTTTGGGTGAAATATTGCTGTAAAGCAAGAAATATTATTCTGAGTTACGGCATCTTAGAATTGCCCCTTATAAAACAGCAGCAGTCTTCAGCCTGTGCCATATACAGTTTTTATGACTCAAACAACATTTTCCTTGAGATATTTTGCTATTCCACTCCACATACACCTACATTATTTCCTTAATCAGAAAGCTTGCTATAAAGACTATAAATTCTCTCAAGATTAATCTTTATTTTAATCTCATTTCAAAGTAGCGGTGAACGGGTGACCCCATCCGAACATCAGCGTGAAGCGTACAGCGGCCCCAAAAGCATGAGATCAGACTTGCTAAATTTACTACCCCACTAAAGACAGGATGATTCTCTTGAGCTGCTCCTGCGGTCAACATATATTATTCAAAATAGTGCATAGGTCCATGCTGAGTCCTGCGACTGTGTGTGTATGTGTGTGTGTGTGTGTGTGTGTGTGTAAGAGAGAGAGAGAAAATGTTCTTGCTGTGAGAGCTCTCATCCCAGACAGCACACCCTGCGGGAGATAAAGGGAGAGAGATAGAGGGTAAAAGAGAGAAAGAGAAAGGGGGAGGGATCGAGAGTAAAAGAGGGAGAGTGCCTAGGGAATGCAAAACTTGAACTAAAGTTAGCATATTTTCTGTCCGTTCTGATAAGTGCTCACCGTCTCATATAGTGTGTGTGTGTTTGTCTTGGTCAGCTGGTCTAACCCAGATTGGAGAGGAAAGTTTGTATCAGATAGAACATTGCTGAGTGGCCTGAAAGTATCAAGCAGTTTTAGCAAAAAATGTAGAATTTTAAATTTTGAAAAAATAAAAAGATATTTTGATCGATAAAGGGCCGCTCATCGCATCCACTTTATGGGGTGCAGCGTAATTGAAGTCTGTGCATGAAAGAGCAAAAACTTGTCTTTGCTCTCCACAACAGACAAATCTGAGTTTCTCATCATCTGTTTGTGTGTAAGGAAAGCCATCTCTGTGGTCTGTGTGGGAATGTAGAAGAATGTAAGATAAGCATAGGAAATTGGAATAAAACTGAAATATACTACAGAACAGATGGTGTTTTCTAAATATGGTAATAGTAAAATGGAGAAAATGTATTTGCAAAGTATCACAAATGCTAAATCAGTTTAAAGTCTTAATGCAAAGATATTCATAACCCATTTTAGTTCCATAATGTGTTTCAGAGTAAAACAGGAAATTCGGTGTGAAAAAAATGGCAGGACTCGACTGGATACTGACATTTTAGAAAAACTGCATTATCTCCAATAACCTAAAACAGTGGCCTCGTGACCTTTCCTATCTCTCTCTCTCTCTCTCTCTCTATATATATATATATATTCATTATTAAACATTTTCCAGGTCTAAAAAGCATTTTTAAGACATTATCATTGTGAATAATGGTTCTTTTGGTTGTTTTGGTTTATTTTACTGCTGCTTGTTCTCAATCAGGCCTCCTAATAGTTTACTAAAACTAATGGGCCGTTTACACAACACCATTTTCAACTAAAAATGGAAACTTTTTTAAACAACAACGGCGTTTTGGGGACCTGAAAATGCACCTTTTGAAAACGTGTTTCAAAGTGCTATAGTTTCTGAAAATGGTACCGTTATCGTCTACGTTTAAACTAAAAAACGTTCAGTCTATAGATACGTACAGTTTCTTTACAAAAGTTATATCGCCAACTACTGGCCTGACCTGGCATCCGTGTGCATGTGATCGTTTTGACAACATTGTCGTCTGTACGTGGAAAACGCATATGAAAAACGTTTCCATTTTTAGTACATCGTTACAGAGCCCTGCATATGACATGCAGGAAAAAATAGTAGGCTAAATCGTGCGCAAGCTTTACTAAGTCATTCCTTCGATTTACTAAATCATTCCCTCAATTTACTAAATCGTCCGCAAGCTTTACTAAGTCATTCCTTCGATTTACTAAATCATTCCCTCAATTTACTAAATCGTCCGCAAGCTTTACTAAGTCATTGCCTCACTCTTTATTCGTTCCCTCGATTGACTAAATCGTGCGCATGCTTTACTTATTCGTTCCCTCGATTTACTAAATCGTGCGCACGCTTTATTTATTCGTTCCCCCGATTTACTAAATCGTGCGCACGCTTTACTTATTTGTTCCCTCGATTTACTAAATCGTGCACACGCTTTACTAAGTTGTTCCCTCAATTTACTAAATCGTCCGCGCGCTTTACTGTCGTTGCCTCACGCTTTATTTGTTTCCTCGATTTACTAAATCGTGCGCATGCTTTATTTATTCGTTCCCTCGATTTACTAAATCGTGCACACGCTTTACTAAGTTGTTCCCTCAATTTACTAAATCGTCCGCGCGCTTTACTGTCGTTGCCTCACGCTTTATTTGTTTCCTCGATTTACTAAATCGTGCGCATGCTTTATTTATTCGTTCCCCCGATTTACTAAATCGTGCGCATGCTTTATTTATTCGTTCCCTCGATTTACTAAATCGTGCGCACGCTTTATTTATTCGTTCCCCCGATTTACTAAATCGTGCGCATGCTTTATTTATTTGTTCCCTCGATTTACTAAATCGTGCGCATGCTTTATTTATTCGTTCCCCCGATTTACTAAATCGTGCGCATGCTTTATTTATTTGTTTCCTCGATTTACTAAATCGTGCGCATGCTTTATTTATTCGTTCCCCCGATTTACTAAATCGTGCGCATGCTTTATTTATTTGTTTCCTCGATTTACTAAATCGTGCGCACGCTTTACTTATTTGTTCCCTCGATTTACTAAATCGTGCACACGCTTTACTAAGTTGTTCCCTCAATTTACTAAATCGTCCGCGCGCTTTACTGTCGTTGCCTCACGCTTTATTTGTTTCCTCGATTTACTAAATCGTGCGCATGCTTTATTTATTCGTTCCCTCGATTTACTAAATCGTGCGCACGCTTTATTTATTCGTTCCCCCGATTTACTAAATCGTGCGCACGCTTTATTTATTCGTTCCCCCGATTTACTAAATCGTGCGCATGCTTTATTTATTTGTTTCCTCGATTTACTAAATCGTGCGCACGCTTTACTTATTTGTTCCCTCGATTTACTAAATCGTGCACACGCTTTACTAAGTTGTTCCCTCAATTTACTAAATCGTCCGCGCGCTTTACTGTCGTTGCCTCACGCTTTATGTTTCCTCGATTTACTAAATCGTGCGCATGCTTTATTTATTCGTTCCCTCGATTTACTAAATCGTGCGCACGCTTTATTTATTCGTTCCCCCGATTTACTAAATCGTGCGCATGCTTTATTTATTCGTTCCCTCGATTTACTAAATCGTGCGCACGCTTTCTTTATTCGTTCCCCCGATTTACTAAATCGTGCGCACGCTTTATTTATTCGTTCCCCCGATTTACTAAATCGTGCGCATGCTTTATTTATTTGTTTCCTCGATTTACTAAATCGTGCGCATGCTTTATTTATTCGTTCCCTCGATTTACTAAATCGTGCGCACGCTTTATTTATTCGTTCCCCCGATTTACTAAATCGTGCGCATGCTTTATTTATTCGTTCCCCCGATTTACTAAATCGTGCGCACGCTTTATTTATTCGTTCCCCCGATTTACTAAATCGTGCGCATGCTTTATTTATTCGTTCCCTCGATTTACTAAATCGTGCGCACGCTTTATTTATTCGTTCCCCCGATTTACTAAATCGTGCGCACGCTTTACTTATTTGTTCCCTCGATTTACTAAATCGTGCACACGCTTTACTAAGTTGTTCCCTCAATTTACTAAATCGTCCGCGCGCTTTACTGTCGTTGCCTCACGCTTTATTTATTTCCTCGATTTACTAAATCGTGCGCATGCTTTATTTATTCGTTCCCTCGATTTACTAAATCGTGCGCACGCTTTATTTATTCGTTCCCCCGATTTACTAAATCGTGCGCATGCTTTATTTATTCGTTCCCTCGATTTACTAAATCGTGCGCACGCTTTCTTTATTCGTTCCCCCGATTTACTAAATCGTGCGCACGCTTTATTTATTCGTTCCCCCGATTTACTAAATCGTGCGCACGCTTTATTTATTTGTTTCCTCGATTTACTAACTCGTGCGCATGCTTTATTTATTCGTTCCCTCGATTTACTAAATCGTGCGCACGCTTTATTTATTCGTTCCCCCGATTTACTAAATCGTGCGCATGCTTTATTTATTCGTTCCCTCGATTTACTAAATCGTGCGCATGCTTTACTAAGTCCTTCCCTCAATTTATAAATAGTGCACATGCTTTACTATTTCATTCCCTCAATTTGCTAAATTGTGCACATGATTTAGCAAATCGAGGGAATGAATTAACTTTTTTTTGCATGTCATGTGCAGGGCTCCGTACATCATTGCTGTGTAAACATACCTTAAAACTATAAATAAACATTAACTGAAATAAAAATAAAATATAAACAAAAATAAACTTGTTTTAATTCAGCTAGCATTTTCATTTAGTTAATGTACTAAAATAACTAAAACTGAAATAAAGATTTAAAAACAAAAAATTACAAAAAACACTACAAAATTACTATAAATCTAACTAAAATTAATATATATATATATATATAATATATATATAAACCACGGGCCTAAAACAATGTATAGGTATTTAGTTATTGATTAACATTATTGGCCCCGCCCCTAGGGCCTAGATGACATCAGCTGAAAAGGAAAATAATTTCAGAGGCGAAGCCAGTTATTTGAAATAACATGCACTGATGAATTGTGCACAATATGACCTAAAACATGTATTACAGAAGTAAATTATCCATTTTGATTTCCTGTTGACTGTCAACATCATTTGCAATTCATACATAAAAAAATACGAAAACATGACGCAGAGTTACTATACAAGATGCTGTCTGAGAAGGCATCGTTCGTACAGGTAGGGACACTCGCAAAGATCCTGGTGATAAAAATAGGCTTTTGTTCACTCTGAGGTGTTTCTGAAATGCAAGTAATTTCACAGAACCAGCCTCAGGGTCTCGCTTTGTGTGTGTGGCAGAGATAGAGCCACAGACAGAGTTGCCCTTAGACAGAAGTAATAATATTTCGAAGGCGCTCCGGGGCTGGGTCTCACAGACCATTCAACACATGAGAGAGACCAAAGTGTTTCTGTGTTTGCAAGTGGAACACAGCCAAGGTGGACGAGAGGGTGGGAGAGAGAAAGAGGAAGGGAGAAATTTGAGGCCAGACTGTATTTGGGTTAAAGTAATAGTCACCCCAAATAATCCAAAATATTTCAAATCTCTATTTCAAACCTCTGTCAAAAGTACTCACTGTAATAACAGTAAATTATGCACAATTACAAGCAAATAACCCTAAACAAAACCCTATTCCTAAGTACATGTAGTTAATTATATTATCTTTTGTATCCTTTTTTTTTAATCTTTTGTATACAATGAATGTGAATGGGGACTGGAGCTGTCATGCTCCAAAATTTGCAAAAATGCACAATGAAAGTAGTTCAAATAACTTGTGCGATATGTTCAAATGATAAATTTGTGTGATAAACAGAATCTAATTAGATTTTGCTTGAAACCTCCATGGCAGCTCTGAAATCTGATTTAAATACTGTGCTTGACAGCTTCAGTCCCCATTCACTTCCATTGTAAAAATAATAATAGCTGCTCTTCTCATTATATTCTGCCTAACATCTCCTTTTGTGTTCAACAGAAGAAAATCATACAGGTTTAGAGTGACATGAAGGTGAGTAGATGATGACACAATTTTCATTTTTTGGTGTGCATTATTAAGTGTTTGATGTGTATTATAGACAGGCTTCTACAATACACAATTATTTTCTACTTTTCTCTCTCTTTCCGTCTCTCTCTCTCTTCCTCTACCCACTCAGGAAGCTTTGTTTGTGATTTTTCTCATTCAGCACAGCACCAGTGAGCTCATCTTCTTTACAGAAATTTATCTATCCCCCTCCCTCTCTTATTCCTCTTCAAAGAGATAGAAAACCACCTTGTTTTGACCCTTTTTGCCAAAACTACTTTCAAAAGATGCTGTTACCTCATTTACACACAATCTATGTCGACAAGACGCGATCTGCAAGAGCAATTTGTGGTTTTGACGGATTTGATTTTTCATGCTCTCGTCACGCTTCTTTGTGTTGTTAACTGCTGCCCCCTAGTGGCGATTAATCAACATTACGCAACAAAAGATAAAAACAGCCTCAGTTTCTCATCGCTAGGAAGGATAAATATTACTTCTAGATATGTAACGTGTTGCTATGGTGATGGGCCCACGGTCCTCTTCACAGAGAAGCGAAGATGATTCGGAGGACAACGGCGTAAAGGAATGCGGAGTCGATGACATTGTACGTTGAGCGGCGGACTGTTACCATAGAAATAGTGAATCATTACACCCCTGATGAAGCGCGCGCACGCAAAGCGTGAACGCGTATTTTATCAATGAAACAACAGGTTCCGCGTGAGAAAGAAGGAGGAATGAATGTACCAAAAATGATGACGAGTGAGGAAGCGGTAAAACGGGTTCAACAAAACAGCAGAAAAAAGTAAACAGTTTTGAATTTAAGAAAATCTTAAAGGCATACTCACCCAAAAATAAAAACTGTCATCACCCTCACCGTAACGGGTTTTTTTTTTTTTTTTTTTTTTTTTTTTGTCCATACAATAAAGTCAATGGCCATCATGGTTTTTTCTTTATTTTTTTCATGTTTAAAGTTTAGAAACGACATAAGTTTTGTTACAGTTTTAATGATCCTGTTTTTTGTTGTTGTTGTTGTTGTTTTTGAGGTACTAATATTAAATGCAGTCTCAAAAATTACATACAGTATGTAACTACAAAATCATTTGAAAAATATTGTTTAAAATAGATTTGGAAGGATCCCAGGTGAAACAAAGTGCACTAAAATACACTTTATTTCAGTACACTCAGAGCACTTTAAGCACATTTTGGAAGTGTACTATTTTCACACATTAATTTTGTACTTAATACACTAAAAATGATTCTTTAGTATTTCTTAAGATAATCTTAAGAACGTCTAAGTGTGCTATTTTGAGACACCATGAATATGAACTAAAATACTATCTCTGTATTAAAAAATTTATTGTTATCACTTGTGGTACACCCTCTTTCATACACTTTTAAATATACTCATCAGACAGAAAATAGACTTATGACTTATTTAAAATATAAGAATATATAATATATACAAAATGTATTTATAATGTATTGCCCACATCATTTTATACATTAAATAATTCATTTCAAACGTATTGTAACTATGATAATATTCCCTTTATATGACGTAGTGGTGTTTTACTTGTAATTAATACATACTGTATTTTTCATGACAATCCACTAAAATAGAACTTAGTGATAGCATATATAAAAATCCACTAAAAATTTTATGTAAAGCTTTCATTTTTAATAATGCACTTATAAAAAACTTCTGTATATTTGGTTTACTTTATCTGACACTTAAAATCAATTTAAGTGTTAGTGCTAATTAGTGCATTTATATTAAGTGTACTTAAGTACCACAGTTGGGAAAATGTACTTATAACTAGTACATTAGTAATATATTTTTAATAAAATCAAATTCAACTTAGGATTACTATATAAAAGTCTAAGATTTAACTAATTTTTAAAGCATTCAAAGCAAACTTTAAATGCTTTAAAATACACTAATAAAACTCTGTATATTTTTGCGGTAGTATACTTTATTTCAGTGCATTAAAATCAGTTTAAGTATTAGTGGTTTTTAGAATACTTTTTTCAAGTGCACTAAAGTACTACTGACAGAAATGTACTTTTAATGAGTGTATTTATAGTGTATAACTTTTACAATTTTATTTAGCACAAAAAATAAGAATGTACTTGCTTGTATTTAAGTATTTTTTTTAGTGCATTCAAGTATACTTTATTTTTACTTGGGATAGCACATCATACTGCTGACACTGTTTGACATGCTGTCACCTGCCAAACACTTTCAACAACTCTTTTTAAAAAAAAAAAAAAAAAAAAAAAAATTGAGAATTGTCAGATATGACATTTGATTCCTCCTTTCCACACAATTCATAGCTTTATAATGTTAGTTCTCCACAACCATATTAGCTGCCCTTTATTAGCTCCCCCATGATGTTGGACATGACAAATCAGTGCAAAAAAAAAAAAAAAAAAAAACTTGTATTGTAGCTAGCATTGTGGGTCTGTAGCATCTCCAGACTATAGAGGCACATTCATTAAGTGTTCAAATACAGCTGAACACATGGGCACAGGCAATCATTTTGAAAGCATCGTTATTGACAGCTGTTGTTCACAGATTGTCAAAGGAACAGTAACAGATTGTACTTTTGACTGTACACAACAGAATGTGCATTTCATATATTAACATAAGATTTAATCCATAAACTGAATTATGTGCTCGCAAAAGTGAATATGCAATGACTCGGATGACAAAGGTAGCAGAAAAAGAGGTAGTTAAAAGCTTGATTTCTTTAATGCAAGAATCATTATTGTACATTAACAATTCAATGGTCTCTGCACAGCTTTTTTTTTTACAATATGTACCACAAGTCTATGTCAGCACCTACATGTATTTACATTACATAATGTTACACTGGAGACAAAGGTGCTGGGGAAGAGTGACGAAAGATGATGAATGAAAAAAAGAAGGATGCTCAGGAAGAATGAAGGGAAATTATTGAAGAAAAATAAGTGATTGAGAGATGTGCATGACAGCGGACGTATGGCTATCACAGCACTTGTGCCTGCTGCTAGAGCAGAATTAAGAGAAGGCAAAGAAAAAAAAAAATCATGAATAACATTGTCAATAATATTAAAATAAAACATTTGTTGCTTTTCAAAGCCGCAGCGTGTGGTAACTGAAAGCTGGGGCAGTGACAGGTGCTGGAGGAAGAGGCAGGTACCACACACACTAACACCCTCTAACACAACATCAGTCATTCACTCACACACATCAAGTACTTGTATACACACAGTCATACAGACATTGCTCATTATGTTGCGAACATGCACACAAAAATGTGTTCTCGTTCCTGCGTTCGATCACGTCTCGGTTCAGCCGTAACACATCCGTACACGCACACAATCAACTCACACAGCAATATAGTGAATGAGGGTCGTGTGTTTGTCGACAGGATCCTATGGAAGGGCACTTAGGCCTCTGCACTGAACACCGTCCCCCACCGATGACCTCAACTGGGCTCTGTAGACCAATCGGAGAACGTGCTGGGCTGTGGTGAGCACTGTTATTGGCTGCTTTTATTTCCTGGTCTGAAAAAAGATGGGAGGATGACTGAGGAGTGGCATTTTTTTCGCTGTTGTTGTTTTCTTTTTCTTAAGAGCTCAGATCATCCTATTGCGTTTGTGAGTGGGCGAGTCTGTTATGACATCATTGCACTGGGCGGAGCTTCGTTTCCGAGTTCCGTTGTCGAGGTGGAGCGCCATCTCCTCAGCAATGAAAGTGTTGAGGTCCACGTCGTGGAGACCGTTTCTGCGGCGACTGGGGGCGGAGCTAGCGCTCAGGTGTGTAGGTGAACCCGGGGCTCCAGAGCGCATACTGATACTCGCCATGGCTCCGCTCAGACCTGTAACACACACGAAGTAGGAAAACAAATAAATTATAAATGCCTGAAATATACTTTTCCATCAAGACAAAAAAATGCAACATGCTCCAACTGTAAGTTTAAAATTAGGCTGTGACAACTAGTGCTGCACGATTAATCGTTAAAAGATCGGGATCTCATTTCACGCGATATTATTCCTAAATGACATCGATTCAACATTCAAACCTGCGTTTGAACCTAGAGAGAGCAGCTCTCATGCACAAGTATGAAACAGCATCACAAACAGTCTTTTCAACCACACAGTATCATTATTTCTGTGTTATAATTATTCATATTATTACAGAAGTACTGGGATAAAGCTCAGATATAAATACTGATGCCTATGGTAGCGATCAAAATAGAGCAAATCACCTTTTGAAAGTAACTTGTAGCTTGTATCAATTACATTGTTACACCAGTAGGTGGAGACAAGTGAAAAAAAAAAAAGTATGTCATTGAATCATTCATTCAAGAGATTCGTTCAAAAACGGTGATTCATCCAGTAATGAATTAAGTGAAGTCTTTATGAGTCACTGAATTATTCATTCAATCCGATCATTTTAAATAATTCAAATTACTTAAATCTTTTTAAATAGACTGCAGCAATTAACATTTTGTTAGAACCGCTAGTAATGTCGTTTTGTTTACTTGTCTATTCAGAATCATGGGAGAATCGTGATCTCTATTTTAAAAAAACAAAAATTGTGATTCTCAATTCATTCAGAATTGTGCAGCTCTAGTGAGAACTAATCCAAAATTGTAGCTGAAAATAGTCAATGCTTGAAAAATCTTCATCAGTGACATTTTGCTGTATTTTGCAGTACTATTTCAGTAAAAAAAAAAAAAAAAAAGGCACATCTGAACAATGCCAGTGGCCATAGAGCAAGCTGAAATGGAAGTGTACAACTCAAAATGCCCAAAGCAAGGGAGCACTTTATATTATACGCTTCAAAGAATGTCATAAGACACATTTCTGTGCTGTTCAATGTGAAAGGGTTGTTTTGCCAGAAAATAACTTACATTATGTGTGTTCGCATGCATATATATATATATATATATATATATATATATATGGATAGATACATACATAGATAGATAGATGTGTTTTTATAATGCAAGCAAGGCACAGTCACACTCACCATGCAGAGCAATGGCCTCCCTGAAAGGCTGCAGGTCTGTTTCTACAGATGAACTTGTCTCCGAGGACGTGGGTCGGCTTGGTGACACCATTGCAAGTCTTGGCGGAGCCCTGGAGCTACGTGGCGGTGGGGCTTTACCACAGAGAAAGCTGATAAGATCCTCACGCCGAATAGTCCGCCTCCTTTTCTTCACCCACGCCAGGACATCTTTGTTTCGTCTCTGATGACCGATCTGAATACCCAGCTCATAACTCCGCTGATGGGCATCAACACTCTCTGGAAGATGGCAAAAAAAACTCAGCATGAGCATTCTTTATGTATGTGAGGAATCAGCCCAGCTGCATCAATGATGTCGGTCTCATTTAACAATCTGAAATCAAAAGCTCTTGTTAGAATTTTTAATGCGGCAACAAGCAGAGAGCAAGTATTTAATGTGAAGGAGAAACTGAAAAGCAGGTAAATTATTGCTAATGATTAAAATAAGCTTTTAATAATGTAATTATGTAAATGTTACATCATCAACTTCCAAAGCAATTGCATAACACCATGAATTTTTGTTCTGCCTGAGCAGCAGCATCTTCTTCTCCTCAGGAACGGCAGCCACTGTTCTTCAATATATTATTTTCAATCCATAATAGGCAACAAATAAACTGCCTCAACCAAAACTGGCAGGCATGAAGATTTGTTTCACTTGACAGGGTTTCCATAGCCAGGCTGGAACCAGACTGAAATGAATTATACGCTTACAAAATCTTGAGATGAGGTGCATGAAATGATTCAAGAGATGATAAAAATCTCACCAAGGAGGTTATGAGAAAAATGGGAGGTTTTAGAAAATACACTTGGACTGAACAATTTCTGGTTCGGTCAAAGTTCACAACGTGAATTTTTGATTGACAAAAACAACATGTAAAGCAGGTGATCAAACTTGAACTGACCACATCCTATATATGCTTTGAAAACAATAGCCAATTTGCTAATTAGCCAATATGTGTGATCTCCAGTAAACTGAACACACAAAAACCTCCCTATTCCTGTCAGCTCCTAATAACATGACTCAAATCATCCACATGACACATCTAACATCCTCTCTCATTACCAAAAACCAAACAAGACTAACTTCTGAATGACTCAAGTTTTGCTAGCAGACAATGCTGTACTCAGGTCCATGATGGGTTTAAGGTCTCATAACTGCAGTCTGATACACAACTACTTTAGGCTGTGAATCACATTTCCACTATTTCAGACAGATTCTGGGGAGAGGAATAAACCAATAGGATTTTAATAACTGCGGTCAGCAGTTATTGTTTTTAGTCTCCAACATATGAACAACCTACTAAACACTGTTCAACAGCAATTTTTTTTTAATTGGCAGGCAGGATTTCTTCATTAAAAAAATTATGACTTTGATTCATCTCAATGACTGTAAAAATTCACTCAGTTTACCTCATGTCAGTGGGTTGCAAAAAGCATCTTATTTGTGCTATGAATGAGGCACTGAATTGCTCACTTAACCAATTTATTAGAAAAGTGTTTCACAGCCAAACCCTTTCATCCTTTTTCTATCTTTGTTGTAAACGAGATTGAATTACATGACGAACTGAGTGAACATCTCATTCACTCAGTCAGCAGCTGCTCATTCATGAAATAAGTGCTTCATCTTTTCAGTGTCACTCCAAATCATTCATAGCACAAATGAGATGCTTTTTTACCACCGATTGACATAAATGTAACCCGAGTGAATTTTTTTAATTTACTCAAAAACACTGACCCACTCAGTGAAGGAGACGTTTTGTTCAGAAGGCCAACCAATTACATTCCTCCTTACACCCTGTACTTAAATCTTAAATGCAATAGTTATTCTTTGGAAAAACCTTAAGTGAACAGCAAATATGTTCAGATTATATGTAGATAATCTAGTGTTAAATGTAGTCATTTAACAGATTTGTTCAAAAACAGGGATTTGTTGAAACAAAACATTCCAAACAATGGTAGTTCACATACAAAAGCCCATAGTATACTTAATTTTTGATGCAAACACGTAGTGCATTTCATTCTTGTCCAATGTCTGACCCATTTCTCTCCAGAAGATAGTACCAAAAAATGTCTTGGTACTCTTTTAAACTAGAGTTGCAGGTATCCTTTAAAATCACCAAGAAATAAAAATAGACAATTGTTGATTATGTTCACACATAATTATTATTTTTAATTCATGTACCCTTGTAATCTTTAATGAAAATAATTTCCCCTCCCTCTTGCAGCAACATCTCTTCTTTTCTCTGATGATGTATTTACTGGCACGAGGGCGGGACAACCTATCACTCACATGTGATCACAATAGCAAACATAATTTGTTTTGTTTCGTTCGAGAAGCCATTTTACTCTCAGATACATCACAATAGGGAAGAAAAGACTATCATAATTTCCATTTTATGCCGACTTTAACCCCCTCACACACAAGCACTCGTCAACTTTGTTGATGCCGTCTCCAGTAGTTTGTTGTTCCATCTGTTTCTTTTCAACTAAAAAATGTCCACAAGGTGGCAACACTGCAATGGACCAATTTAATTAGTGCAAAAAAATTCAAGGTGCATTGCGAGCTGAGTGTATGCATGGTAAAGAAAATCAGGCTACATGCGTACAGTATGCACATACTATGCTGATGACGATATTATGTCACACAAACTGTACACATACTCTGGCGTATGCGTAAAAACTGAAGTATACATTGGGCTATAGTCATGTAAAATGCAAAACAGTTCATAAAAGATTCTTCAACTTACCTTTGTATAGGTTAGTGACGGCAGTTGCAGCATTTTGAAAGGGAACCCACAAGGAAAGCCCCTGTTGTTGACATACTCTATCTGAGGGAGTGATTAGACAGGACAGGAAATGTTTAAGTTGCAAGTGGAGATACATCATTTCCTGTCTATTTAAGACACATATTTACCCACTGTGTTTTAAAAAAAACCCAAGACAACTTAACCACCATCAGCTTCATATTTATAACCTTTACAGCCTCTCACACTGACTGTGTCATGAGATAGTGAGCTGCCTACTTAAACAGCACTTTTGGGCAACATAAGCGCGCTTGGAATGTTCTAAAAGCGTCTATGATGACCATAAGTGCGGTCTACATAAGCAGCCCTCTATGTTGTGAGACACAGCCATTAATTACACGACGTCTAAATTTGATATGTAGCAAGAGGACTCTACGCCATTTTGTTGTGTAGCTTTAGTTTATCTGATTGTGTACCGTGTTGTCCAAATCAGAACTTTGTGTATGATGAACTTGGTATGCTCTATATTAAAACCAGCTTTATAGTGTTTCATCGATTTAATAACAAATAGCAACAAAAACAACACACCTCTGACACAATAACTCACAATCTTTGAACTTAGCCTGCTAATCCTGCCTTCGCCATTTTGTTTCGCATACGATTATTGTTGTTAAGAAAATTTTCACGTTTTCATCCGTTCATCACAGTTTGTATTCCAAGATCTTTTCGTTAACATATATGGCGTTTGAGTTCATAACAGATGAGTTTTCGATCACAAATCGAGTTATTTTCATCAGATGAACTCCTCCCTGCACTTCGCCATTTTGTTTCGCTGGTAGACAACCAGCTGGGTGAAGCTTTAAATATATTTAAAAAATTTCATAAAACACGTTTAAATGTAATGTACTTAGTTTTATTACTAAATAAAGACGGACGACTGATGACATTTCTGGTTTGTATCCTTACAGAAACTGATTTGTGTGTCAGTTTATGTTGCTCGTCTGCCACTTAGCATCGATGCTAATCTGTAAACGCAACCGACCTTCAAAACAGCCAAATAAAAGCCGAAATAATATTAATTAAGCACTAAATGTGTGTATTTTATTTTAAAACAACCCCTCGACATCTTAATTAGATCGCATTACATTTAATTTGGTGTCTATCCGTTGAGCTTATAAGTTAGTGTCCTTTGTTTGCCAGTGTCAGAGTTAGCTGGCTAGCTCTTAGTGACTTTTTATTGTACATTTCGCACCTTTATACAGTTGTGCGACGGCGGTGGCGGAGTTCTGGAAGAGATGCCAAAGTTTTTGTTGGCTCTGCTCGGTCTCCTCCTCGCTCGGTTCCTCCTGCTCGGCCTCGGCTAGGCACTGCCGCTCCCATTTGGAGAACCAGTGCTCGGGTCCGTGTTCCTGGATCTCCGCTTCCCCCTCCTCCTTCTTCTCCTCCATGGCCACGAAAAAAACACTTAAACCGCTGCTGTAATGCTCTAACGTTCGCTTTAACAGTTCTCCGTGGCGATTAAACCCGGACGTTGTCGTTTGTCGGCGGCGGCCTCATCGACAGCTGTTAGTTTACGTCTGCATAGCGAACGGTGCTTGCACTTCTCCGCCACACAGTCGATGAAAACAACTTAGCGTTGCCGAGTCTCAAACCCCGCCCTCTTGAGTTATGCTCGACGCTCATTGGCTACAGTCACGCTGGGCGTGGCTTGGCGTCAACGGCTCAACTGTTTATTAGATGCGTCAACTGTCTGTCATCTGTCACGGAACGACAATGAATGACGACACCGCCCCTGTTTATGTCAACTGCCACACCAAATAGCTGCTTGAGCCTCAACTCAAGTACACTGAGTAGGAATGCAAGATTACGCAAGCCCATAATGAGTCGCTATTCATGCTTTCTAAAGTGTTTTCCTGTTTCTCTTCTGTTCATTACAGTAGGCGACTGTTAAACAAAGAGAAGGGGTTTTGATTATAGAGCCTGTTGTGATGACCTTCTTTTGCCTACAGAGGGCGTCCTTATACAAGTACACGAATGCATCTTTCGTGCTCAAAGCCACTTGGAATAAACTTAAAGTCACTGTAAAGTCACAAGACTTCACAGGTAGGAAACTAATTTGGAGAAAATACATTTTCAGGGTGGCACATTTTAAAACACCTCTCTTTTTAATTATAGACAATGTGTAGACTAGATCATTCCCTCTAAGACAACATGATGAACATATGGAGGAATAAACAGGGGAAAAAAAACAGTTTATTGAAAATTTAGGCAAAATATAAAAAGAAGTTGAGTATCATATCTGATACATAAAGCTTTGATAGCTCATATAGTAATATATGAAGCCCATTTTATTCAGAGACCCAAGCTGAGCAAAGATATGCAATTTGTTGCTGATATTTATATGGCTAAATGTGAAATTCATGTAAGTAATGAGATTTTTATAACAGTAGCAGACATAAAATACATTAAAATATCAGTTGTCACTCTGTCTCCCAATAATATGTCTTAGTAAGATTATATTTAAATGCTTACTTTTTTTTTTTCAAAGCTCTTTTTATTGAGGAAGCAAAACATGCATAAACATTCATAAAAAGCCTGATGTATCATATTTGACACATTTTTCTAAAAAAGTGTGTATTGATAATCAAGTAAACCTAAGTTGCTTCAGTCCAGTTAGTGTCCATCTTAAAATATTACTAGCAATATAAAAGTTATTCTTATGTTTACTTTATGTTTACTGTACCACAACCTGAGGGGGGACATTTTAGATTGAAACTAAAGGCCTTTTACTCCCTCAAAAAGTATAAACTATCCATCAAACAATAGAAGACATATAGTAGATTATGTACAACAGGGTTTTCAGCAAAGTTTTGGTCATGTTGATAATTTAGAGGCTTATCAGCGAGCTATACTGAATGGATCTTATTTCTTATAGTACCAATGATGTTTAAAAAAGCACATTTAAGGAGGGTTGGATTAAACTTCACAAAAGCATGTACACTCCTGTGGAAAAAACAAAATGGCTTTTAATTGACTTAACCACAAATTACCGGTCAGGAAATTAGCTAAATTTAAGCAAATGCACTACTTTAAAAAGCTATTGCTGTCTCAAAAAAACATCAACGACAGAATGAAGTTTTTGGCAGAATTTAGCAAGTTAGGAATAAAACACGAGTTGCATGGTGATGCTCCAGAGCGGTGTCTTCAAAAATCTGATGATAAATATAGTAATAAATGCATCTCTACCACAGTGAAGCATGGAGGAAGAGTGTCATTGTGTGGGGAGGCTTTTAGCTGCTGGTGTTGGTAAAAAAGTAACTTAATGCTTTGAAGTACAGGAGAATAATGCAAAATGGCTTTCTTCCCACAAATGAAAAGTTGTTATCTAAAGAGGAATGATCAGATGTTATTTTTCAACAAGACAATGCTCCTGCCCAAACTGCAAAGACAACCAAGAAGTGGCTTGAGAACAAGTCCATCAGGCTCATGTTTTGGCCTGCTCAGAGTCCAGATTTGAGTCTCACATTAATCTCAAATGAACTGGAAGACATTTTTTAACTACTCACGAACTGTTTGAAGCCATTAACATTGCGTGGAACAACACTGACTCTGCTTCCTGTAAAAAGCTGTCCGCAAGTTTATCCACATGGCTTAAACAAAGGAGAAGGCTATTTCCATGGTAAATAAATATTTTGCCCCTTTTTTGTTTGTTTTTGAACAGGAGTGTAGAAAGTCAAAATTTTATGTTGCCAGAAAACCATTAAAGGCACAATATGTAATTTTTCGCCACTAGAGGTCGCTTATTCAAAACAAAGGCGTAGCTTGATGACGGCTTGATTTCGCGTAATCATGAGAGGTGTTGTCTTCATGTCTACAGCCGGTGGAAAAGAATACAACAGGACTCAGAAAGAAATCATATTCATGGATGAGCTAATGTATTAAAGATTTATTAACATTACTGTAGTATGAAGCAGGGTGTGGCTGAAAGCCTTTGGAGTGGAACGAGGCAGCTGGAGCGATTGCTAATGAGAGATGAGCGCAAAACACGACAAGGCTCGAGAGCAGTGGAGCTTTTATTATTCCGCAGATGAGTGCTTCCGGTTCTTCCAGTTGTGCGCAGTGCTGTTTTATCATATTAGTTACATTTGCGTGCTGAAAGTTGTTATAATGTGCGTTCGCTCGGCGGCTACTATGAGACACTTGTTGCACACTGCAGTAAGCTAGATCGATATTAGGCATGGTAAAACATGTACTCACTGTAAATCAAGAAAACAAGATTTAAACAATAAGACTTACTGTTGAGCTATATAACATGATTAGTTTTCTGTTGATCAATGTATCCGAACAGTTGCTCACCTGTCTAATAAAACACATAATATATTAAAGCATCTTTGGTGTTTCCATGGTTTCTACAAAATAAATCCGGAAATTGAGGATAACTCAGGTATGATGTCATTGATAGACGACGCACGGACAAGGTCCGTGTCCTGGTTAAAATTGCTTATATCTCTGGATTTAAACATTCTTGGAAACATATAGGATAATGTAAGCACTCAAGTCAACAAAATATATAACTTTGTTCTAGTGGTTTTTGGATATTTTAATCCAAAAATCTTACATATTGTGCCTTTAACATTAAAATTAGTGACATTTTCCCTCTTATAGGTAAAATGTAATGTTCAAACATTTTACACACTCTGAGCTGTTAAAGATTGTGTTACAAACTGCTCTGAAACACTGGTTGAAGATCCAAATGCAGTTTTATTGGGGCAATCCAAATTCATAATCCATGAATCCAAAACCAAGGCAAACAATGACAGAGTCCAAGACACAGGCAGAGATCAAGACCATAAACCATGACAAGGGAACCAAGAAAGAGCACTCAGAAATGCAGTGTAACACATACAAGACTTCGCAATGAATGACAAAAAAACAAAAACAAACACAGGGCTTGTTAACAAGGATAATGAGACACAGCTGAATATAATCACACATAATGAGTCCAGGCAATGGGTCATGGGAAATGGAGTTTGTGATGAGCTAGTACGGCAGTCGAGAGGAGTGCCACCTAGTGTAAATCAAGGGCACTCCAACTGGTGGATGTAACAGATTGTTTGGTAACATCTTTGAGGAGTGACACTCATATTTTAATGCTCTTAGACATTTTAAACATTTGAAGAAAGTCACCTTGACCCCACAACAAAAGTAAGATAAAGCAAGATAACATAAAGGGGAGGAGCAGAGTGATTTAACATGCTTGCACGTGCAGGAGCAGTTGAATAATATGACATGTCATCCAGTGACTTAGATGGCATAATTCATCTTCATACGCGCAAAGTTGGGGCCTTATCAACTTTAAGTGCCGGTGTTACATAGCAGGAGGTGTAAAAACTGGGCATGCGAGGACTTTGACAGGAGACGCACAGTCAGTGACCCCTGGTTATATGGGCAATTAATGTCTGGAGGAAGGTCCTGAAAGGGAGGGGCATCAGTAGACTCTTGAATGCTCATTTCACCTGGAAGCTTGTCACTTTTTCTCTCCTCTTTTCTGCTTCAGGCTCTCCAGCGCCATGGAAGTGTGTGAGATAAAAATGTTGCCAGCTTGGGAGAGTGATGGCACAAAGGTGTCTGTAAAAGTGCCAGGCCCAACTCTGACATACCAGAATATTCTCTACTGCATTAGAGAAAGCCGTGGACCGTGTCGCAAGAGAGGACCAGAGAGAGACATCCTAAAAAATGTCAGGTTAGTGTCTGTGTGTGTGAGTATCCAAATGTTGATGTGCTGTAGAAGCAGTTAGATCAGATTGTCTTATTTGCTTGACCTTTACATGCTTCATAAGATTTACATCTCGCATAGACCATATTCAGCAAAACATACCGCTGTGCAGTCAAATATAGATTGCAGATTATTTTGACACAGATAACAGTTATCTTTAATTGATATGCATGTGCGTATCAGTGTCTTTCTGTGTTTCAGTGTTTTTATATCTGCAAAAGAAATGGTTCTTGACCCAATGCTGCTGAACATATCACCCAAAGTTTGTCTAGAGTTCAGATGCTTAGAGATTAGAACGGAAAAAAAAAAGAAGTGCTGAATTTGTAATTCTCCAAAGTTTTTGGTTGTTTTTTCATGTTTCATTTTTTGTGTTATATGCAGCAATCAGTTGCTTGCTTTGGTTGAGGAACTGTGATGGTAGTTTTTTTTTATGTCAGAACACAAGAAAACATAATATTATATAATAAATTATACACTATTGTTCAGAAATTTGGCACTGGTAAAAATTGTTTATGTTTTTGAAAGTCTCTTATGCCCCCAAGGTGCCATTTATTTGATCAAAAATACAGTAAAAACTGTAAAATAAATAAATTTTCTATTTTAACATATTTTATAATGTAGTTTATTCCTGTGATCAAAGCTGAATTTTCAGCATCATTACTCCCGTCTTCAGTGTCACATGATCCTTAAGAAATCACACTAATATCCTGATTGGCTGCTCAAGAAACATTTCTTATTATTATCAATGTATTATCAAAGTTCAAAAGAATAGCATTTATAGGAAATATAAATCTTTTATAAATGTTTTACTGTCTATTTTGATCAATTTAAGGCATCCTTGCTGAATAAAAGTATTAATTTCTTTCAACTTTTGAACGCTAGTGTATATGAAAAGTATAAAGCGAATTTGACTCTTACAAATTACTTTCATTGGTGAAACTCACATTTTTAGGTTATTTAATAAACATATTTCACCTATAATAGTGCACATATAAGACTGTTTTGCTATTTCCTGTTTTAGTGGAATCCTGAAAACGGGACTGAATGCAATCATGGGAGCAACAGGAAGCGGCAAAACATCGTAAGAAGCTCACATAATCATCAGACTACAGATTAGTTACAACTGACAACAAGCTGGCTACTATGCACAATTTCTAACCTTTATTTTTTGTGTAAAGGTTGTTAGACGTGATCGCTGGCAGGAAAGATCCTCGTGGTTTGCGTTCAGGACAAGTTCTGGTTGACAACAAGGTTGTGACCTCTGAGCTCCGTCTCATGTCTGCCTATGTCGTTCAGGTGAGAATGCAGAATTTCTCATGATGATAAAGGAATATTCTGCTCTGTTGTGTGACACATGCAAATGTTAAGGGAAGATTATTGTGTGAGAGAATTATTTTTGTCTCCTATTCTGGAATATTTTGCATTAATTTAATTGGTTTAATTTCCAGCATTTTCTTTGCTATATGTCTGTCTGTCTGCTTCTCTCCTTCCGTAGGATGATGTCCTGATGGGAACTCTGACTGTGCGGGAGAATCTTTTATTCTCTGGAAATCTGCGGTTGCCAAGGAAACAGTATTCCACTGCTGATAAGGAAAAAAAAGTGGAGAGCATCATTCAGGAGCTTGGATTGGAGGACTGTGCAGACACCAAGGTTGGTCTCAAATGCGACTGCCTCTTTTTTATGTCCAGATCTATTCATTTAGATGTTGGTTTTGTGGGGCATACACTCAAAAATGTAACTGTCCTGAGACCGCAAAGGGAAAACAAGTCTTGCTAAAAAGATAAAAAATATTGAAAAAAATTGTTATTAATTAATTGGGTATGATCTTTTAATTGTTTTTCATTTTAATTTTGTCTGAAAAAATAAAAAAAGTAGTGAAATAGTGAAGATTAGTTTTAAAATATTATTAATATTTGGAAAATGCCTGTCAGGGTCACAAGGCCACCAAAATCTTTTAGGGGGAGTTTACACAACACCGTTTTCAACTAAAAACCGAAATAAATTTTGGCCGTTCATTTACACGACAATGGCGTTTTGGAGGCCTGAAAATGCAAACTTTTGAAAACGAGTTTCAAAGTGCAAATTTTTGAAAACTATACTGTTGTCGTCCCCAACAAACAACAAAAACGCAAATTTGTGAAAACGGTGACGTAATGCGCATGCGTATTATGTGTTCAGTCTATGCGTTAAGTGTTTCTTTGCAGCAGTGGTCGGCGGCCCGCGGGCAAAAGTGGCCCTCCAGCAATAATATTTGGCCCGCGCCCGCAGCCAGATTATTTTGGTAGGAATGTGTTGTGTTGTGTCGCGTGACTCGCGTCGCACCGTGCCGCATCCAGTGTAGTCAATATCACTGATTGGGTAGACACGCTCGCGTCCGGTGTAGACACGATGTTATATTCTTTGAAAACAGCGACAACAAAATGCAGTTTAGTATGTGAGGATGCCAGGGAATAATTCTGAGTGTAAAAGTAGGCTATGTCAAATAATAATAAGTTACAATAAGTTAGGCTCCATTGTGTAACAAGCAAATTAAAATGATACACGTTTATTATTCACAATATGGAAAGAGGAAATAAAACCTAGTTCGTTAAGAGCATGACTCAAACATGCCATTAATGGGCTTATCCAAGTCCTCTTTTATTTTTTGAGTTATTTTTAACCATTCCGCATCTCCCACATATGTGTGTTTTAGCAAGGCGGTCTGTGTTGCAAGTTGGTGAATGAAGATACTTGCCAGGTTACGTGCCAATACTCTGCTTTATTAATTTATCCAGTGTAAAACCCAGACACTGCCACACAAACGTGGCTTTTTGTTAATGAATGTCCTACTACAGGATTTAACACAGAGAAACAGCTCAATGCCAGTTACAAAAGACACTGTAACAGTCTGCCACAGGCAATTCTAGTGGCATTTTTCCTCAGTTAATTTAAATTATCCTTTAACTATGTTCTGGCCCGCCATCTAGTGGCGAAAATTTTTTTTGGCCCGATGCCAAACTTAATTGCCGACCCCTGCTTTACAGTGACATCGTCAATAACTGCATGCAACTAATAAACTCACAATTCTGAGTTTATGTCTCGCAATTCTGATTTTTTTTTTTCCTCAAAATTGCGAGTTAATATCTTTAAATATAGGCCTAGCCTATGTCTTTTTTCCCCCTCAGAACTGAAAAAAGTCAGAATTGCTTATATCCCGTAATTCTGGCTTTATAACTCGCTATTCTGACTTCATAACTCGCAATTGCAAGTTTATATCTCGCAATTCTGAGGAAAAAAGTCAGAGTTGTGAGATAAAAAGTTGAAATTATTTAAATAGTTTTATTCCGTGGCGGAAACAAGTTTCCATATGCTTCAAATGGTATTCAATTTAAAATATTTTTACCTTAAAAAAATTGTTAAATGTCATTTAAATATATTAAATAAAAAATATATTGCTTCCAGATTGGTACAGAGTTTATAAGAGGTGTATCAGGAGGAGAAAGAAAGCGCTGTAGCATTGGTATGGAGCTCATTACATCTCCGACTCTTCTGTTCCTGGACGAGCCGACCACAGGCCTCGACTCCAATACAGCTAACAGCATCATTTCTCTCTTGCACAGGTACAGACGTGTGCTTTATTTAATAACACTCCATCGCCTGGTTCATTATGTACTTCTAACTCAAATATAATACCTACATGACCTCTGCTCGTTTGGTAACCAGATGATCTTGAAATCTTTATGTTCATGTCATTTTATCTTATTTCTTCAATTCCCCTCTTTCTCTTTTCTGGTCATTAAGGTTGTCACGGAGTGGTAAAACTATAATTTTCTCGATCCACCAGCCGCGTTACTCAATCTTCAGGCTCTTTGATCATCTGACACTTCTCCATAAAGGAGAAACCGTTTATGCTGGCCCTGCCGGCAAAGCCATGGACTACTTCCAGAGTCTGGGTAAAATATCCACACATTTAATATGCTGGTCACATAAATATGAATTAAATGAAAAATTTATATCAGACTTATTTATATCATCCAAGGTTTTTTTAACACTAGCAAGTTGGTAATACTAAGATATTCTTTGAAATACCTTGGAGTAACATACTGTGATATATAAATATAGTAATCATACTATGGTAAAAAAGGACAATGGACAGTATTTTACATAGTTTAAATTATGCATGAAATAAAGAAGCATGAAAAAATAAAAAGCAAAAAAAGGTGCCAGAGTTTAATAAAATCAACTAAAAAGGACATATAATAATAAAATAAATGACAATAATAATAAATAATGTTCTAAAAGCCTTTTTTGCTTGTGCATTAATACAAAATTTACAATAACTACAATATTTCATAGAAGGCTAATATTTTTACTACAATGCCTTAGCTATATAATAGAGAAAGAAGGTTACACTTTATTTTAAGGTGTCATTTAAGTTCTGAGTAATATTAATTAACTACATATACTTACTATAGGGTTAGGATAACAATAAAGTGTTACCAAAAAGAATATTTGCCATTCATATTTTCAAATCTTATTAAATTCAACTCTGTTGATTAGGTTATGAGTGCGAGGCTTTCAACAACCCTGCCGATTTCTTTCTGGACATAACAAATGGCGAGACCTCTTCTTCAATGTCAACAGGTGATACACAGAAACTGAGACATATGCAACTTATATAAAGTAATCAATGTTTTGTGGT
Source organism: Ctenopharyngodon idella (assembly GCF_019924925.1). Classification (NCBI taxonomy): domain Eukaryota; kingdom Metazoa; phylum Chordata; class Actinopteri; order Cypriniformes; family Xenocyprididae; genus Ctenopharyngodon; species Ctenopharyngodon idella. Next base: position 11,818,538 of record NC_067220.1, on the reverse strand, counting down.
ATTGTTCAGTCACATGAGTTGAGTGGATTGAAAGTTTCTCTCTCTTCCTCAGAGAAGTCATTGGCTGAGCTTTACAGGGAGTCTCAGTACTGTGCTTCTATCAACGAGGAGTTGAAATGTATCGCTGGACCATCAGATCCCTCATCTGAAGCCAAGAGCAAGGCACCCTCCTATGTCACCTCGTTTTTCTACCAGGTTTGTTTCATAAGAAAAAAGTCTTTTAGGTGTGTGTTTTCAAGTAAATGGTTAACTGGTACATTAACATGACAGACTGTTCAACTTTAGCTCAGAGTTGTTATCAGGTCAATTATGGGTGAAGTGAACAGTGAGCCATAAACCTTGTCTTTCGGACAGTTGTAACATGAAGTCCACTGAAGACAAATTGTAGTGTTGACTTTGTCAGCTGTTTTTTAATTTAGTCTTAGTCCTGTGTCAAATGTACTTTTTAGTTTTTATCATATTTAGTCAAATGTTTTGCCAAATTTGCCTTGATCTTTTGACATATAAGTGATCTTTGTACCATTAAAACATCCTGCAAATTTCATAGCTTGAAATGTCATCCTCATTATAAACAGCATTTATTTAATCAATGCAGGATCTGTGACGTCGTTACTTTCACCTATAAGCACAAATCAAGGGAATATCAACTCATACACATCCCTAATCTAGTTTCCTGATTTATTATATGCTATTTATCATATAAATTACCACACTCTGTACATTATGAAAACTGGTAAAATAAGAAACTCCTTTAAAAAATGAAAACAGTGAAATTCCTAATAGTAATTCCAATATTTCCAAATTACTTTCATGTTTTTCTATTAAAACAACAGGAAAAAAGACTAGTATTGTCACACAGAGGTTGCATAAGTGTATTTATTCAGCAACCACAATCACAAACAATATAGTCGATATACATGTATGTGCATGTGCATGTTTACCTGAACATGTGTATGTGGATAAATATGTGTATTTGTGTGTAGTTAAAGGTGGTGTGTTGGAGGGCAACGCTGAACGTTCTCAGGAATCCTCAGACCTCATATGCTCAGCTGGCACTTAACATCATCTTTGCTCTACTGATTGGACTCATCTACTACCAGATGCCTTTAACTCTTCCTGAAGCCTTACAGAACAGGTACTGTCACATCCATCCATCCAACCATCCAACCATCCATCCATCCATCATTACAGTTTCATTTCTCTATGTTTGTGTGCAGGATTGGAGCGTTCTTCTTTCTCATCATCAACATGGTGTTTGGCAATCTATCAGCAGTTGTACTCTTCATTAACGAACGAGCAATCTTTGTGTGAGTATGACATTATCAGTTGTTCAAATCATCTATTATGGTTGTAATTGTTGTAAAACTTTAATTTTAATTTAAGTTTTAGTTATTCTGTTATGTGATTTTGTCATTTTAATTTATGTTTAGTATACAACATTTCTAATTTTCATTTAAGATTTTTAAGTTTACGTCTAATAATGTATTTTATTTTATTTCAGCTTTATTTGAATTAATGAAAAGGATTTTTAATAGTTTAATAGTTTTGGTTAACAATAACAACACTGCAGTTTATGTGTCCAGATTCTGTATGTATTTAATGAAATTTCCTTTCATTAAAGGGGTTATGACATGAGAAATTAAATTTGCCTTGATCTTTTGATATACTGTATAAAAATGACTCACCCTCAAGCCATCCTAGGTGTATATGACTATCTTCTTTCAGACAAACACAATCGGAGATATATTTAAAAATATCCTGGCTCTTCCAAGCTTTATAATGGTTGTGAATGGGGGGCGTGTTTTGAAGCCCAAAAAAATGCATCCATCCATCATAAATATAATCCATACGGCTCCAGCGGGGTTAATAAAGGTTTTCTGAAGCGAACCGTTTGGTTTTTGTAAGAAAAATATCCAAATTTAAAACTTTATTATAAGTATAATAACTAGCTTCCAGCAGATGGCCGTACGTATCAATTTGCAGCAGAAGAGTGACCTCTGACCCGACACATGACGTATTGATGAACGTGGACGCGCAGAGGATAGAGCAAATCAAAACAATAATCACGAATGAAAAGTCTAAAACAAGAATTTTTAAAGAGAAATGTTGAAGGATTTCGATAAAAGAGGAGCTTGATTTTTGTTGCTCAAGGAACATAATAAAATAATTTTAAAAAATCCATGTCATGGCCCCTTTCATTTTTCTTTTACAAAAAATATAAGTGTGTTTTATGTGTATGGTTTAGGCATGAGAACTCAGGGGGATATTACCGAACATCAGTATATTTCCTGTCCAAGGTGTTTGTGGATCTGTTACCAAATCGCATTGTACCAATTTTCATCTTCTCCAGCATTGCTTACTATATGATGGGTAAGCACACGTGTCACATAATATATTATTATTGTGCTAAACATCTGGCACATCATTAAAGCTATCAGTAGCACGTGTTGTGTACTAAATGAAACTTGAATATGCATTATGCACAGTAAGTGTACATATATATTTGTCAACAGGGTTGAATCCAGCATTCACATCCTTCTTGTGCTTTGCATTGACCATGTCTATGGTCAGTCTGGCGGGAGTCAGCTTGGCGTTCCTGGTCAGTGCCAGCGTGAGCTCATTTGCCATGGCCAACATCCTCGTAGCCTTGCCCTTTGTCTTCATGATGGTCAGATTTCCATCATACACTTGCACATATGTTCTTTGTCTTTGTCATTCTTTCTTATTCCATCTTTCTCTCTCTCTCTTTGTTGAAGGTGTTTGGAGGGTTCCTAGTAAATCTTAACTACATGCTCAACTGGTTGTCCTGGCTCAAGTGGGTCAGTATCTTCAAATATGGACTAGATGTAAGTAATTTTTGAATGCAAAATTAATTAAAAGGAAATTAAATGCATCATCACACATTATCAGATTATATACACAGTTCTGATTATACTGTACTTGTGTGTTGTTCTTTTATAGGCTGTGACTATAAATGAAATGAAAGGGCTGGTCTTCTACAGTGGGAATGATACGTAAGTTATTTATACAGATAAAAGTGTAATGACAGTTCAGTGAAAGTTCACAGAGTTGTATAACACAGAAGTTAGACAACCTCTTGCATATCATGACAAAGCCTCGATTATACTCCAGCCCGGACCCGGACTACTTGTGTTTATAGACGGGTTTCTGTGCACCGTCATCACAGAGATTCGGCAGAACAGATGTTGTAGGCTACCTGCAGAGATTTGCATCCACCTCTTTTCTCAGCATAAATAACTGTTACCTCCCGTGAGGTGCAAGCAGAACTCGGCATAACACCTGCTAGTGGTTTTGCCCAGAGAATGCGCACGCACCCAGTATTTTTATACAAGAAAAACCCGTCTATACTACTGAAAGTGTATGCTGGGGTCCGCTCGGCGGACGTGTTCCACACATGCGCAGTAGATCGGCTTGAAAAGTAAACAAACATGGATTATTGCATCATTATTATTACACATCTTGCTGTCTTTATATTTTAACGATGGATTGTAGAGGTGCGGGTAGCGACAGACTTTTTAACACAGCCTCTCTTCAAATTCGACGTCCATGTAGTTTTTCCAGCGCATGCGCAGCAGCGCAGTTGTGCTTTTGTAGCCTAGTGCCTCCGCGTACACCTTCCGATGACGATTTTTACGTCACGTGGACCTTCGCGCACGTGGAATGTATACACTAGCTTAATACTAGTTTCATACACTACTGTTCAAAAGCTTGGGGTCAGTGAGATTTTTTTTTAAGAAATTCATACTTTTATTCATCAAGGATTCATTAAATGATCAAAAGTGACATTAATGAGTTTTACATTGTTCTTTCTACTAAAGAATCTTTAAAATATGTCTTACAGAAATATTAAGCAATTTTTTTTTTCAGCAGCAAAACAGTATGATTTCTGAAGGATCATGTGACACTGAAGACTGGCGTAATGATGCTGAAAATTCAGATTTGATCACAGGAATAAATTACATATTAAAATAGAAACCAATTATTTTAAATTGTAATAATATTTTACTGTATTTTTTTTTTTTTATCAAATTATGCAGTCTTGCTGAGCACTGCATAATTTGATAAAAAATACAGTAACATAAACTTTAAAAAAAAACTTACCAATCCCAAACTTTTGAAGGCACAACACAATAAAGGGTTTGTTTTGAGTCATTGTTCAACTAAATCTTCACTGAGCAATTAAAATTGAAACTATTTATTGTGACAACCAAAACTAGATTTTTACATCTTATATTTGATCTCTTTCTCATGGTCAGACTAACAGGAGAGATGTACCTGATATCTCAGGGGATCGACTACAGTGTGTGGGGCTTCTGGCAGAACCAGGTGGCTCTTCTGGGCATCATACTGGTGTGTATGACACTTGCATACATACAGTTACGCAGGATCAACCGCTGGAAATAATGAACATTCTCTTCACAACAGACTGACTCATAAGCACAATGTAATTTCATAAAAGTCATGTTTTTGCATCAACTCCATTTCTGTTGTATGTTTAATACACCGTTGTCTATGTAAATTATAATGTTTGAATTTAATAATTCATCTTGTCTTATTTGGGATGGACACTGATACCTGTTTGTAAATATGCAACTTCTAATTTAAGAAAAAAAAAAAAACATGTTGTGCAATATATCTGTATTTGAAGTGTATTATAGGCTATTTAAATGCTTTTCTGCCAAAATTAAACAGTAAAACAATTATTAAATAAAACAATTCATTAAAAGATAAGAGACAAATTGCTTCTCTAGCAAAATCACTGTATTTGTACAATATGACTATAAAATATGCAATAACTTCTAATTTAAGAAGAAAAAAAAAAACATGTTGTGCAATATATCTGTATTTGAAGTGTATTATAGGCTATTTAAATGCTTTTCTGCCAAAATTAAACAGTAAAACGATTATTAAATAAAACAATTCATTAAAAGATGAGACAAATTGCTTCTCTAGCAAAATCACTGTATTTGTACAATATGACTATTGACTCAAAACTTTATAGTTACTGAGATGTAGCCCTTGTGACATGTAAATACAAAAAAATATAAAGTTCTCAATTTTTTGTGCACACGGAAGGCATGTTGCAAAGAAAATATGGTCATAGATTTTGTTCTGTTTAACCAAAAAGTGAATTATATTTATAATTATATATATATATATATATATATATATATATATATATATATATATATATCAATATGTTTTTATCCCAATAATGAAATTAAATGTTTAAAAAATTAAATGTTTAGCCTATGAGTGTGCATAAGTGAATGCATGTGAAGATTGTCTCGTTTTTATTACAATAAGAAGTCATTTCACCACAAGGTGGCAGCACCGTTCTGTGTCATGACCTACTGTGACTTATTCTGCACGTTCCTATTTTTTTCTTGCACTTCACTGATATTAATTATACACACTACTGTATTTTTTGGAAGTAGATTGAATATTATCCATTAACATTAGTATTTTTAAATATTGAATGTGTAGCTGTTAACTGAGTTTCATTATTCTGTCTGTCATTTAAGGGAGTGCATAGCTATATATGCTAACAAACATACATAGAAGCCATACAAAGCTTTTGTCAATTGGATATTTTCATATTGGAGTAAATGAAATGCTGATAGTCCTGCTGGTACCAGGCCTCAAATCTATACATACTTAAGTCTTTCATCCTGGTTTCTCGCATAATTCATTCTAAGCTCAGCTCTCTTTGTTTATCTATAACACAATTTTAAGTCATGTAATTTGTCCTCCAGTTGTTTCTGTAGTGTCTAAAACCCACAGAAAGCAGCTGCAGACATTTCTTTGTTATTGCCACATAGAATATTCACATCTGTTACATATTAGTATGTGCTGTGTGTGTGTGTGTGTGTGTGTGTGTGTGTTTGTGTGTGTGTGTGGGTGTGTGTGTGTTTGTGTGTGTGTGTGTGTGTGTTGTGTGTGAGAGTGTCTGTGTGTGCAGTGCAGTCTTCTTGAGTTTCAAGAGCCACACTGTCAGCGTAAAAAATCTTGGAAAATCTCCAAGGTCGGGGTGGAGAGAATTCACAAGGAAATAGTTAAGGTGCATAAGATGGAGAAAGACAAAGAAGAAACTAAATCTACTCACATTTGCTTCAGAAAATGTAAAATTCTAGTTACAAATGACAAAACTCTTGACTTTTGTTGCAATATGTAAACTAATACAGAGTAAGGAATAAAGTAACTAAAATTGGATACATTAAAGGCATTTGATTAGTGTAACCATATCCATATCCATTGATTATAATATATTAATTATGTGAGATAAATCGACTTCTCCTACAAGAACTAAAAAAAAACAAAGCAAACACTTTAAGTATTTACTGTTTAACATTTTTTATTACTATTTCATTGTCATGTCCAGTTGCAAATGGCACATAATGAGAATCAAATAAAAATGAAGTTCAAAAAAACTGCATTTTCACACCTTAGGAGATTTTATCCCTCTAAGGAAGGCACAAACACTTCATCTTTTTCTTCAACACATTCACATGTAAAAGCTTTAGCCGAAAAAGTGCAAATCAACAAGCTTAGAGTTACATAAAAAACACTGTTGTTCCTGATGTCAGAACAATGCTGAATACAAGTCATGTAACCCAAAACGGCCACAAACACCACAAATAACAATTTGACAAAGAAATGAATTGGTTTCGACTCACTTTGTGTGCTTGTGTATGTGTGCGTGAAGAAATCTGAATCTGATGTGAACAAGGACATTTCTCCAGTATTTTCTGAGCCACGGTGCTGCTATTTAAAACCTGGCCTCATTAGAGAAGCCAGTTCACTCTAAAAATGTTTTTGGGAACAGGAACAAACCCTATGGCCGAAGGTTCAGCTTATGATACACGGCATTTTGCATAAGCAAATTACTGACCATTATGTAATAGCACAATAAGATTTCCTAGAAACAGCTATTATACGGAGTGAAATAAGGCCATGAAAGCACTGAGAGGCAATGACAGTGACTTTGCATGATCCTACATAATGTGCATTAAATTGCTTAATGTATTTTTGCATGATTTCACAATAGCATTTCACCCAATTAAAGAGTTATGCTAATTGAGATTAAGCAAAGAGCAGTTTGTGCAAGAATAATCCAGTGGGGTTTTTTTTAATACTTTGTCAGTGTACCATCAATTTGTGCTTTGTTAAAGGAAAAATTCACCCAAAAATTGATGTTGTTCCATTCATGTCGTTCCAAACCTGTATGACTTTCTTTCTTCTGGAGAACACAAAGGAAGATATTTTAAACTGTCTAAATGTCAAAATATCTTCTTTTATGTTTGACAGAGAAAAGTAAGTCATACAGGTTTGCGTCGACATGAGGGTGAGACAGAATTTTCATTTTTGTGTGAAATACCCCTTTAATTGAATGAGATTAATGACAAGTAATTAATTTGTGCATTTGTTTGTACTTTACATTCAAATGTGTTTTTGTGTCTTGAGCCATTAGCTTATGTTGAAATATTTTCATATGTTGCGTGATATGGACTGTACGTTATCATCTTGTGCTTATGCTGTAGAGTATGTGTTATGTTTAAGTATAGGTTTAAAGAACACACAATGTTTGTGTGTGTAGATTCATGAATGTTTCTCAGTATTCCCACAATGTTGCATCAGCAATCGCCTGGCCGCTGGCCTTGAGCACCCCAGCGTGGTCTCCCTTAAGATACTTGCCCTTCTGTGTCTTAATGGCCACTTTATTATAATCACAGAACTCAAAGTGGAAATAGACAGGTGTGTCACTGCTGCTAATCACAGAGCCGTCTGCCTCCACTGTCCAGTACTTCCCCACCGAGTCTGAGGAGAGCAGTTAGAGAAATAGTAACTATTTGCATCCTACCAAATCAGTAAAGAATCAGAAGGCAACACTATCACTCACCTCTGAGGCTGTAAGCGTTGTTGTTGTACTCTAACTGGAAGACATCATAGGATGAGCGGTTGGAATCAAGTGTACCGGTTCCTTGCTTGCGGCAACCAATAAAGCCGTGTTCCCCACGCAGCACTATCAACGGCCTGTTGATGAGCTTCAGCACAAACTCCTCCTGCTCGCCTGTAAAAGAAAACAGCACCAGCTAGGACATACTCTACATAACCTGATAGCTGTGATTAATAATACTGTGCTCTTTACATATGCATGATAAAAATTGTAATAAGCAATCCAGGGTGTGTTCACACTTGTAGTTCGGTTCTCTTGGTTATTTTGGCTTATTTAGTCCTGGTTCGCTTAGCGTTCACAGTCATTTGCAGTGTTGGGGGTAACGCAAGTTACGTAATCAGATTACTTTTCCCAAGTAACTAGTAAAGTAACACATTACTTTTAAAGGGTTATTTCACCCAAAAATGAAATTTGTCATAAATTAAACCCATAAGACCTTCGTTCATCTTCGGAACACAAATTAAGATATTTTTGATGAATTCCAAGAGGTTTTTTATCCAAAATTACCACATTCAAGGTAAAACATCGTTAAAATAGTCAATGTGACTACAGTGGTTCAAGCTTAAAGTTATGAAGCGACGAGAATACTTTTTGTGTGCAAAAACAAAACAAAAATAACAACTTTATTCAACAAATTTGTCTCTCCCCTGTCATTCTCTGTCCTGTCCCCATGTTAAGAGAATCATGAGTAAGTGCCGAGGTGTTTTGTGCGCTGTGTAAACATGATGGTTATGATCTAGACTAAATGTGAGCTGGCATTTACTCATCACACTTGAAAAAAAAAGCTGAATGAATAAAGACTGTCAAATGCACACTCAGAATATTATGTAAACCTGCAATAATTAAATATGTTAAATAACACAAATATACTTTATGTATTAAATTCACTTTTTTATACTTTGCTGCTGACCTTCGTTGATCCAATTGAACCATACGAATAAAGCAAAAATGACTTTAGTTAAACATCACATTTGTGTTTCATTGTTTTTGTTTTGTTTTTATTGCTAAAGTAAGGTTGAACTTTAGGTGCATTCACGCTATGTTGTAATTACCATAATAATGCAATTTCAACTTGTAAAAAGCGTTCACTTCCTTGTAGAGCTCGTAATTACAGCTGGTAAGATGAGTAAAGGTGCATTCACACCACCTCGTAAATCCTGTAATTGAGATTCTAGCATGTAAAAAGTGTTCATGTCCTCGTAGAGCTCGTAATTACAGCTTGTAGGATGGGAGTTTTCTGAAAGCTCCCACGTGGCCGCTATACCACCTGACCGCTGTATATTCAAGGCGTTGATAGTGGTGTCATAGAAACAAATAATTCCTGGACCGAGGACATGAACAGCTCCGAATATAACATCACGTGTTGTCATTTCAAGATTCTGGTAAGTACGAGGTGGCATGAACGCAGCATAATTTCTGAGAGCTCCTACTTGTACCATATGACTGCTGTACCACCTGACTGCTGCAGATTCATTTAGGCGTTGATAATGTTGCCACAGGGTGTGTCTCAATCAGCTCCCTTGCTCCCGAGCTCGTGAATCAGTATATCGTGTACACGAATTCGGGCGCTGGTAAGGACAGTAAAGGACGCTGGTTTACTACACATTGGGACACTTATGACTCTATTTCCGGCAACGTGACAACGTCCTCATTGTACAACATCACTACTGGTATTTATGAACAAAAGCAGAGCTGATATCTTTCTGACATTACTTGTAATGTTATTTAAAGTACATTACGCTAAATTCTTTGCTTGTTACATATACGTGCAACCTTTCAGCCATAAATAAATTATAAATGTTAGCTAAATTATGTTCATTACCTGTCTAGCGATGTATGTTTATGCTGAAATATAATGAAATAATAGTTTGTATTTTTAAAATCATCTATCACGCGTCGTTATGCGAAGTGAGTCAGCTCACGTGATTTAAGTTTTGCGCTTCAGAACTTTCGTTAAGGGAGCATAGTGAGCATCGATGCTCCCTGGTTTTCACGGTGCATTGTGGGACTTTTTAGGGAGCGAACGTTTCAGTGCCCTGGAAGGATTCTTGATTGAGACAGCCCTTAAAATGGCTCCCTGATCAGTGCCCTAACTACTGAACTAGGGAGCTGATTGAGACACACCCATAGAAATGCATAATTCCCAGTCCAAGGATGTGAACAGCTCCCAATGGAACGTCACGTGTTGTTATCTCGAAAGAATATGCTAATTACTACATGGCGTGAACGCAGCTTTTCTTCTCCTGTGTCCTATTCTTCTGTAATTAAGAATGGCAGCACGTCTGAAAGGTTTGGTTGAGCTGCGCCCCTCTACTGTACAGGCATGAATTCGCATTTCCTTCAGCCTGAGGCTTATTCATTTCACCTTTGGTTTGAAAGGGCCTTTACATTTGCCAAAAATAGAACTTTTGTTATTAAGAAAACACAAGTAAGCCCAGCCTAGCTGAGTAAAAGTAACGCAAAAGTAACGCAACACGTTACTTTACACAAAAAGTAACTAAGTGATGCAATTGTTTACTTTTTTAGGGAGTAATGTAATATTGTAATGCATTACTTTTAAAAGTAACTTTCCCTGACACTGGACATTAGTAACACCGAACCTAAAGATACTAAAAACAGCTTTTATGACGTATATTTTGGGATGGAACTTTCCGAACATCCAAAACAATGCTGTGCTGGAATAAATGCTATCATTGTTTATGCATACATACAGTATGATGGTATTTTTATCAGCTGAGAACTCATGAAGAGCTTATATTGACCAGCAGATATCACCCTGCAGCCCAAGACTGGTTGCCCACTGAAGCTAAGCAGGGTTGAAACTGGTCAGTGCCAGGATGGGAGACCTCCTGGGAAAACTAGGTTGCTGCGTTAGTGAGGCCAGCAGGGGGTGCTTACCCTGTGGTCTGTGTGGGTCCTAATGCCCCGGGATAGAGATGGGGGACATTATACTATAACAAGCACCATCCTTCAGATGAGACGTTTAACTGAGGTTCTGATTCTCTGTGATCATTAAAAATCCCAGGATGTCCTTCAAAAAAAAGAGTAGGGTTTTAACCCTGGCATCCTGACCAAATTTGCTCATTGGCCTCGGTCCATCATCATGGCCTCCTAATCATTCCCATATAATACTGATTGGCTTCATCACTCTGTCTCCTCTCCACCAATAAGCTGGTGTGTGGTGGTCGCCAAGAATTCCTCTGTTACACACACAAACTGAGATCTGCTGCGGTTTCAATGCCTATACTGAACTGTAATTGGCAACATTGCTCTAAAGCTGAGAGGTATTCTTGAGAATTCTGTGCTTTTTAGGGTTGCATCGTGTGACATCACATCCTGTTTTTGGTTCGTTTAGATGTCTTTGGTCTGTGTTACGTTCATATTTCAGTTGAACTGCACCAGAGTTCGTTTGGAAGCTTATTTGGTGCGCACCAGGTTTCGGATGGCAGCGTTCACACTTATTCAAATGAACCGCACTAACTGAGCAATTGCAACGGAGTTCATTTTAATCAAACCAAACCTGCCAAGTGTGAACACACCGTCAGACACACACCTGCAGAGTCCACAGCGGCCGCCAGCTGTCCGTTCTTCTTGGCTGCCAGGTATTTACCATTACTGGCTTTCAGTGCCACTTTTGACCCTTTCCACTCAAGGTCAAAGAAACAACTGGGTGATCTGGGACAAACAGTTAGTTTCTTAAAATCAACATGAAAAATAATAGATGTAATATTATAAAAATATTCATATATATGACTGTGTCATAGGAAAAAAAATCAGTGATTAGGTATTGGAGAAAATATATATATAATTGTTGAGTAAACAGATGACCATGCAACATCTATCCAAGACAAGCTGTTATGTTTGAATTCCCTGTTGCCTTTATTAATTCCTCTTGCCATATGGTTCACTCAACAAACAATCTTTCAGACACAGACTGGCTAATCTACTATTCTACCGTCTCTAGTTTTGCCTATGTGACGTTTTCTGCACTTAGTTAAGTATAGTTAATTGTTCTTACTTAGTGGAGGCAGAGCACTGAATCGCTCCACTTGGGGTCAGACTCCAGTACTTCCCATTGCAAGATCGGAAGGCACAGCGCTTTGCCTCCCTGTCCATCTCCATCTGAAACACCTCCTGATCGGACTCCTCATCCTGATTGGCTGATAAATCAACCCCTGAAATAGTAATTCAATCAGAGTGACATTTCAGCCAACAGAGAGTGAAGTTAATCATAGATTTCATGATTACATAGATATTCTCATAAATGTGTACTATAAAAAGTGGAAATGTGCATCTGTTTCATACAAGGGCTGTTTAACCTGATTTGTCCCTTGAATCCCTTGTATCCTAAAGTAGTCAAGTTGATTCACTCATATTTAATATTGTTTTTGGCTTGTATAAAACCTATTAATTTAGATGTTATTTCATGTAGAAAATTTTAGGTTGCCTGACGAAACATTTTCATATGATGGGTGTAATAAAAATACAGGTGTGCAAAGATAAAACAGGAAAATTGTTGAAAGAGCAGAGTGAATAGGTGCATTATGAATAAAGGTGGAGTGGAAATAATATTGAAATCTTTTCTGCATTAAAATTCAAATCCAGATCTTAGTAAGGCAAAAGTCAGAACCAAATTGACCTTTTTTAGCATGCATATCTTTTTGTCATGCAATAAATGATTTATAAATCAATAAATGAAATATAAATGACAATACATTTTTACAGTAACAATGTAACTTTGATTGGTTCCACTTTGAACTTTGATATATATATATATATATATATATATATATGTGTGTGTGTGTGTGTGTGTGTGTGTGTCGGTGCACTGCATTCAAGGTTTCACAATTTACACACACACACAAAAGAAGTCTGGAAAATATGCAGATGCATTTTAATGCTGCTCTATATGATTTACCAAAGACAAAAGTGGCCCATTTTACTTAAATTCACCCTATATTCGCCCAAATATGGTCCATAACCATTATTAATAGTATTATTTATTAATCAGCATGCTGCAATCACAGCTCACCCTGGCGCATGGAGATGTTTCTTTCGTTGCTGGCAGTGAGCACCACTTGCCCGTGACTTTGCTCGAGGACAAAAAGCTCATCTTTGCCGACACGCGCGCTCTTGCCTGACTTCATTGTCCCGGTGGGACCCGTGGGCGCGATGTATTTGCCCGTGGCGTCCCGGAAAGCCACCTTCCCCGCGCGGAATTCCAGCGTGAACCCGGTGCCCGTGCCCGGTTTGGCAGTCAGGGTACCGCTGCACGTGAGGAAGCGGTTGTCGGCGGTCTGTAGATGATACCGGTGGTCCAGGTACACGAGCGTGAGCAGTGAATCCACACCCCACGGCACGTCGCGGTCCACGGCAAGCTCGTTCCTCTCGGCGCACAGGTGCGCGTACCGCTTGCGCGCGATGCTGTACACGTTCACCTGAGGATGGACGGCCAGGTGCACGTTCCATTTCTCCGCAGGCGAGATGCTTTGCGCAAAGCACGCGATCCGGTCCTCGGTCCCGCCCAGGTAGCGCGCGTGGGGCTCGGACTGCAGGGACCACTGGCCGTCGTCGTGGGCGATCACAAGGAACCGACAGTCCGGGCCGGGCTGCTCGCTGTCCGCGGTCACGTTGCCGTCCTTGTCGGTGGCGAGGTAGCGACCCAGGTGGCTTTTGATAAACACGGCATTGGAGTCTCCGTGGTCTCCGGACTGCTCCAGTGTCCACACCTGCTTTTTCTTCATGGAGCTCGCGGAGGCGTTGATTTTAAAACCAAACGTCTCCGCTGTCAGATATTTGTTATTGGCGTTTATTAGCCCCAACCGAATCACCAAAGTCTCGCCTAATCCTTCCGAAGACATGCTGGAGCTGTTTAGACGTTACGGTTCGGTGAGAATCGGTGAGCAGCGGTTCTGAGGAGTGGGTGTGACGAGTGATATATGATGGCGCGTGAGGGAGAGAGACTGAGAGAGAGTGAGAGAGAGAGAGAGAGAGTGAGAGAGAGAGAGAGAGAGAGTGAGAGAGAGAGAGAGAGAGAGAGAGAGACTGAGAGACTGAGAGAGATGCTGATATGTAGGCTGTAGCCTATGTAATTTTTTTAGGCGTCTTGCTGTTTTTATTCCACACTCAGAAGCACCATCGCACTGGATAACTGTTTGCACCACTTGATTTACCCTAATAAAATGCAAAGACTGGAACCGCTACCTTCCCACGTCATCTCGTTGCTGTTGCTATGGGAAGAATAGACCGATCTTAAATTAAAGTGCCTTCCCTTGTGAAAAAAGAAGTACACTTTTAAAAAGAGTAGCCTACTTATTATGGAAATAATAGGCTATGCTTTAAATTAATTTACTTAAAGGCGACCTGAAAAATGTTTTCTGACACTTGCATGTTATTTACATCAAAATGAAAATCTGTTAATTATTTGAACTAAGTAGGACTATAAGTACAATATGCAATTTCATAGGTCTTACAATAGGTCAAAATGCAGGCTACTGCCGAATTAAGCATTGTAAGCCAATTAGGACACTTGTAGCCTATGTCGTGCATTTAAAACATTTTTGTAATTACACATTTGTAATGCGAAAGATGCAATTTAGTACATTTAAAACATGTTGACTTTAAATGTTATATTAAATAACACTACAAAATTATAATCAAATACTTTAGCCTACATGTGCTTTAGTATGTTAGTCAACACATCAAAATAAGTGTGCTTCTTTAAAGCATGACAAAAGATTATTAAATCATGTTATAAAATGTACTTTAAAGTTAAAAACTTTAAATTTGAAATCATTGCAAAGTTTAAAAATGTAGGCCTGTTGTGTTAAGAAACATAGTAGCCTACACTTAAGTGACCTTTTTTTTCGTTAATAGTAGGCTAGCCTATATATATTTGCAAGTACAACATATACTTTTGAGATTTTAAGTGTACATTCAGTAAAATGTAGGCTAATATAATTAGTATATAAGTTTAAAACTGGAAGACTATAATGGAACTGGGGTGTATGGGACAACTGAAGAGACCTTCTGCAACAGCTATCAACCTGTAGCTTTGGTTGAGCTTGGTCAGTAGGCTATCTGGATAGAAAACCTTCTGGGAAAGCTGAGGTTGCGGCTGTACGTGAGGCCAGAAGGGGGCGCTCATCGTGTGCTGTATGTATGTTCTAACGCCCCAGTAAACTGATGATAACATTGTGTAAAAGGCACAGTTGTTAAAATGTGATGTTAAACCAAGGTTCAAACTCTCTGCGCTCAATAAACCTTAGGGTCTTTCTCAGAAAAAAAAAATATAGGCCTAAAATAATCCCCACATACAAACTCGTTACATCACCTATGAAATGGTCACCACTGTTTTTATTATTAACAGTGTAGATGTCCCCCAAACATTTCCTCTGCTCATCTGAAATAAGGATGAAGGAAGCAGGAACTTGCTCAGGTTATTTTCAGGGCAAGCAGCAGCTTTCCTCTTCCTCTTGTAAAGGACAGGATATTGATTCAGTCCTTTATGCTCTGCTGACTGTTTGATGGAAATTAAATCTCTCCACTCATATACTCTCCTTTTTTTCTTCTGCGCATGAACACACATTTAGCCTAAATATCAGTATAAGAGGTACAATTGTTGATTGCATTAATGGGATAATTCATTATTTATGTGTTATGTAGCCTATTTAGAAACCGTGTTTTGGTGTCTCTAATTTTATAAACAACAACAACAATCATTAAATCCTATTCATTATTTTTTATACTGGCAGAGATGTAAAATTCAGGCACAAATAGAATCAACATGTAAATTCATCATATAAATGTAAAATTGAAATGTGTTTACATTCACATTAAATAATACACAGCACTAAACATTATATACAAACCAGTATTTATATAAATTCTTGATACAGCTTGACTAAACAAATATATTTAAGCATGATCTTGTTTTATTTCTTTGGTAATACTTTACAGTATTAATGCATTATATTAATTAACAATAAGCATGTTATCTGTTAATCTTTGTTAATGTTAATAAAAATACAACTCATTGTTAGTTCATGTTAGCGCATACAATAAATAATATTTACAGATACAACTTTTGATTTTAATAATGTATTATTAAATGTTGAAATTAATATTAATAAATGCTTTAGAAGTCATTTTCACTGTCACTGGGACTACAGTAAAAAGGTCCTAATATTTAGGTAATAATATGTAACCTTTTGGTACCTTTGAGTTACTAATATGCACCCAGTGACAGCTTTTATACCTTTTTTATGGGATGTAAACTAATGTAGTTATCCAATATTAACAAATGTTAACAAAGTGTTACCATTCTTATTGTTAAAAAGAGATCATGTTGATATCCTCACATCTAGAGTTTTAAGATATCACAAATTCTTAAAAAAAGAAAAAAGTTTAAGTAAAAGTTTCGAGTTGTAATAGTGAAGACAAACATACTGGAAAAGATTATTGACAATATGCAGTATGACAGTGTACTATCTAACTTGACCTTCCTTTTGTATTTTTCTTGGGGAAAAAGGAACTCTGTAAATGCATTGTGTGGAACAAACACTGATGATGGATCAAGACAGGGCATCTGACAAGAATTAAATGTTGCCATATTTACACTGATAACTATCACACCCCATAGACACAACAACAGCCTAAAGTAGATAAAAAAACAGCTATGTTTAGGATGCATTCATATAGAAAAAGCTAATTAAACCAGCTTCATTTACTCTCTTGATGAGCTGAACTCTTATGTGGCCCAGAGCTACACATTTTCAACTTGCTTCCAGGCTTCCAGACTGCTCTCTCAGTTCAAAATCAGCATTGACTGAGTTATAATCTCTGCTAATGAAGCAGTGTAAACGATGCACAAAGTGCAAATCTCTCGATTTAATGAGGTTCATCTGTCAAACCCAACTAATGAAACCATTAAGTGAAAATAACATCCTAAAACTATATTATGCTGAAAGCTAGATTTTGTTTTTTCTCCCCAATTAACTCGTAAAGTATAAGTAGCAGAAAATGCCAGTATAAATATTGTTGATGTACAATGTGGCAGGTTTCCCACTTTAGGGTTAAGATTCTTGTTGGTATACATTATTGTACAACATATGTTGCATCTCCTTCTTCATCCAAAGACCTCAAAGAATAAAATTCAAAAACATGGGATTGTCCTGTTGTCTGTTGGGGATTTGTGCACATGATAAGGCAGGAATTCCGAGAAGTCAATGCATCTTTAGAATTCTTGTTGAAGGTAAACCCATCTGTGTGTCATGAAAGTGTCCTTGCATACAATCTTGCATTATTTTGTTACTCAGACTCAACAGCTCTCTCTGCTGATGATATTGTAGAAGTTGAAACTCAAACTCTTTTTGTAACTGTTTTCTATTGTAATATAAGCTGAATTTTCAGCATCATTACTCCAGTCTTCAGTGTCACATGATCCTTCAGAAATCATTCTATACTGATTTGCTACTCAAAAAACTTTTCTTATTATTGTCAATGTTAAAAACAGTTGTGCTGCCTAATATTTTTGTGGAAACTGAAATATACTGTGCAAAAGTCTTAGGCCTTTAGAATATAACCAGAAAATACAGTAAATCTGAATGCAGTATTAAAAAAACAGAAAATAAAATCTGTTTAATTTATAGGCTAAAGTGGCAAGTATTTAGTGACCTCCCCTTACACTTGAGCAATAGCAGGAACCTGGCTCTCTTAAACCTAAATGGAATGGAAAAGGACTGGAAGGCCAATTAAACTTTCAAAATAGAGTTTCTTCTTTGAGAAACTGGAAGAAGTCCAGGAGGTGACACTAAATACTGATTTTTGCTTAAAAAAACCTTTTTTTTCTCTACATTTTGTGTACATATTTCCTTTATTTTCTGTTTGTATCGTAATAAAGAGACTGAAAAATAAATATGGATGGTCATTAAAACATTGCTAAAACAACAAAGCTGGTGGTGTCCTAAAACCTTTACACAGTACTATATATATTTTTTAGCATTTCAGCATTTAATTAAAATAGATCTTTTGTAACTTTATAAATGCCTTTACTTTCACTTTTGATCAATTTAATGCCCTTGCTGAATAACATTTTTAAAATCTTACTGACTCCAAACTTTTGAAAGATAGTGTATTTTTATTTAAAATAATTGTATTATTTTTTTTTATTAATTTATTCTTTTATATTTTTTTTAAAGCCACATCATAAAATGAGGAAATACAATGCTCTAAAATAATACATTGCAGTACACACAACATAAGCAATAATTAAACATATTTTCCATCACATAACGTTTTTTAATCCAACTCATTTAATATTTTTCACGGGATAGAGCTAAAATTGAGAATCTGATTGACACGATTGCATTCATATGCAGGAGTGTGAAAAGTAAAACTGAATCCTTTTTTTTTTTTAAATGTGCCTGAATTTGTGCATGTTCTGACACATATACATTCCTGAAATGACAGCCAAGTGAGTGACCACCCTCTTTTCCTTATTTAGTATGTACAATCAGAGAGCTTATTTGGAACACTATGTATAAGCTGAGTTGTATTTTATGAGAGCTCTTAGTGAGAGCTCCTTGCCTTATAATGTTATACTGTCCATAAATTAGACAGCATAAAGTTGGCTTCTGTTCTAAAACATATCTCAAATTCAAACCACTGAGTTCTGAACCACTCCGAGAGAGCTGAAGTGGGACTGAAACATTGGAAAACACCTGGGAAAGGTTACCTGTGAAAAAAAAACAAAAAAACATTGGGGTTACATCATGAGACATATGTACCTTATGTACCTTACTCACAAGATCAGTCATGCTTGGTTATATTTCCATATTAGGAGCCTGTTCCCATTGCTTAAAGAGAGCAGTATCCACCAGTCCATCCCATCAGACCTTTGTGTGAGTGTGTGTTACCTGTCAATGTTTCCATATAGGGTACTCTAGGTCTGATGGGTGGAGACAGTCAGTGTAGGCCACTTACAGTGTTTCTGTATGTAATCTTATTGTGTATTTCAATTCTTCTATGTTGTATACAGTAATGGAACACAATAATTGTTTAAAAAAAGAGAGAGAGAGAGAAACCGATAATGAATAAATGCAATGACAGCAGAGAGAGAAGCAGAGAGTCCCAATCACTCTGTCTAATTTCCGCTTTAAGGAGTCACGTGACTTCGCCTTGGCGTTCCAAAGTACTACACCATGTGACTCATTCAGAGATTGCCTTATAAGGAGATTGGCTGAATATCTCTTAAAGGGGCCCTGAACAAATTGTCTTTGTAAACAAGACACATCACAAAGGTTATCTCATTTCCTTTATATTGGGCAGCGTGACATGTTTGAACTCTGTATATGGCTATACAGAGGAAAACTTTTCATTTAGCTCTGTGTGTATGTTGGTACCCTCCATCACAATAAACATGCCCTTATGTCAAAACAGCTGCTCAAACTAATGAACAATCACCCTTTACAAGCTTAGCACCCAGTTTATACGCTATAGACTTATTTCCGAGAGTAGACTAAATTAAGTTTGGCTTACTTTATATTTCCTTTCTGATAAAAGCTCCTGCGACTTCCTTTCAAATTTCAAATCACATGCTGTGGCTGTAAGACTTTAAGTCTCTCTTCCTCTTCCTCTTTCTGTTTGAAACATCCTTATAAGGGCTTCAGTAATCTGCTGATGAGAGAAACAATATGGAATAAACACACATATATATGCCATTCTTATTCATCTTAACCATAGGAGTCATGGACCCCCCACACCCTAAACAACAAGCTGATACTCACACACCCAGTATAAAATGAATGCAGTACCATTCCATACATCACTTTGTGACAAACTGTGGCAATAGGCTGTAATGACTCATTCATCTTTGTGCTTATCTATTCTTCGTGGCTCAGTGAGCTATAGGTGTAACATTAAGATTAAACAGTTGAGTCACCTGTTTACTGTTGGAACCGGTACATAGATAGTCAAAATTCAATATTAATATTCTTGCACACCTATGCACATGTTTGGCTGGGGGTGGGCAGGTGTATTGGGTGTCACTGCTGTTAGAAGAATCATTCCAGCCATCTATTGATGACAAGCTGCTTTCAACACTAGATAAATCACACACTAGGCTGTTGACCATACACTGCGGTGGCATACTGATACTTCAATATAGCTCCTGAATAGTTCATTAACATAAAATACACAATTTGGTTGTCTTTTTTGTTCAACACTGATAAGATAAGACATGAAATGCAGAGCACCTCAGTCAGGACGTGTTGCCACGCGTCTCAGACTGCCCATGCTGAAGGCAACACACATATAACAGGGATTATCATCTATTTATGGCACCAATAGCTACTAAAATAAATTAATGAAGGATTAACATATAGTTTCCACTGTAAAATCATAATAAATAAATATGGGATCTCATTTAAATAGTATAAGAATCTTTTCTAGCATTTTAATTTCTTTTTTGATGACATTTGGGGCTAATTCCAAGTTATCACATGCAGACTGTCATAAATTAACTATTGTTACCCTGGGAAATCTTCAAAACGCCTGCATTCAACATTTAGGATACATTTTAGACACAAATTGATATTTAATATACAAATATTATACATAATTTGTAGTAACAGCATGTAAAATGCGAGCACGAGCAAGATTTGTCTAATGCAGCAGTGTGAAACGTAATCGGTTATGACGTATTACGCAAATGCCGGGTTGACAGGAAGTGTCCGGTTCAGGCGAGCAGCTCGTGCCCTTGTTTTGTATCCCCTGCTTTGCAGACAACCCAATAACCTAAAATATTCCAACATTAGTTGATCTTACTTCTGAGCAAAGATGTATGCAGGAGACACCGGTCTAAACGAAGATCGATAGCATTTCATAAATTTCTGAATGACTCCTGAAGCATCCGCAGCCTGCAGCTTTAAATTCCTAGTATTGCAAACGGATTGTGCACAAAGGTGCCCTGCGATTATTTGAAACAGAAACAGTGCAGCTGAGACAAATTGATCTGTTTTAATATCGATTTAGTTGATTTTACAAATGGTCATAATCAGAGCCGTTAAATATGTTTTTCAACGGCTCTGGTCATAATAAATAGCTGTACTTTAAATGAGAGCCACGCCCACGTAACGTTAGTTCATCTATTCCAAACTGTCTAACAATTAATTAATCGCATAGGCGAACAATAAATGTCTTTTTATGAACTGATCCTGAATGTATCGCTTTAAACTAGTTTGTCAAATAATAACTGAAAAGTAAGCATCTCAGGATATGTTCAATAATGCACCTCTTTTCTACCAATAACGATGACTCGCATTATAACACTATGGTCATTTACAGTGCAATAACATACATTAAAATACAATACAATGGTATTTTAAAAACACAATACATAACAAAATTGTACTAACATAAGGGCAATATGTCGTAATACCAGTGGTCCATGTCCTGCCATTTCTGCCAATTGATTAAAGGCTTACTTAAATATATTTAATCCATCGCTAGAGTTTCAGTGAGCAAACTGTTCAGTCGCTATGTAAAATGTATTATAAATTAAGCTAAGCAGTCCATCATTCTACACTCAATCGTAAGACAATTTCACTGCGTCCTATTCTAAATTATTAAAATATTCTTAATTCAGTAATATATATGGCTATGTAGTATAAAAATGACTTTTAATTTCTTTCTTTTTCAAATAATTCTGCCTGTTCGATTAGCCCTGCCATACATTATTTCAACTCAGTCAGAACTTGAATTTCAAGCAAGTAGCTTGAAACTCGCCAAGTGGACGACGGCTGGCCAATCAGATCGCTCGATGCCGAAAGTTTACCTTATATGGAAGGAGCCGGCCGCAGCGCCGGGTATAAAACTCCGACCCACCTCATACAGATTATTGTGAGTTTTCAGTGCACGCTGAGAAGATCTTCATACCCTTTGTTCACAATAACCTACTAATACACAGGTGAGAATGCCTTTATAACAATACTAAGTGGTATTTAGTATTATGTTAATATTAACAATGGCGCTGGTTGGAGGTTTATTTTTTATTGCTTTTTTTTAAGTTACGCATATTCAGTTCATATTTGGTATGTGATTTGAGTTTTAATTTTGAATACAGTTTAAGTCAACGGTGTAGTTTACTGTGGATTTTACAGCTCTATTTTTAAGGTTACAAATATTGTGTGCTTTTTCTAAATCTTTTAGTAGTATCAACCGGTAGCAATTCTAGCTTTCTTAACTGGAAGGATTTAACCGTAAAGCTTCTTTCTGTAACCAGAGGGGCTTAAATCCACGCTTTGGGCGTGAAATACTTTAATTGAGTCATATAATGCAATTAAATGTGGATTTAGTGGAATAGTGTCGCTGTGTTCGCAGTTTGAATGGTGGGTGTGGCTACTATAAAACATTAACCGGCATCTAACATCACAGCCGTTTGGTTCGTTAAACTGACGACTAAGTTGGTTAAACGTTTGAAATATTGTTAATTTATTTTTGTTAATCGTTTAGCTGTGACGAATTTTACAGGATTGCCACTCCTAATTCCTATGACGCATGATAGCAGCACTTGTAGTATCTGCTGAAATGCCTGCATTACAGATCCTTTTGACAAAGAGGTTAACTTTTTCAAGCATTGGGATTATATGGTGGTCGTTTGGTAAAGCGCTTATCTCGGCCTTTGAAACTGGGAGTGGTCGTGTCCGTTGGTCTGATTCCACGCGCTGAATCGGCGGCATTGAGCTGCTCGAACTTATTGCCATATAAGGCAATAGTGAGACTGCCTGACCACTTCCTTTGTCTCAAATCGCTTGGTTTCAACCCTGCGCCTTTGCGCCGCCTACTGGCCAGTCATGCTTACATCAAGCATCATCGCAGCTTACAAGAGATACTGATGACTGTTTTGACGATTTAACTAACTTATTTAAATTATTTTATTTATTTTTTTTGTACAGCCATGGATGAGGAAATCGCTGCCCTGGTCGTTGACAACGGCTCCGGTATGTGCAAAGCCGGTTTTGCTGGAGATGATGCCCCTCGTGCTGTTTTCCCTTCCATTGTTGGCCGACCCAGGCATCAGGTATAAATATATATTTCTTTCGGGCCATTAGTGTATTTAATGTTTGTGAATTGTCATCATATGCTTATGTAGCATTAAAAACACAAGTACAATTATAATGTAGTAAACATTTCAAGTGGAAAATTTATAGTGATTTTTATACAGTAAGAATTTTTTTTTTTTTTTTTTTTTTGTAAGCAATTTCAGCTGTAAAGCAGCTCAACAGATTGTAGTGTCATTTGAGCTCAGTTTAATTCAGTGGTGTTAATTTAAAGACTTAAGTTATTTAACCTTCAAAAAGCAGCTCTACAGAAAACAATGTGTCATTTTGTCATTATGTAACTCTGAGATGAGAACAAAAACTTGAACTGAGCTGTCAGTGCAGTGAAAAACAGACTTTCTGAATGTAACCATTTCAAACCAGTTGTAAACATGTATGCTTCCCCCTCATCCCTTCGAACGATTTAAACTACTTGATTTTCTTTGCACGTCCTCATTTGAGTGGGTTGGTGCCTAATCAATTTTTTTTTTTTTTTTTTTTTTTTTTTTTTTTAAATCTAGGGAGTGATGGTTGGCATGGGACAGAAGGACTCCTATGTGGGAGATGAGGCTCAGAGCAAGAGAGGTATCCTGACCCTTAAGTATCCTATTGAGCACGGTATTGTGACCAACTGGGATGACATGGAGAAGATCTGGCACCACACCTTCTACAATGAGCTGCGTGTTGCCCCTGAGGAGCACCCTGTCCTGCTTACAGAGGCTCCCCTGAATCCCAAAGCCAACAGGGAGAAGATGACACAGGTGTGTTTTTGTGACTCTGTCATATGATTCCTACTTCTCTTTGGCTCTTGTTCCCTCTGTTCATTTTTCTCTTCCATCCATTTCCTCTCAGGCTCTCTGTCCTCTCCCATGATCTCCTGATAGGAGGTTCAAAAGGTTCATCCATCTTTGTTGCCCCCCCCCCCCCCCCCCCTTTCCTTTACCTTCTTGCATGGTAGCTTCTCTAACACTTCTTACTAGCACTGTCCTGAGTGTGAACCATATCAGCATGGTGTGCCAGGGAGGTTTCCTGCACCCTTAACCATGTATTGGTTTGAAATTGGATGCATTGGAAACATCTAAAGTGATTTTATTTTAATCCCTAACTTTGCTCACTCCTACAGATCATGTTTGAGACCTTCAACACCCCTGCCATGTATGTGGCCATCCAGGCTGTGCTCTCCCTGTATGCTTCTGGTCGTACCACTGGTATCGTGATGGACTCTGGTGATGGTGTTACCCACACCGTGCCCATCTACGAAGGTTATGCTCTTCCCCATGCCATCCTGCGTTTGGATCTGGCTGGTCGTGACCTGACAGACTACCTGATGAAGATCCTGACCGAGCGTGGCTACAGCTTCACCACCACGGCCGAGAGAGAAATTGTCCGTGACATCAAGGAGAAGCTGTGCTATGTGGCCCTGGACTTCGAGCAGGAGATGGGAACCGCTGCCTCATCTTCCTCCCTGGAGAAGAGCTATGAGCTGCCTGACGGGCAGGTCATCACCATTGGCAATGAGCGTTTCCGTTGCCCTGAGGCTCTCTTCCAGCCTTCCTTCCTGGGTGAGTTACATGCTGTGCATTAAAACAGATTATGCGTTTACCAATTCCTGTATCAACTGGTCAATTAACTTTGTTTCCTTCTATGCAGGTATGGAATCTTGCGGCATCCACGAGACTACCTTCAACTCAATCATGAAGTGCGACGTGGACATCCGTAAGGACCTGTATGCCAACACAGTGCTGTCTGGAGGTACCACCATGTACCCTGGCATTGCTGACCGTATGCAGAAGGAAATCACCTCCCTTGCTCCTTCCACCATGAAGATCAAGGTGATGCACCTTAAATGAATTCAAAGATGGAACTATGAAATTAAAAAAAAATGTTTGCTTGCAGTGGTTAAGGATGAACTAACATCTCTTTCTCTTGTAGATCATTGCTCCCCCTGAGCGCAAATACTCTGTCTGGATTGGTGGCTCCATCTTGGCCTCCCTGTCCACCTTCCAGCAGATGTGGATCAGCAAGCAGGAGTATGATGAGTCCGGCCCATCCATCGTCCACAGGAAGTGCTTCTAAACAGAACTGTTGCCACCATAAATGGCCATGCAGTAGGATTCAAACGAACGACCAACCTAAACCTCTCGAACAAGATGACATCAGCATGGCTTCTGCTCTGTATGGCGCATTGACTCAGGATGCGGAAACTGGAAAGGGAGGTAGTTGTTTTGCAGGGGGAGAAGCTTTCCCCGAGAGGACTTCAGTGAACATTTCTTCTTTTAGTCATTCCAGAAGCGTCTACCACTTTGCCCTCATCACAGTGGGCGTACATGACCTTTTGTTATAGTGTTTATGTAAATTATGTACTCGATACATTGTTTTTTCTTTTTGTACTTCAGCCTTAAACTTGGCCCAGTTTGTTATTGTTGCAATGATGGGGAAAGCTTTACCTTTTAAAAGTGAATATCTTGCAGGACTCCCCTAGGGTATGTGAATAAGGGACAATCCCTTGCATCTGTAAGCCAGGGTGTCTCTGTACACTGACAAGAAAACCCAAATAAAACGTGCACATGTAAAACCACATACTGTCTGCTGTCTTCAGTTTCTTGCTCTGGTTTTAAACTGACTGAAATTGCTACTTAAAACTGTTTTGGCCAGCATACAAAGATTATGGATCTGTAGTTAAATTGCACACTAGGTTTATTTAGGCATGATCTAGGTCATGACAAGTAAGCATTTCAGAGATCCTTTAAATGCAAGTGGCTCTACAGTACTAGATGATATTGCAGTTTTAATGCACAAATCCTTTAAGCATTGAAGTTACAGGAGTATAATGAAACCCTCATGTCATATTCAATACATATTATGATCTTACAGCAATACTCCAAGACATGATAAAGGGGATTAACATACTAAATTTTGTATTACATTGGGAGTGAAAATCAATAGGTTTGAACTTTAAGCTGGTAACACAATGCACAGGACAATGTTAATACCAGAGTAAAAAAAAATATTTTAACACAAACAGTTTTTAGATGAATGTTTGCACTGTCACTGACTAGATATATTTAAGATAATGTAGGCCATTTTTACTGGTTACATAAGACATTTAGCATTATCAGGACACATTCCCCATTTGCATTATACATTATATTCAACATTGTATATAGTAGTTTAATGTAGTACTGACACTAAAGCTCTAAACTTGAATTTTTTATTTTTTTTTTCCCCTTAGTAATTTTCATTTTGGATGAGCTATGCACAACACATTGTCACTATCCACAATACAATACTGTTGCACTTTTGTATTGCAGTATTTTGTGAAGCAATATATTGTTACATCCCTATTAAGTTACTTTGAAACTTTTTTTTTTTTTTTAGCAAAACTTTGCCCTTTTCAAGCTGCACCACTGTCACATGATTAGAAGTGAAAAACAGGGATTTTTTTTATGATAATGAGAATTGAATTGTATTTTCAATAAGGTAATGGAAAAACTGCAATTACTTCAAATACTTGAACATATACAGCTGGACAATGAAACCTGAACTGAGAGCTCTTTGTCTCATTTTACAATAAGGTCTCATTTGTTAACATTAGTATTAACTAGAATGAACTAACAATGAGCAATACATTTGTTACAGTGTTAATCTTTGTTAATGTTTATAATCCAGCTGTTCATTATTCACAGTGATAACAATTACAGCATTTAATTTAAAAATAATATATTAGTAAATTAAAATTAAGTAAACGAAATTAACATGAACTAATATTAATAAATGCTGTAGAAGTATTGTTAATTCTTAGTTAACTAATGAAACCTTATTGTAAAGTGTTACCATTGTCTCTTATATGGTGGATAAAAAACATGTTCATAATGTTAACTATTCTGGTATTCAATTCACTGACTTTACCCAACTCAGATTGTGTGTCTGTATACATTTGAAGAAAAGGCCTTCATACATTTCTTTCTAGTCATCTCCATAAATTAATTTACATCATAGGTCTTTAACCCTTCTCCTGGGGAGCCACTGCCCTGCGGTGTTGAGCTGCAACAATAATCAAACACATGAAGCAGCTAATCAACCTCTTCAGGATCGCTTGAAAATACAAAAGCAAGTGTGCTGAAACAGGTTGAAAACAAACTTTGCAGGATAGCGAGCAGAGTTGAAGACCTCTGATTTACATTATCATCCATATAATTATTGTTAGACTGAATATGAAACAAATATAGAACAGAACATATATTTGTCAATTGCGGTTTTTCAAATTTAGACCACACCCGGGGACTTTTTTTCACTAGTTGCTTCGTACCGGAAATATGTACGTCTCCCAAAACGTTCCGATGGTGTTACATCTTGTTTCTTCTATGTGTGTGCCAATTCCTACAGTGCCAACCACATTATTTTCAATGGCTGAATTATTTTACATTTATTGAGATGGCAAGAATTTGTTTTTGTATATTACTTAAGTACACGTATAAACACATTTCCCTAAAGCGGCATGGATAATCAAATTGAAACGGTAAGTTACAACAGAGGGCTGAACATTCATGCTAATAGTGATAGTTAGCTTCTACAGTTTGTTTCCTGCAAAGATTAATTTATTTAGCCAACAGCAATGTTTTGAAATTATTAGGATATATATGTTTAATTTATATGTATATTTTTCATTTATTGGGACACGAAGATATGCATGTTTCTTACAGGACAGATAAGCAGATCTCTAAAATAACCCCTTGCAAAATGTCACCATGATGACCATAGTTTCTGTCGTAATACTATATTACTGACGTTTGTATTAACTACTGTAATATAGTTTTTATATACCGGCTTAAAAAGAATGTGTAACCAGCGGTCAGAAAGCTTTCTGTCATTTTTGACATTTGTTTTGACAGTAGTGGTTACCACGGTTGTATTGTAATAACATTGGAGATATTTCGAAACTGAGCATGTAGGACTTCCATGTCACATTTAGTAAACAATAAACTCCCTCTCTTGTTTAAAAAAAAAAACTCAGGTCAAACTAGTGCTGTGTTTGAATGACTCTTTCTTCTTGCTGCTCTCCAGGCTCTGTGCTGCTCAGATAGCATTTCCCAAACTTCTGTCACTATCTCAGACTTCTCAGATGAGATTCTACTGAATATCCTGCGATTCATTCCGAGTCATGACCTGATGCTCAATGTGAGTCGAGTGTGCCGGAAACTTCAAACTCTCTGTCTGGACAAGAGCTTGAGAGCCCATGTACACCTGCATAAAGAATATACGGTAAGCCTGAAAAACACACTCTTTCATGAACTTTAGGGTATTTCTGACAAACACACTGGTTTAATTAGGGCAGATATAAGGGGTGTATTTTCCCAAAACCATTATATACTATTTCTCTTTGAGGTTACAGAACTGTTTAACAATTATCCATCTTGTCTATTGTGTATTATAATGTTTTGATGCCTGATGAGGGTTCAACAGTAAGGATTTTTTTTTTCTCCTTGCCTGTTTGGGCCAGCAGATCTCTACTTGTCCTGTCAACACCATTCACTGACCCAACACACACACAAAATCAGAAATACATTATTTTGTGTGAATGTAAATGCATTATTTTTATGGAATGCACATCATTATTATTTTTAATAATCATTATAATTTTTAATCAGAAACATTAACTTCCCCTCCCTTGGCAAAAACATCGTCTCTGATGACGTGTGAGCAGACGCAAGGTCAAGATAATAATCTCTTCCTTCCAGCAACCTGTCACTCACATGAAATTGCATGAATTGGACAAAGTTTACAAAGAAAATTAGCAATAAGAGCAATAATTATAATTGCAGTAATTATACAGGAAAGTCCAAGACTCCATAAGTTCATAAACACTTTTTCTTGGAAAATGATGTCAGTTTAATCCCATTCATAGGCTATCAAGACTATTATTCAACAAGTAATTTTTGCAGTTTCAACAAAAACTCATTTATGTTAACAATAAATGCCTATGTCATCCATGATAATTTCATCTCAAATATGTTTTAAAAAGTTGTCAAGCAGAATTTGCAACCAAATGTAACAGAAAACCTTAATTGCTTCTTATTCACAGGCAAATGATGATGCTGTGAAGCAGCTTTTGAAGAACTTCTCCGGTGACATCCAGACATTAAACCTCAGTGGCTGCTACTGGTTGGCTGGCTCTACGGTGGATCAGGTCACCCGCTGTAAGGGTCTAGTCAGCCTGGACCTTTCAGGGTGTCGTTTGACATCAATTCGGCTTTCGCATCTACTGACCTCTCTTCGTTCTCTGTGCTCACTGGCATTAGATGTGGGGCCGGGGTTTGACCTCCAGCAGCTGAGTGCTGAGGGTAAGTCTGCTTTGGCACGCCTGCAGGAGCTCAAGCAGACGCTGTTGACTCCCTCGTATGGTGTGGTGCCATGCTGCAGTGCCCTACGACGCCTTCACCTCTATCTAGAGGCCAGCGAGGGCTGGAGGGAAGCAGGCGGTTGCGCGCAGCTGATGGTGGGCCAAAGCAGCGTCCCGCACTATCAGAACCTGCATTGGTTCTCCGCACGCCTCGCACCTGGTGAAGTCAATCGTACTCTGTTGGCGCTCTACTTGGCTGTTTTCAGTATGAGAGTGCCGGAAGGTCTCACAGGACTGGTACTGTTTGTGCCAGGCCCTGCGCCACCAAGGCCCGTTGCAATGACGGCGCTAATGGAAAGCATGGCGTCAACAGTGGGAAATACCGTTAGCGCTCTCCAGCTTCCACGTACATGGTTGGATGGTGCTATACTAGGGCGAGTCCTAGCGCATGGCTGCCCTGTTTACCTAAATGTCTCACGCTGTTCATCTCCAGGGTTTAACCCTCTACATGTGCTCCTTAGTGCAGGTCGTGACCTCACACCCCTACGGAGTCTCAACCTGCGTGGCTGTGGCCGAGGACCTCTCGCCGAGAGCTGTGGGAAGGGCGAGGAGGAGATGGACACGGAGAGCGTCAAATCACTTACTGAATGTTGCCCGCAACTAATTCACCTTAATTTATCCGCCACACACTACCACCATGCTCTTCCCGCTGGGCAGGATGGACACTTGTGTGGCGCTTTAGGACGTCTTGCCGCCTTGTGCTCGCTGGCACTTCCGGTGTGTGCCTTGGCGCAATCCTCTCCAACACCTGTGAACATTCAGGACTCCAACTCAGACCTCACACCAAGGTCACTATTTATCGGCCTTAAAAAGAGCAGCCGTGTCGGTGTGCCCACATATCGTCCCTCAACAGAGGTCATGGGGGGTCAGGGTGAAGAGCGGCAGGCCAGAGGCTTGTGCATTCAGCTGCTACTTCAAGGTTGCCCGCATCTCGTGGAGCTGGAGCTGATTGGCGCAGGCTTTTCCTCTGCTATGCCACGGAATGAGCCGGCCATCCGCAAAGACCCCGTCGCATGCTCCTGGTCCTACAATGTTGGAGACGGTGAGTTGGCTGCTTTAGGAGGGATGAAGTTTTTGCGCAAGCTCACCCTCGCTCACTTACCGGGAGTTCTGAAGGGAACAGGACTGATCGATCTGGTTAAGGGGTGCAAGGACCTTCATTCGTTATCGCTGGCAAATCTTGGATCATTAAAGACCGTGAATTACACGCTGGCCCTACTGGAGGCTCTTTCCTACTGCACACAACTCAGGGACTTAAGGTGAATGCACACATTACTACACACTCAATGCACAAAACTAAGCAAATAATCTAAATGTAGACTAGTCATACCAAAAAGAAAATAACAAAAAATTTCACCAGCCATGCCACAAATCCTATAATATTACGACTGCTGCTTACCAGTAGAGGGCAGCAGCACCTTACTGACAGAATTGCTGTACATCCTGTTTGTTTAAATTGTATTTTGTTTTATTTCCTTACAATAATATATTTTGGTCCCTATGACAGTCATTTAGTTCTTTTCCATTGTGTATTTGGGGCAAACTGTGTGGTTTAGATGAATGTGGCACATTAATCATAAATAATATGTGAATTATGTTTTGATCTACACTAAGTATTAAGCTAAACTGTGTGTAAATTAAAAGAATTATATTCAGATGGTAATTGTTTCTCATGGGGACATAAGATAATTTAAACATTTACAAGAGTTAATCTGTGGTTTTATTGTCTGAATTCAGAATGTCTGTGTTTTTCTCCCATCTAAAATGTAAAAATATGTTTTACCAAGTAGCCAGGGCTAATGTTTACATAAGGTAAATGATTTATGTTTTGGTTGAATTTTAGAAAGATCATGTGGTAGATTTTCCCCTACGTACCTGACTTAAGTTACCTGTTCCTGGGGCGCCTCCTAATCGACACTCAATAAATTTCCTGATCTTTCGGAGCGTCTCCAAATCGACACTCAATAATATATGATCTTTTGGAGCATCTCTAAATCGACACTCAATAATATATGATCTTTCGGAGCATCTCCAAATCGACACTCAATAATATCTCGGTCAACGTCTTGACCCTCAAAAACCTAGTGTTCCCTAACCTGACTTGCTGCGCAGCAATAACCAGAGACTCCAGTTTTTGTCCTTCAAAGCTTTAATCACGGCCGGGAGAGTTCCCATCAATCCCAGAGAATCTCTCTCCGAACAAAGGAATACAGCAGGTTTTATAGGATTTCAGGTACATTTCACAGTCAGTATAGCATGATCTATTACTCATAATCATCAGTCTTAATATGATTGGTTTAGATTTAAGAAAAACATCTGAGTTCCTCTGTCCCGCTCACTGGCGGAGTAAATTTAGATTAGAACAACTGAATCACAAGATCATCAAAAAATATCACCGGGTTAATAGTTCAGATTATTCAATATGTTAAAACAATCTTTCAAAGACTATTTTCTATCCTTAGAAGGATGCTGTCTAGCCAGCACAGCAGAATTTTTCCACTTGTTACAACACTCAGTCCTAGTGACTATTTCTCTATTTCAAAGTTAGCTTATTAGGCCTGTAGAAGAAAAGAAATGTTAGTTCATTATTAATTAGTTCAAAATTTCCATCACAATCATGAGAACGACCTAAAACAAAATCTGCAGTTATGACTCTTGCACCATTATATTTTAGACAGTCTCTTAGCTAAACTGCATCTCTCTTACAATAACATTGTCCATGATTTTGTTTCTCAAAATTGTATTTCAGTGTGCATGAAAAAATAATGGCTCTATAAGGTTAAAGTAAAATATGACACACAACAGTCACTGAGCTTTTGTTTAGTTGACCATATGTGTCTTCTTGATGCACTCGCATTAATAAAATGGCATGTAATATTGTTTTATGAGAGATGTTAATCATGCATTATTCTGTGTTCCTAAAAATGTTATCGCTTTACCGGCTAGTAACTCATTCTGCATTTGTCGTTGGTGAGTTTTAAACTGGATCCTGGCTAGAATGAGAACTATGCAGGATTAATTAACTAATTATTTATATAATTTATAGCAGAATATTTTATCCCTGTAACTCCTGCATTTATTCAGTGTCTGTATATGTGTAAATTAAACCTGCAGGCTGGAGCAGCCCTACTTTAATGCGAACGCCGCATTTTTTGAAGAGCTCAGTCACTGTCACCAGCTGCGACGTCTTTGTCTAGTTTCTCGACATGGGACCTTCCAGCCCGCCGCTGTGACGGCCTTCATGCAAAGCTGCACTGATGTCATCATGTGCCACATGTTCATGGGAGGGACCCTGGTGGCATGTAAAACACTGCAGAAAACCCTGCTGGACAGGTCAGTTGTTTTAAAAAATTCTTAATGATAAAGACATAACATGTGAATAATAGTTGTTCATGAAGTAACCTGATGTACAGCAAATATTCACCTATTCGTTCTTTTTACCCCTGCAGTTTTTCAATATCTTGTCCAGCCCTTAGTGTGGTTATTTACCCTTTACTGCACGAGGATCTGGACCATGTGATCAGAGGTATGCCACTTTGCCACCTGGACGAGATCACACTTTTCAAAAGCCGCGTCGCTGAAGAGCCCGTGAAACAGCGACTGTGACTGAGGCAAAATCAGAAATCGAAATCATGTGGTGGATTAACCTGGGTAATGCTTGACCTGTGCTATTTTGTGAGAAAGAAATTATGCATTGCAGAAACTCTCCTTTGATAAGCAAATATTTTGCAATCTGGAGGATTCCAGGAAAATCATTTGTTTTGACTCGAGAGAGATCATTGAGCTAAGTGGACAATCACAACTTTCAATAAGGTCATTTTTCAATAGAGTCAGGTTGAAATGTCATCTTTGCATATTCAAATGAACTCCAAACCCTAAAAAATAAAGCATCCATAAATACATTTTCTGAAGTGAATTTTTTTTAAATCAAACATCCAATTTATGGTAAATTATACATATTGGCTTCATGTTTTATCATCAAAGTTTTACATATTTAGAGTAAACACTACAGAATATCATGCTATTTATGAATATTTCAAGAATTCATTGAATCAGTGGCTGTGGTATTATGCTCATAAAATATGAAAGTCTAGTGGCTTTCTCAGAAGTCATTAAAAAATATAATTCTCTGTAAGATCTGGGAGTATTCTCCCAGTTCTGTTATTTTTTTATTTATTTTTCATCCTTTTTTAATTTTGAGAAGCAGGGCTTTGAACTGGTTCAATGAATGAAAACAAAAAAATGGAATCAAGTAACATTTTATCAGGAGCATAAACAAGTTTAATTGAGAACAACACTTATTTAAAATGACCTGTAACCAGTTAACATTATCTGTTTAATATTTTAATTTGGCAGTTATCCAATCATGAATTCAAATAGAACGACCTATGGAAATGTGAATGTCGACATCCAACGTGAATGATATGTCCGTGCTTAGTTGGCAAGTCATTTTTACCCAATGCCACCAGTTCACACTATAACACTGTCATTCTACACATGATATGCTAGAGCGGCATTTAGAGCTCAGGAGTTTTTGTGAAGATATGTCACTAATCTTTAAACAACTACTTTATGCAGTGTTTCCCACAGGAAATGGAAGTCTTGGAGTCTGTAGTTTTAACAAAAGCCCTGTCAAAAATACCCTGTATGATGACATAAACAAGAATATCTGGGTGCAGGTAACACAGAGAAAGAGTACATGTTGTACACATTTTCCATTTACATAAGCTATACTACAGACACTGTAACAATACAAAGCTGGTTGAAAATTGACAAACTTGATCTTTATATGCGTAAATCTGGTGCACTTTTGGTGCAAAATTAGGAGCTCCAACCCTGTTTCAGTGGCCAAATTGACCAAAGTACACGTGTTTGCATTGACTTGGACATTAAAGTGAACACAAACCTAATTTTAGTTGTGATAGTGTCTCAGCCCACATAAAATTAACACATTTTTAGGATTATCATTAAAATATTTATTATTATTATCTGTCACAATCCTCAGTCACTCGCCCAGTCACCACAGAACTACATTTCCAGCATCCATTCTGGTCCCCAGCTGCACTCAGTGTGCCATCATCACACCTGCCACTGATTATCCTCTCAACAGACACACTTATAAGCAGTCACTCTCCAGTTCACCATTGTCTGGTCATGCCTAAACCACTTTCATTGTGAAAAAATGTAACTGATGCACGTTGAATGCATTGGCTCATGCAGAGATGGAGTTCATTGCATTTATTAGAATTTAGAGTAGAGAAACTTTATTGTCTACCACCAATGATAGAATTTTTTCTTAGGTTAAAAGGCTCTCATACAATACAAATTAACAATACATACAATACAACAATCAACAAACACATTTCCTTATTAAAACAAACATCTTAAAGATTATAAATAGAAAAAAATTGAAACAACAATTGTGCATAATTTTACAACCTGCACACAATTACTTAACCTTGTTTAAAATAGTTACTGCATTGGGCACAAAAGAATTCCTTCTTCCTAGCCAAGGGAGTTCTAAACCGGCAACCTGATGGAAGTAGCTGAAAAGCATCATAAAGAGGATGTGTCGAATCTGTAATAATAGAAGCTGCTTTCCTCTTTACTGCCATATTATAAAGGTCTGAGAGGTGAAGCTGTGAGACCCCAGTAATCTTAGATGCCTGCTTAATAATTTTAGATTTTTTTTCCCCCTTATTTTCAGCTGAAATTAAGCTATACCAAGAAACAATATTAAACGTCATGACTGATTCAACAATTGTCCGATACACTGTTGCATAATGTCTTATCTAACATTAAATCTTTTCAGCTGTCTCAGAAGAAATAAACGCTGATTAGCCTTGTAGACACAGTTCGCATGTTGCACAAAGGACAGTTGGCTGTCAATCACAGTACCCAAATATGTAAAGGATTCAACCTGTTCCACTTCCTGCCCCCCCAACCCTAAAGTGGTTCAGAAAGGGAAGAAGAAATATTGGATGGACGAACCCCCCCACAGCACAACTCTTTGGTCTTATGTTTAGCTTTAAGGACTGTCATGGAATCAACCAACCATGGATTCAACAAATTGCCTGTATATATCCAGGGACTGCTTATCTGTCATACAAGTCACTAAAGCCATGTCATCTGCGTATTTCAAAAGTGACATACCCTTAATTCCACATATGATTTCATTTGTGTATATGGAAAATAGAATAGGTGACAAGACACAACCTTGTGGAACTCCAGTGTTTATAATAATACTACAAGATTTGTGGTCATACATTCTAACATATTCTGGTCTGTTCGTTAAAAAGTCCTTAATCCATTGCACAAGAGTTAAATTAACTTGTAATCTTTGAAGACAGTCCAACAATAAATGAATATTGAATGTGTTGAAAGCATATGTAAAGTCAATAAATAAAATCCTAACAAACGATTTTGGAGCATCCAAATGTCTAGTAACAGTATCTAAAAGAGTTAGACAAGCATCCTCAACTCCCTGTTTCGACTCATAGGCAAATTGGAGCGGGTTTAAACACTGACCTACATTTTCAGTGAGCTCCCCTGCTACCACCCTCTCCATACATTTACAAAGAACCGAAGTGAGTTCTGGGGTACAAAATGTGCGACGAAGGCACCTCCTTGATTGTCTCGTTAAGAGAATGCAGAAATGTGTTCCAAAAAAAGAGTTTTGTTTTTTACCCCTACACCCTTCATCCCTTCAAATCTCTCACTCCGGAGGGTAAATCCTTTGAAGGGATTAGGGCATAGGGATGAGCCCTTCCGAATGGAACGCAGGGCCACTCTGAGATGCTGAAACCATAGATCATGAACTGTTCACATATGTTTGTTTAAACATATTCGTATGTTTAAACAAACTATATAGATACAGAAAGTTACAGTACAATGTTTCAGTAACCTTCCGCTCATACTGTAAGTTTACATGACCATTGCAGAATTTGCAAGATGTTAATAATTTTAACAAAACAAGAATTAAAATAAAAAATGCATATTATTTTTTATTTAGTACTGTCCTGAATAAGCAGTTTCACATAGCATATATATATATATATATATTGCACAAGACAAAATAATGACTGAATTTACACATTTTAAAAGTTTACATACCATTGAATCTCAGTACTGTATGTTGTTTCATGGATGATTCATTACTATTTTTATGTTTTGTGATAGATGTTCATTAGTCCTTTGTTTGTAGTCCACTGTAATTCAGGGAAATCCTCCAGGTCCGGCATACTCTTTGGTTTTCCAGCATCTTCTACATATCTGAACCCTTTACAACATGATTTTGAGATCTGTCTGCGGACTGAGAACAACTGATGTAGTAAGAGCTGGGGGTGTAAACTTTTGAACAGGATGATGTGTACATTTTTCTTATTTTGTTTAAAGATCATACTTTTCATTTAGAACTGCTCATAAGCTACATAAGATATTTACATGTTTCCCTGCAGACAAAATAAGTACAGTTTACCCCAGTCATCTAATTCAAAAGGTTTACACCCCCAGCTCTTAATGCACCGTGTTTCCTTCTTCAGCAGAGAAGGTATATAAATATAAGAGAGGAAATTATAGATTAGAAGTACAGGTGACAAAAAAAAGCTTCTTGTGAAGAACAAATAAATAAAGTTCTATTTTGTTTGTTAGACCTGTATTATATGATCATTTGTAAAACCGTATCATTTGCAAAATATTTTGAATACGTTTATCAAATATAGGCGGGATTAGAGTTATCACATGGGGACGTTGTCACAAGGGCTATATATCAGTGTATATATAAGGTATTTGCATATAATATTTGCACCTATACAGAGATAACTGTAAAATTAATCTTATCACATTGTCTATATTATATGACATCCTTCTATCTGTACTCATGCTTTCACTCTGATGTTCCACTGAACTTGTTCAGAAATCCCAACTCAACCTTGCTCAGCCTACCAGTTTGAAGGGTTTAAGAACTGCAAAACACAAAGACAGTTGTAAACTGAACCACAGGTATGTTACACTGTTTTCAAATGCATTTCTTAATTTGTTCATTTCATTTGTTCATTACAGTGACTTTTCTAGAAGGTGCTCTTCTTTTTGTCACTAAAAAGTGTCCATAAAAGATTTCTAGTCAGTTAAAAGAAAATTAAGTTTTATGATTTGCATTTTAAATTTGCAGTCTTCACACTAATTATTGTTTCAGTCCATTTTTGCTTTATCTTAGCTCACATAGTATGTTGCATCGGATTTTTTAATGTAATTTATACTGATATAGATGGAATGCTAAAACAGGAGTAAAACAATTGATCATCTGCTTAAATTAAAGGCAGTCGGACTCAACAGTGATGCTACAACTTACCAACAAAGTGATCCATGAAATGATTTTGATGGCAGGAAAATACATAAAGCAAAACCTGAATACATAAAAAGGCCTTGATGCTTTATCTGCTACACTATAAATACAGTATCTAAATCCAAAGCATCACCATTGTACATCGTCTACCTTTTTATACCACAAAAAAAAATGGCCAGAAACCAGAAATGTCAGAAAAATATTAAACACTTTTGTGCATTTCTTTGCATTCATTTCTTTTAGAAAATTACCCTTGTGAGATCTAATTAGAGTGTAAAACTAAATCTGGTACAATTTCAATCGAAACCACCAGAGTGAAAATATGATACTAACAAGAGTTTACTTTAGTGTCCTATTCAGTGAGTGTGTTTGTTTAACCTTCACTGCATGAAATCCATTGGTGTATCACTATATACAGTATGAAGAGGAGACAAACAACTCATAGAAAATTGAAAAAATATGCAATATGGAAGCTGTAGAAAATTTGTCATGGACATCATTTTGCTCCACAATATTGTTCATGCACACTATCTGGACTAACTGAAAAAATTTTGCCTGACATGTTATCAAAACTTAAGCTTGGAAAGCATATTTGGAGAATTTGGTCTTTGCTCATTCAAGTAAACAGGGTCGATGCAGGATCTATACTTGCATGACTAGAAAATGATCACCATGTGATCCGACTTTGATGCCAGTCAGCAGTTCTGCCACCTGGCAGATATTGTTTTCTTTAAAGTATGATCTTTTAGTTTTTATAAACGAACCCATGCTTGTAAGGTGGACTTAAAGAACTTTATTTAAATATGTATTGTAGATTTAGAGAGATAAGTGGTGGATCAAGATTGTGAGCCCTGGTTCATAGTACATTTCCTTAAAAGTGTTCATATGTTGAATGACTAGAAATACTCCAGTTCACTGCAACACTTGTGTGGTCTTGCCTTTGGTGTCAGTAGTATTTGTAAAGCTTCCTTTGGTCTTTAAATTGTCTTCGTTGTGATCTTTTGAGTATTTAATAGTAGAAGTTTAATTACACAGATGGTGTTGTGTATCGTGTTTCTTACATTCTCGTATCATTGTCTCTTTATTTAATAGCTTGATCTTTGACTTGTACTGTATAAATTTGAGGTAAGTGTTTATTTCTTTAAATATTACACAATATAAACTATTATTAAAAAAGCATCTCATGTGGTTGTTGTTCTTGCAGAGATCTTGATAATTCATCATCTCATCCTCTTCATCATGATACTGCTTCTTCATGTGCTGATGCTGTTTCTTCTCTCCGGTGGTTCAGCCAAAGTTGTGAAGAATTTTGAGCTTGATTGTGGTGAATTTTTTGCAAATGGAAAATCACCAACAAAACTTTCTGGACCACAGTACAAGCAGATCTGCCAAACTCGAAATGGTGTTGTTCATTTTGCCACATATTATGATACATACAACAGGATCCCAGTGTACTCAGCCTACAAGTTTGAAGAGAAAAAGAAATGCACAAGACAAAACAATTGGTTAATTGAACCTCAAGTAAGTGAAATATTACTCTCTTATGAAACATGAGGAAACTGAATAAGCAGGCCTATACCGAACAATGTACAATACAAATAAACACAGAATCAGATAAATGCTTGTAAAACAAAACAGAGATTGATCGTACATTACAAAGCTGATTAGCCATACAGAAGGGTAGAAAAACCACAGCAGATTTGGCCTAAAATTGTTTGCTATGCTTAAGAGTTTGTGTCAGTTAGTTGTTTTTATTTATCTTCTAATGAAACCATTCTTCAGCTCATGTTTTTGATTCAATATTGCAGCTTGATGATAAAGCAGGACCAAACATGGCATCTGAGGGGTCTGTGAAAATACGTGGAGAACATCAATCTCTCGATGAAGACTATGAGAACTCTGGGTATGACAGAGGTCATCTAGCACCAGTCTTTCAGGCAAACTCACAGGACTGTGCTTATGCCACCTTCACTCTCACCAATGCTGCTCCACAAAACCCCTCTTTTAACAGAGGTCAATGGAGGATACTAGAAAAAAACATGGCAGAAGAACTGTCCAAGCAATGTCTACCAAAAAAGTATTCTGTTTACATAGTAACAGGGGTGACACCAGGTAAAAATAAAATAAAAAAAGACAGAGTTAATGTGCCTAGTCATTTCTGGACTGCATACTGCTGCTTAGACAAAGATAACAGATGTCATTTCTCAGGAGGATTTATTGGAAAGAATGAGGACAAGATTCCTGAAGAAAAAACTGTGTATGAGTTAGAGACAGAGTTGGCAAAGCTTTATAATGTCAGATCTTTTGAGGTGTTTAAAAGCTCTACAGAACTAATAGAACCAAAGAAACGAAAAATAATAAAGCATTGAACTATTGTCTGAAAGAGAAACTTTCAGAAATCCAACATTTTTTTGTTATAATTATTTAATTATATAATTATGTAATTATTATTTTTGACTAGATGATTATAATTATCAGCTGAATCATAATGAGAATCATAAATAAACTTTTGCAAAAATTCTGCAATTCATAGATGTTTGAATTGAAACAATTATAATGTGTATAAATGAAGTGCATCATATATTACACTAATATGGAATAAAGATTGATTTTGGATTGAAAGAAAATATATTTTTTGACTCTTTATTGGACAGACATTCATTAGATTTTATCTCGTGTTGCACACATTTCCACTGTGGTGAACTGCTAAACCACAACACTGACACAGATTGAATCTTGATTCACCTAAAGTTTGAGGTCATTGTAAGATTGTAAAGTTACATTATTACAAAAATGTACCTTAAAAAAAAAAAAAATGTAATACAGATGAATACATATGAAAACTTTTACAAACTTGTCCCACCCAATCACTTTGATTTTAGCGCAACATGAATTTATTTA
Organism: Ctenopharyngodon idella; assembly: GCF_019924925.1. Taxonomy (NCBI): domain Eukaryota; kingdom Metazoa; phylum Chordata; class Actinopteri; order Cypriniformes; family Xenocyprididae; genus Ctenopharyngodon; species Ctenopharyngodon idella. The sequence goes on along the minus strand of NC_067220.1, from coordinate 11,777,817 downwards.
CATTGATATAGCAATGTGCTAGAAACATTGTATCACAAACTCAACAGCTGAATGTTAATTTTCCTGGTTAGGAAAACTTTTTTAATCAAGTCAGGTCGAGTCACCTTCATTTATGTACAATACAGATTTGTTTTAAAGCAGCTTTACAGGGGTAAACAGGAATATAATGATTCAGTACGAACAGAATTCAGTTCTGCTGTGCACTCTTAAAAATGGTTCCAAAAGGAAGTTTTCAAAGTGATGCCATTGAAGAACCATTTTTGGTTTCCAGAAGAACCTTTCAGTGAACAGATCTTAAAAGAGCAATTTTTCTTTATGTGACGAACATTTTAAAAACTCTTTTCCATCATAAAGAACCTTTTGTGAAAAAAGGTTCTTCAAGGAACCATTGACGCCTATATATATATATATACATTTTTTTTTTTTTTTTTTTTTTTAAAGAGTGTAAAAGCAGCTCAAAAAAGAAAAGTGACTTTTTTCAACTGAAGTCAGTTCAGTGTTGATCCAGTTCCATTCATTAATTATGAAATGAGTTCAGCTATAAAGCAACTTTGCCAAAAGCAGTGATGTCATCGTCCAGCTCAGCTCAGTTCTCATCCAATAGAGTCAGTGCAGTCGGATCAATGATATTGCTGAGTATTACGTGTCAGAAATCAGAAAGAAAAAGGCAGAACAGAGAGAAATATTAAACGCTTTTTTTTTTTTTTTTGCAGTGATTCCTTTAAGAAAATGACCTGTTAGAGTGTAAAATAAAATTTGGCACAATTTCAGCCGAAACCAAAAATAGAGTAAAAATTATATTAAAGGAAAGAGCCCTGTTCTGCCAGTGTGATTGTTTAACCTTTACTGCATGAAAATCTTCAAGGGTAACCTATATCACTAGATATAAAGAAGACAACTCATAAAAAAATGAATAGGCCTACAAAAAACACAACGCTCAGTATGGGAGCTGAACATTGTCAGGAACATGGTCTGATGTTTTTGCTCCAGAATGCTGCTTATGCACACTTTCTGGACTAAATGGAAAACTTTTAGCCTGATGTGTTCTTGAAACCTAAGCTTGGAAAACACCTTTCAGGTGAACTAAAGCCCGTCTACTTTGATTTGATTGGTCATCTCAAATATTTCGGTTATTTTGGTGCTGTGCAATATCCTTGTATAGCACTAATATTATGCAATTATTTCACAACCTTTATTATATACACCTCAAAAAAAAAAAAAAAAAAAGTGTATTGGTGACCTCATAAGCTGCTATGGCTATGATCGGTAAGACTGGACCTATTAGGTAAAGGGATAGTTCACACAAAAATTTAAATTCTGTCATCAAATTTCTTTCTTCTGCTGAACACAAAAGAAGATATTTTGAAGTATGAAGAATGATGAATGTGATTTTTTTTCCATACTATGGAAGTCAGTGGGGACCATCAACTGTTTGTTTACCATCATTCTTCAAAATATCTTCTTTTGTGTTCAGCAGAAGAAAGAAATTTGTACAGGTTTGGAACAACTTGGGGGTGAGTAAACTTGAGGGAGAGAATCTTAATTTAATCTTAATCTGGTGGAGCTGGAGCTGATTGGCACAGGCTTTTCACCTGTCATGCCATGGAAAGAGCCAGCAATCTGCAAGGACCCTGCCGCGGTGGCTACATCCGAAAACCTAGGCAGCTGACTTGTTACCTCGCTCAGGCAGTGACTTGTAAGGCAAAGTTTATGCATGAAGGCACCTCACAAAACTGATTTCAGACAGACTTCTGAGGCAGCGTAACAGCAAAATAGTACGAGCTTTGGTGAGAACTAAACAAATATTTAATTACTACAGTAGTAATTTCTCGCCAGAAATGACATCAAAAGTTGAAAATGTTGGTCAAAAACGTACATTTACACACAAACTGACCAGCAAACGCAACTTTCGGACGCCACCTTTATTTTTCTAGCTCAACTGTTACAGAATGGAATGCACAGGATTGTGGGATATCAAAGTTAGTGAAGGATACATCTATGCTGCCTTAAAAAATCGATCAGATGAAGGTATCTTCGGACATGCCTTGATGCCTTGTGTCCTTCAAAGGCAGCATTTTCCAGTTTTCGGATGCAGCCAGTCAGCTGCTTTAGGAGGGATGAAGTTTTTGTGCAAGCTCACCCTCACTCACTTACCAGGAGTTCTGAAGGGAACAGGACTGATCGATCTGGTTAAGGGGTGCAAGGACCTTCATTCGTTATCGCTGGCAAATCTTGGATCATTAAAGACCGTGAATTACACGCTGGCACTACTGGAGGCTCTTTCCTACTGCACACAACTCAGGGACTTAAGGTACAGACACATGTCTCTAAACATGCACAAAGTTAAGCAAAGAATCTAATTGTAGACTTGTCATAGCAAAAAGAAAATAACAAAATATTTCACCAGCCATGCCACAAATCCTATAATATTACGACTGCAGCTCACCAGTAGAGGGCAGCACCTTACTGACAGAATTGCTGTGCATCCTGTTTGTTTAAATTCTATTTTGTATTATTTCCTTACAATAATATATTTTGGTCCCTATGACAGTCATTTAGTTCTTTTCCATTGTGTATTTGAGGCAAACTGTGCAGTTTAGATGAACGTGGCACATTAATCATAAATAATATGTGAATTATGTTTTGATCATAAGTATTAAGCTAAACGGTGCATACATGTAAAAAATATTAAATAAACAGTGAAAGTAGAAGTTTTATTAATTTCATATGATGACACTATGATATCTTAAGCCCTATTCAGATGGTAATTGTTCCTCATGGGGACATAAGATAATTTAAACATTTACAAGAGTTAATCTGTGGTTTTATTGCTTAATGAATTAAGAATGTCTGTCTTTTTCTCCCATCTAGGTTTTGACCAAGTAGCCAGGTCTAATGTTTACCTTAGGTAAATGATTTATGTTTTGGTTGAATTTTAGAAAGATCATGAGAACAACCTAAAAAATCTGCAGTTATGACTCTTGCACCTTTATATTTTAGACAGTCTCTTAGCTAAACTGCATCTCTCACAATAACATTGTCCATGATTTTGTTTCTTATAATCTTATTTTGGTGTGCATGAAAAATAATGGCTCCATAAGGTTAAAGAAAAAAAATGACACGCAACAGTCACTGAGCTTTTGTTTAGCATGAGAGTGAGTAAAATATGTGAGAATTTTTATTTTTGGGGTGAACTATCTCCTTAACATTCATATGGTTGGTATGCAAATCCAAGATCAGACTAATAAGAATGAAGTGCAACCTCTTGTGTATTTGTGAACTGTGTTTGTTTTAATCTAGAACTCCAAAGATATTAAAATATTTGCATAATATCAGGTGTCTGAAGATCAAGATCTCAGTCATTCATAGGTGATGTGACTGAAGTAAATAAGACTCTTGTCTGATGGGGACAGTAGATCTCTGGTGCAATCACACTCCATCCTCTGACGCTCACTGTACAACTGTACACTTGATATAACATGAAAAATAAACCTCTCCAATATCATATAAAAATAAAAAAGGAACTAAACAAGCAACAAAATGAACAAAACAGAACGAAATTAATTAATGAATTGCAGTAGGAATACGTGTTAATAAAGCATTTATTAACACACTGAGTAATTATTACTATATGTCTAAATAATAAGATGTATAAATGTACATTTAAATAGTTTAATAATCATTTACTTACACTCTCTAAATGATCTCACTGACAACTCCTAAATAATAAGAACAAAGCATTTATAGCTGTATTTATAAACTGCTTACTAATGTCTATTAATGCTTTTTAAATGATGAATTGACTATTTACTAATGCTTAACTAATGATTCATAGTGTGCAGTTATTATAAAGTGTTACCAAAATGGCATCTTTGCATATTCAAATGAACTCCAAACCTTAACAATAATGCATCCATAAATACAATTTCTGAAGTGTTGTGGAACTTGCATCACATATACATTTCTAATCGAAACATCCAATTTATAGTAAGTGACATGATACATTTTGGTTTCATGTTTTATCATCAAAGTTTTAATGTATAAATATTTAGAGTAAACACTACAGAATATGGTCAGTGTCAAGAGTTCATTGAATCAGTGGCTGCGACATTACTCTCATAACGTCTGATTGTGGGGAAAAAAAAGGAAGTCTAAGTGTTTTTTTTTTAGAAAAAGTAATTACACAAATGCTCTGTAAAATCTATGAGTATCCTCCTTTTTTTAATTTCTGAGAAGCAGGGCTCTGAACTGGTTTAAGCAATGAAAACAAAAAATGGAATCAAACTCAATTTTAACAGGAACGTGAAATCAAGTTTAATTGTTCTGAATAATTACCTGTAACTGGTAACAACATTTTTTTGTCTGTTTAATATTTTAAATTGGTGGTCAACCAATTATGAATTCAAATAGAAGGACTTATGCAAATGTGAATATTGGCACATCCAACCCAATGCCACCAGTTCACACCACAACACACTGTCATTTGTCATTAATTTAATTCCTTCCCATGGAAACACCATTCGAGATTTCCAATATCCATTCACAATGTAGCAACATCATTGTATAGGCATTGGTGCAAATCGTAAGAATCCCCTATGAAAAGTAGCCTAGTTAAAAATTCAGAGCCTGATTTTTCCAAAAATCTACACTTAAACCAAAATATCCGACATCCTGTTGGTCGGAGCTAATGACTGTAAATTAGAAAGTTGTCCAGCTTGATGAGATCAATATATGTACTGAGTTTGGTGACTGTAGATAAAACTAACCCCTGACTTTTGTCAAAAGGTGGCGCTACAGAGCATTCCTCCACGCCTGTTTCTAAGGCTTTGCCAGTGTCTACTGGCTGACAACTCTGATGTGTTTGTCGAGTTTCATGCAATTTGAAGCTTGCTAAGAGCCTCAAAAACACCCAAAAAGAATATTAAAGTTTGACGCGTTGCCATGGCAACAGTATTTAAGATATCCAAGAATCATTTCACAGGTCTATATCTGACATGTCTTGACATTATTCTGACGAAGATTGAAGTCAATCGGGTAAATAAGAGGGTGATTTCAAAGCATTTTGAAAGTGACGCACTTCCTGCTGCCAGTTGGTGGCCCTATGACTTTGACTCACAATAGTCACATCTATGTGATCGGCCTCCTACAACAAACACTCAGTTGAAGTTTCATCAAAATCAGTCAATGTATGCAGAAGTTATAACACACTTCCTGTTTCCCTTTTCTCGCCATAAGTACAAAGCCTTGCCACGGGCAAACCGTTGAAGATATCCAATATCCATCCGCAATTTAGCATCCTCAATGTCTTGACATTACGTTTTGAGCAGTAGTTAAAAATTGAGAGCTTGGTTTAAAAAATCCACACTTAAACATAAATAGCTGACTTCTTGTTGGTCGGAGCTGATGACTGTAAATTAGAAAGTTGTCTGGCTCAATGAGATCAATATATGTACAGAGTTACTTGCGACTCTCAAAGATTGATGTCAAAATCATATTCAAATATGCAGAAGAGCTAGAAAACAAAGTGCATGATCTGAAGGATTTTTCTAAAGAGCAGTAGGTAGTTTAACTGCTCAGGATAAGCAAGCGACTCATGAACAAATATCACAAAACATAAAAACAGGCATTGATCACCCAAGTAATGCACAGTTTTAAGAGTCAAGGGTATGTAAACTTTTTAAATGGTTCAAATTTTGTGTAAATTCAGTTATTTTGTTGTGGACCATATGTAAACTGTTATGTGATACAGCTTATTCAGCACAGTATTAAATAAAAAAAACAAATTTTTTTATGATCCTTCTTATTTTGTTAAAACATAACATCTTACATATTCTGCAAGGGGTATGTAAAAACTAATGCACGCTGAACTGCACTGGACTTCTATGAAAAGAGAAGCAAGAAGGTGAGTGGTTTTAGTTTCCTTTTTATTTTTTTTCCTTTTTATTAAAATGAAATTGCTGTGAAAGCACATTTACTGAATAGAGAGGGTATATAAATGTCAGTAAAAGGAGGAAAGTTTAGTTGAGAAGGAGAAGGACTGGTGAATATAAAGTTATTGTAAAAAAAATCACATGCATAATCTATTAGAGTGGTGAGTAACCGTTTTTGACTGGATGCATCTTTAAATAGTATTTGTTATGCTATTTTAAGTTTTGTTTGTTATTTAGCTCAATTTAGTTTGTTAGACCTGTGTTATTTGATCTTCATTTTTGCTAGACATTTGCTACTCCATGTTATGTAGTAGTCCAGCTGCTGACTGACATTTATTGAATATGGGTGAGATATCACATGAGATGTTGTCACAAGGGCTATATCACAGTAAATATAAGGTTTATGAGTTAAACGTCCATTTAGCCTAGTTGTTGTAGCACCGTAATAAAAAGGAAATGATTCAAGCATGTGTCAGCTATATAATGATGGTAGATTTTACCAAAATTTTGCCTGCTATCAGGTTGTAAAAAAAAGTTCAATTCATGTTTAATTAATGTTTAATTTTTTTCTTTTTTTTTTGGGCAGTAACAGTAAAAAGCTCTAAGAAATATTTAGTGAAAAGAGGTATATAGCCCATTATCTCGCTTATGCAAAAAAAAAAAAAAAAATGTATTTGCACATAATTAATCTTATCACATTCTCTTTAATATATGACATCCTTCCACCTGTACTCATGCTGTTTCCTTGATGGTACCACTGAAGCTAAAATCCCTGTTTACTCGACCTACAAGTTTAAGAACTGCAATACACAAGGACAGCGAACCTCAAGTGAGTGACTTTTCTCCATTTTGTTTACAAGAATTGCTCTTCTTTTTGACACCAAAAAATTGTCCATAAGGACGTTTTATGATTTGCATTTTAAATTGACAGTCTAGTCTTTACACTAATTATAATTTTAGTCAATTTTTGACATTAGCATGCATTGTATTGACTTTTTATTGTCCCTTATGGGGAAAATGTGTTTCAGTGTTTCAATATACATGGCATTCACACATAAACAATGTTCACAAATGTAAAATTGCCAATATAATCCACTCATCCCTGAGACATGGCCGCTCTTTTTTATTTTAATCTGCAAAATAATAATAATAATAATAATAAAGACTATTATCCTTTGAATGATATGTTGCATATTATTTTTTATGTACTCCACTGATATAGAGGGTGCGCACTGATGTCAGACTGAGTGGAAAAACTTCCTGCAACTTGGCTGGTGCTAGTAGAGAAAAGCAGAAGTAAAACAAATGATTAGCTTAAATTAAAATCAGTTGGACATGAAAGTGATGCTTACAAATTGCCAACTAAGTGATCCATGGACAGTGACGTTCCAAGAATGATTTTGATGCCAGGGAAATACATAATGCAAAGCCTGAAGACATTGTGGTAGATTTTCCCCTACACACCTGACTTAAGTTTACCTGGGTCATGTCCTAATCAACACCCCTAAACGTCTCCTAATCGACGCTTAAATAATTTATACTCTAGCGCGTCTCCTAATCGACGTCGGCTGAGTTGGTTAATGTCTTGACCCTTTATCACTTGGGAATAAGGTCTCTAGTGTTCCCTAACTTGTTGCGCAGCAATAAACCAGGCAGACTCCAGACTATGCCTAAGAATATGCTTTAATCACAGCCAGAGGACCTCGTATCAATCACAGAGAATCCCACCAGCAAAAAGAATACAACAGTTTATATAGGATAGGAGCATGACAAAGCATTCTACAATATGATTGGTTCTTCAAATGTCAAACCCTTCTGTTACTAGGTAAAGCAAGATCTGCCCAAATCATGTGTTTATTAGTTTGCTTGTTACTTAATATCATGGGGTTATTATGTTTAGATAGTTGTCTAGCTGTCCCTAAGTTTCATTTCCCCTTTTGTTACATTCAGATATGATTCAGACACACACGGAAGTTTTGGGGACATTTACGTTTCAAAAGCATATAAATGTTATTCCTGCAAGGAATAAGAAATGTTAGTTATGATTAATTAAAAAATTCCATCACAACATTCAAAATCCTCGACACATTATATGCTAGACAACACAATAAATACAATATAGATAGATCTACATCCAAAGCATCACCACCAGAATTTAATTTGTCAGAATTTAAAATGTCAGAAATCCAGAAAAATACATGGAGAAATATTAACCACTTCTATGCCTTTCTTTGCATTTAATCTTTTCAGAAAATTACCAGTTGTGAAATCTTATTAGAGTATAAAACTAAATCTGGCACAATTTCAACCGAAACCACCACTATTTGTAGAGCTGCCTTTGGCTTTTATTATACTTTATTATTTATTGAGTATTTAATAGTAGACGTTTAATTACTACATGGAAGGTGTTGCCTCACGTTTCTTAAATTCTTGCATTATTGTCTCTTCCTTAATAATAGCTTGATCTTTGAATTGTACTGCTGTAAATTTGAGGTAAGTGTTTATTTGTTATTTATATTACACAATATAAGCTGTTATAAAAAAATTATCACATGTGGTTGTTGTTGTTCCAGAGATCTTGATAATTCATCATCTCATCCTCTTCATCATGACGCTGCTTCTTCATGTGCTGATGCTGTTTCTTCTCTCCGGTGGTTCAGCCAAAGTTGTGCCGGATTTTGAGAAGGAATGTGGTCAATTTTTTGCAGGTGGAAAATCACCAACAACATTTATTGGATCACAGTACAAGCAGATCTGCCAAAATCTAAATAATCGTTACTATTATGCCACATATTATGATACATACAACAGGATCCCAGTGTACTCAGCCTACAAGTTTGAAGGGATAAAGAACTGCACAAGACAAAACAATTGGTACATTGAACCTCAAGTAAGTGAAATATTAAAGGTTGTATTCTGTTATTGTTCAGTATTTGTTGTTCATATTAGTTGGTCATAAGAATGTTTTTCCATGGTGTGGATGGAGTCTTTTCAAATTTACTGATAACAGCTATTAAAGTTTTACCAGAAATATGACCGTATTAATAAAAAAAACAGCCCAGCATATAATAAATTATCAAACCAAGTAACAAGACACATTTTTTTTCAAGCAGACCATTTCACAAAATGAAGTTTGTTGAGTATAAATCATTATAAATCAGCAGATAAACTATTCAAGACAAAAAGCATTAAAGGATTAGTTCACTTTCAAATGAAAATTACCCCAATCTTTACTCACCCTGAAGCCATCCTAGGTGTATATGACTTTCTTATTTCTGATACAATCGGAGATATATTAATAAATATCCTGACGCATCCAAGCTTTATAATGGCAGTGAGCGATACCAACAAGTAGCTGAAGAAACTGCATCCATCCATCATAAACGTGTACTCCACGTGGCTCCGGGGACTTAATAAAGGCCTTCTGAAGTGAAGCGATGCGTTTGTATAGGACGTAGCGTAAGCTTTTTGAACTGCAAGAGTTTTACACTTTCTTCGTAACTTGTATACGGAAGGCGATCTGGCGGAAGCTAGATATTTTACTTCATGACTTGTTAAATATGGATATTTTTCTTACACAAATGCATCACTTCACTTCAGAAGGCCTTTATTAACCCCCCAAAGCTGTGTGGAGTACACGTTTATGACGGATGGATGTAGGTGGATGCACTTTCTTCAGCTCATACTCATGAGCCCTGTTCACTGCCATTATAAAGCTCGGATGCGTCAGGATATTTATTAAAATATCTTTGATTGAGTTCATCAGAAAGAAGAAAGTCATATACACCTAGGATGGCTTGAGGGTGAGTAAAGCTTGGGCTAATTTTCATTTGGGCAAATCAGGCCATTGAAAAATGTCTTTGCTGTTTAGTCATTCATTAAAAATATGCACTTCTACACTTTAATTAAGGTGAAATATTTCAGATAAATAATGATACAACAATAACAATATTTAATAATAAAAGAATATTTTATATTTTTATAGAATATTTTTCTGATATATATGTGCAGCCTGGTCTCATTGTTAATACGTAGGTATTAATACGTAACTTTCAAAGACACAAAACGTACATTTTTGTACTTTTAGAAAGGTGCTAAAACGTACAATATTGACGTAATTATGGCACTAAAACGTAAAAATACTTACATTTTTACAGCGAAAAAACATAAAATATTTACGAATCTTTCATGTCATAAAGATATAATTTCCATTTTATTGCTTTGTAGATAAATGTAAGCTCCCTAAACCCCATCCCGAACCTAAACCTACCCGTTTTATACAGAATGTTAAAAGAATAAAACATAAAGAACAGAAATGTGTAGGAAAATGACAATTTTAGAAAAATATAACATTAAAACAATATTTTGCGCCACTAATCCTACACCTACCCCTAAACCTACCATAACCATTTCTTTAAACTACCTACTGTTATAAATAAAAGAATGACAGACAAACAAGCGTAATGTGAAAATGTCAAAAGTGGTACCAAAAGTAGTTCAAATGATGATGAGTTCCAGTCACAGTCCTCTCTAGCGGTAATAGTTTTTTATAGGGTACAGAGATTTGGAGTACAGCGAACAAATAAAATGGACGTGATTTGTGAATTTATGTTGTGCTTTGGTGTATTTTATGGTTGTATTGTCAGTCGCTGCATAAGAGAAAACGCCTTCTGTGTCTCACAGCAAACAAACTAAATATTACAAAATGGTTAAACAATTACAGAAATTTGATTCATAAGGTTTCAAGATGTTGTCTTATTTAAAATTATGTAATGGTGTGATTGAGTGCAGAAGGCGGGGACTAATTTGCATATTCATGAATCTGCATGTACTAAATGAAGCAAGGGTTGTTTAAGCTATTTTAAGGCAATAAGAAATTAATTTCACAGTAAAGAATGCTTAAATATGTAATTTTGATTATCAAACATGAGTTTTAAGGGATACAATTATTGACTGTAGAGGGACTTTAAGTATTATGCTTTTGTTTCTCTTCTAATGTGAAACATTCTTAATATTCAATTGATTCAATATTGCAGCTTGATGATGATAAAGCAGGACCAACCATGGCATCTGAGGGGTCTGTGGATATAAAACTACGTGGAATCCATCAAGCTCTCAATGGAGATTATGTGAAGTCTGGCTACCACAAAGGCCATCTGGCACCAGTCTATCAGGCACAATCACAGGACTGTTCTGACGCCACCTTCACTCTCACCAATGCTGCTCCACAAAACTCCTCTTTTAACAGCGGTCAATGGAGGGTACTAGAAGAAAACATTTCTAAAGCACTATCCGAGCAATGTCTACCAAAAAAGTATTCTGTTTACATAGTAACAGGGGTGACACCAGGTACAAGTAAATTAAAAAACAGAGTTAATGTGCCTAGTTATTTCTGGACTGCATACTGCTGCTTAGACCAGAATAACAAATGTCAAATTTCAAGAGGATTTATTGGAGAGAACAAGAACATCACTCCCCAGAACACAACTGTGAATGATTTAAAGAAAGAGTTGGCAAATCTTTATAAAGTCACATCTTTCGAGGTGTTTGATAGCTCTACAGTACCCCCAGTGAAACAAAAAAGTAAAGCTTTCAAAATAAATGTAACGTGTAGTCAGTTTTGGTTTAGCTTTCTCTGTGTTTTGTTCCTGTTTTAGCTGCCATGTTAGTTTTCTTATTAATCAGCTATTCACCTGTTCTGTTTCAGTCAGACAGGGGTGCCCCGAATTTAGTGATTCAGGAATTTTTATTTCTTATGCATGATATTTTTATTTCTTATGCATCTGTTGTGATTATTTTATGACTATTTTAATTCCTTATTTACGTAAAGCACTTTGAATTGTGTACCACTTGTTACCACTGTGTATGAAATGTGCTATATAAATAAACTTGCCTTGCCAATCATCCTCTGTGTATTTAAGCCCTCAGTTTCATTGTCTGGTATTGTCTAAGTTTAGCGTGGTTGTGTTTGTTTATTTTCCTGCGTATTCCCGGTTGGATTTATTAAAAAATATTTGTTTATTACTCGTTCATTGTGCGCTTCTCTACAGCCAACCCATGATAATAAAGCTTAGAAACTTTACAAAAAGTTTTTATTATTATTTCAGACTAAATGATTATTATTACCTGTTGAATTATAAAGAAAATAAAAAAAAATCACAAAAAAACTCCAGTTTTACATGTAATTCTCCAATATCTTCTAATTCTTTTTTTGTTATAATTAATATTAAATTATGATGTTTGACTAATTATTAATTGAAACAATTATACATTATCAGTATACATAAAATATGTTTGCATATAATCCACAAGACAAAAAATTAGCTGAATTTATTAAAATGGCTCCGTTCAAAAGTTTGTGAACCACTGATTCTTAATACTGTGTGTGGTTACCTGGATGATCTACGACTGTTTTTTTGTTTTGTGATGGTTGTTCATGAGTCCCTTGTTTGTTCTGAGCAGTTAAACTGAGCCTTGATCTTCAGAAAAATCCTCCAGGTCCTACAGAGGTCATGGGTGGTCAGAGTGAAGAGCGGCAGGACAGAGGCTTGTGCATTCAGCCACTACTTCAAGGTTGGCCGCATCTCATGGAGCTGGAGCTGATTGGCCCGTCGCATGCTCCTGGTCCTACAATGTCGGAGACGGTGAGTTGGATGCTTTAGAACTCACTTACCAGGAGTTCTGAAGGGGACATGACTTATCGAGCTGGTTAAGGGGTGCAAGGACCTTCATTCGTTATCGAGGGCAAATCTTGGATCATTAAAGACCATGAATTACACGCTGGCCCTGCTGGAGGCTCTTATACTGCACACAATTCAGGGACTTAAGATGAATGCACACGTCACTACACACTCAATGTGCAAAACTGAGCAAAGAATCCAAATGTAGACTTGTCATAGCAAAAAGAAAATAAAACATTTTACCAGCCATGCCACAAATCCTATAATATTATGACTGCAGCTCACCAGTAGAGGGCAGCACCTTACTGAAAGAATTGCTGTACATCCTGTATGCTTAATTGTATTTTGTATTTTTTCCTTACAATAATATATTTTGGTCCCCATTAAGTTATTTTTCAATTTGGGGCAAACTGTGCAGTTATATGAATGTGGCACATTAATCATAAATAATATGTGAATTATGTTTTGATCTATAATAAGTATTAAGGGGTTAGTTCACTCAAAAATGAAATTTCTGTCATTAATTACTCACCCTCATGTCGTTCCACTCCCGTAAGACCTTCGTTCATCTTCAGAACACAAATTAAGATATTCATAGAAAGCAATGTAATTACCATCATTCAAGGTCCAGAAAGGTATTAAAGACATTGTTAAAATAATCAATGTGACTACAGGGGGTTTAACCTTGTTATGAAGCAACAAGAATACTTTTTGTGCACAAAAACAAAACAAAAATAATGACTTTATTTAACAGTTTCTTATCTTCCCTGTCAGACTCGTACACAGCTGGAGCAGTGAACGCAGTTCAGTGCTTCTGTGTTTACATCTGGACGCCGGCTCAGTATTTTCCAGCTCCTGCGTCAGCATCACATGTATGTGTCATGCTGCTCACGTGAACAGGCGCTGGCCAATGCTGAGCTGCCGGTCTGATGTAGAACCTGGAAGTGCTGCAACGAAAGTAGCGTAGGAGAATAACAGGGAAGAGACGAATTTGTTGAATAAAGTCGTTTTTGTTTTTTTTGTTTTTTTTTGCGCACTGAAATATTCTTGTCGATTCATAACATTAAGGTTGAACCACTGCAGTCATGTTGACTATTTTAACAATGTTTTTACTATCTTTTCTGGACCTTGAATGTGGTCATTTCATTGCTTTCTATTGAGGTTAAAATTGGATTTCATCAAAAATATCTTAATTTGTTTTCCAAGGATGAACGAAGGTCTTACGGGTGTGGAACAACGGGGTGAGTAATTAATGACAGAAATTTCATTTTTGGGTAAACTAACCCTTTAAGCTAAATGGTGCATAAATTTAAAAATAAACAGTGATAGTAGAAGTTTTATTAATTTGATGACATTATGATATCTTAAGCCCTATTCAGATGGTTATTGTTTCTCATGGGGTCATAAGATGATTTAAACGTTTACAAGAGTTAACGTTCCTTCATTGATCCTTCATTAATGAATAACTACACAGGAACAAATGAGTAATGCATTAATATATATATATTGTATGTTTTAATCCCCTGGATCACGCAAACATAATGATCTTATAACATGATGCATTGTCTGTTATCCCATAAGTCCCACTTTTGGAGACAGTGACTGTTTTTTTTTTTTTTTTTTTTACATAGTCTTGCTTTAATGGACAAAACAGTTTACTGTCAAGCTGTTATCCTATTATATTTTTATTAAACATTCCAAATTTTTCTGATGCATGTCCTTAATTTAATTTCATATGTTAGTATTCAGTGTTTATAATCCTAATACTTGAACTTCAAAGAATTTCAACCCAAACTGGGTTTCTAGAGAGCAAAGATTTTGTGAAAAAAAAAAAAGTGGAAGACTTAAACACGAAATCTGTAAAATAAACTGTTAAAAGGATTTGATGATCATTAGTGATATTCTGTGTTTTCATCATTCAGGGGTACGTTTAATAGGCTATAGATTGTTTTAAAGCAGCTTAACAGGGATAAACAGAGAATAATCAATGATGCAAACAGAATTCAATTCCACTGTAAAGCAGCTCTAACGAGAAAATAGCTAGTGTCATTGTTCAGCTGGCATCAGTTCAGTGTTGATTCATTTCCGTTCATTGTGGAAATAGTTCACTTCAGCAAAAAAGCATGTCTGAAGAAAGCAGTGATGTCATCGTCCTGGGCTGCGTTTCCCAAAAGCATCGTTAGCCAACTAACATCACCATCAGCCATTACTAACATAGTTCACCGATTTGGTGTTTCCAGAAACCATCATTCAAACGCAGGGGCGGACTGGGGCAAAAAAGTGGCCCTGGACTTTCTGGCACAAAGCAGCCCATCACACGCGGTCTGCAACACACCTCAGCATAAACACACCAGCTCATTATGCACAGAGCATTTTTTTACACCACTTACTAACATAAAAATATAAATGCTGTTTTTTATTTTAAATTATTGAAATGCTTATCATTAACATTAATGAATGACTGGGATACTTCTTTACGTTATAATTTGTCACGTGACTGAGGACTGGAGTATGCTGAATTTTCAGCTTTGATCACAGGAATAAATTACATCTTACTATATTCACATAGAAAACAGCTAGGCCTATTTGAAATTGTATTAATATTTTATAATATTTGTGTTTTTCTGTATTTTTGATCAAATAAATTAAGCCTTCCTCTTTCAAAAACATGAAAGAAGTCTTATTTCAAACTTTTGATCGCCGGTGTGTAAAATAATGCATGTGAACTAATTAGCAAATTATATTTTTATTTTATTTTACGCTTTCCTAACACGGGACATAGGCTATAGGCTACTTCAATATGAAAGTTGCCGGTTTTACCATGTTTTAGTGTAAGTTTGAGAATGATATTTTCAGTTTTATGAATAATTTTCCAATGATTGTGAAATTACTGAAGAAAGCCTGACAACAGAAACATTCACTCTTACCTGATATGCCAACCCGATCTCACGGCAATTCGTACGTATTTTACGAGGTGGCTAATTCGTACGAATTTATACGGTTTTTTGCTAAATCGTACATATTTTACGAGTTGACTTTTTGATGCACCTAAAATATTTACTGCATTGTTGTCAAATTGCTTCCATATAGGCTATTATATTGTAGACTATTGAGTGGATAAAATATAGAAATCCTTTTAATTAATATATATATATATATATATATATATATATAACCCCTCCCCCCATCATTCAGAGGCGATGCTTCTTCACTGTTGCTTTGAAAAGTGTATTGGGAGAACTCTCTCTGAACTGCACGCGCGGCACACACACACACGTCCAGCTACAATAATGTATCATATTAATTTGAAACAGCAACCCAGAATATTTGTCACAAGCATTGATTAAAACAATGATGACAATAATCACATAAAAAAAAAAATAATAAAAGAAAAACTTAAATTCTGGACCTTTGGCAGTGAACAGAAAAATAATGATCAATGATGCAAACAGAGTTCAATTCCACTGTAAAGCGCCTCTAAACAGAAAATAGAGTCATTGTTCAGCTGGCGACAGCTCAGTATTGATTCATTTCCATTCAATAATTATGAAATGAGTTCACTTCTGCTATAAGGAAGCTCTGGAGAAAGCAGTGAAGTCATCGGACAGTTCTGGGGTGCGTTTCCCGTACAATATACGGGATAAATTACGGACATGGCTTCTGAGGACTAACTATTATTTTTCTCAGTTACTCTTCAAAAACGGTGCTTAAAATCTCTTGGCAAACTAAAATATGTAAATGATATTTGTATATATTCTAAATAAAAGATATAGCCTACATTGTACTTAATGTCAGCTTGCTTATTTTGCTCAAGATAACGATTTATTACATGTCTGGAGAGCTGTCGTTCCAGCCACACAAGTTTGCGAATGTTCGTTTGAACGATGGTTTCAGGAAACACCAAATCCCTGAACTATGTTAGTAACGACAGAACTTGCGATGTTAGTTGGCTAACATGGTTGCTTTTGGGAAACGCACCCCAGTTCAGTTCTCATCTAATAGTGTCAGTGCAGTCAGACCAATAATATTGCTGAGTATTTAGTGTCAGAAATCAGAACGATACAAAGAGGCAGAATAGAGAATATTAAACACTTTTGTATGCATTCAATAAATATCTGTCCATTAAATTGGACATCATGCATCACTAGGCTATATATTTCAGATACAATTCATACAATTACTGTGACTGTTTTTTTAAAAATAATAATAATAATAATTCATCTGCAGTAACTTTTTTGATTGTTAATAAATGTATTTGTGTTATTAGAATGTAGTTTGCATTGACATCAAAAAAGTAATGTGATTATGTAATGTACATTACAAGTAATGTACGTTATTTGTAATGCATTATTTTGCTTGTTACATCAAAAAAGTAATCTGATTACGTAATGCATGTTACTTGCCTGCAGCTTTAAATACGTAAAGTATATTTGTGTAATTTAATATAGTTAATTATTAGGCCTACAGGTTTGTGTAAAATTCTGAGATTGCATTTCACTGTTTTTATTCATTTTGAGGAATACTGAATGTTTTCATGCAAGTGAGATGAGTAAATGCATGTTCACATTTAGTCTAGAACTACAAAAACCATCATGTTCACACACAACACCTCTGCACTTTATTTTTATTAACATGGGGACAGGAGAGCTGTCAGTCAATAAATGTGAAAAAGTAACTTGCGTTACTTTATTTAAAAAAGTAACTTAGATATTTTGTTGTAAATTGAAAAAGTAATGCGTTACTATGCTAGTTAGCTTACTTGAAAAGTAATCTGATTACATAACGTAAGTTACTTGTAATGCGTTACCCCAACACTGATCATTAGTGAAATGCTGCAATGTCCACAAAAATGTTGGAAATTATGCAAATGTGAAACATTTTTGCATTTTGAAAAGCAATTTCAGTTTCAGTTATTGACAAAGCAGTGTCGCAGATCTTTTGTGTAAAAAAAAAAAAAAAAAAAAAAAAAAAACCGTTTACCCTGATCATCCAATTCAAAAGGTTTATATCCCCAGCTCTTAATGCATTGCGTTTCCTTCTTCAGCATCAGTGAATGTTTGCAGGTTTTGTAATAGTTGTGTTTGAGCCCATCAGTTGTCCTCAGTGTGAAAAGATGGATCTCAAAATCATGTTCACTTTTGGAAAGAGTTCAAATATGCAGAAGATGCTAAAAAATTTACATGATCTGAAGGATCTAAAGAGCAGTAGGTAGTTTAACTGCTCTGGACAAACAAGCAACTCATGAGCAATTATCATAAACCTTAAAAACAGGCATTAATCATGTAATGCACAGTATTAAAAGGTCAATATGTAAACTTTTGAAATGGTTAATTTATGTAAATTCAGTTATTATTTTGTTGTAGACCATATGTAAACTGTTATGTGATGCAGCTTATTCAGAACAGTAGGCTAAATAAAAAACAACACATACGTTTTATGTTCCCTCTTATTTTGTTAACATCTTGCATATTCTGCTAAGGGGTATGTAAACTGGTTCTGTGTGTATTCTTAATAAGCTAACACACAATCAAATGCTCCGAAATTCTGTAAAAAGAGAAGCTGAAAGCTGGTTTTAGTTCCCTGTTTACTAAAATGAAATGGTTGAGAAAGCACATGAATGGAGAGGGTATATAAATGTCAGTAAAGTGAGGAAATTATAGATGAGCAGGACTGGTGAAAACAAGGTGTGAAGGATATCACATGCATAATCTAGTGGTGAGTAGCAGTTTTTGACTGGATGCATCTTTAATTTCATTGTTTAATTGTTAGTATTTGTTATGCTATTTTAAGTTCTTTTTATTGAGCTCAGTTTGTTTGTTACACCTGTGTTACGTGATCCTCGTTTTTGCTACCATTTCACATACATAGTCCAGCAACTGATATTTGCGGAATTTGTAAAATACTTTTAATAAGTTTATTGAATATGGGTGAGATCAGCATGGAGATGTTGTCACAAGGGCTATATCTCAGTAAACATAAGGTTTATGAGTTAAAAGTCCAATTACACAAATGTAGTTGTTGTAGCACCGTAATAAAAACAGACAAGTATACATTCAAGCAAGTGTCAACTATATAATGATGGTAGATTTTACCCAAAGTTTTGCCTGCAATCAGGTTGTAACAAAACGTTCAATGCATGTTTCATTTTTTTTTTTCTTTTCTGAGCAGTAACAGTGGAAATGTTCAATAGTTTTTTTGTAGGCAAGAATTTATTTAAAAACCTGAAAAATATTTAGTGAAAAGAGGTATCTAGACCATTACAAGTTTGAAGGGTTTAAGAACTGCAAAACACAAGGACAGCTGTACATTGAACCTCAAGTAAAGTCAAATTGTTTCAAATGCATAATATGTTTATTTTATTTGTTCTTTATAGTGACTTTTCTCCATATTGTTTACAAGGACTGCTCTTCTTTTTGACACCAAAGAAAAAAGCCATAAAAACTGACTAGTCAATTAAAAACAAAAGTTTTATGTTGTTTTAAGTTTTAAATTGGCTATCTTCACACTGATTCAAATTTCAGCTCATTTCCAACCTTAGAATGCAGTGCCTGTCAAAAGTTTGGAAACATTATAATTTACAATTGTATTTATTTAATAAAAAAAATACAGTAAAGCAGTAAGACTGCAAAATATTATTACAAATTAAAAGAACTGAATATATTTTAAAAATGTAATTTATTCCTGTGATGCCAAAGCTGAATTTTCAGCATCATTACTCCAGTCTTCAGTGTCACATGATCCTTCAGAAATCATTCTAATATGCTGAATTGCTCCTCAAGAATATTTATTATTATTATCAATGTTGAAAACAGTTGTGCTGCTTAATAATTTTGTGGAAATGGTGATACTTTTTTCAAGATTTATTGATGAATAGAAAGCTCAATGAACAGCATTTATTTGCATTTATTAAGATTATTTATTAAATGTTTAAAACATATAAATCTTTTGTAACATTATAAATGACTTTACTGCCACTTTTGATTAATTTATTACATCCTTGAAATTTTTTTTTTTTAATTTCTCCTTTTTTTTAATACCACAAATGTTTGAATGGTATCATTGTTTCCACAAAAATGCTTTCAACATTGACAATAATAATAATAATAATAATAAATGTTTCTTGATCATGATTTCTGAAGGATCATGTGACACTGAAGACTGGAGTAATGATGCTGAAAATTCAGCTTTGATCACAGGAATAAATTACCTTTTTAAATTTATTAAAATAAAAGACAATTAGGCCTATTTTAAATTGTTATACTATTTCACAATATTACTGTCTTTACTGTATTTTTGAATAAATAAATGCAGCTTTGGTGAGCAAAAGCAAAGCCTGAAGACATACAAAAGAAAAACACTTTATCTGCTAGACAACACTATAAATACAGGCTATATATAGGGCTACAGATATTGTTTACTTTAAAGGGTTCTCTTTTAGTTTCATAAATGAGCTTACACATTACACGGACTAAGGAATATGTTTAAATGTACTGTAGCCTGTGTTGCCATAAGGAGATATGTGGTGGATCAAGTTTGTGAGCCTCATTTCCTTAAAAGTATTCATGGACAAATCAGGAGGTTAGAAATACTCCCCCATTTCACTGCAACACCAGTGTATCCTTGCCTGTGGTGTTGGTATACTGTAGTATTTGTAGAACTGCATTTGGCCTTTACATTTCATATCTTTCATAGCCTTTACACAGAAGGCAGGTACTGTGTATCATGTTTCTTACATTCTCGCGTTATTGTTTTTTTCATTTAACAGGTTAATAGCTTGGTCTTTGGCTTGTACTGCTAAATTTGAGGTACATGTTTATTTACAGTGGGTACGGAAAGTATCCAGACCCCTTTAAATTTCTCACTCTTTGTTATATTGCAGCCATTTGCTAAAATCATTTAAGTTCATTTTTTTCCTCATTAATGTACACACAGCACCCCATATTGACAGAAAAACACAGAATTGTTGACATTTTTGCAGATTTATTAAAAAAGAAAAACTGAAATATCACATGGTCCTAAGTATTCAGACCCTCTGCTCAGTATTTAGTAGAAGCACCCTTTTGATCTAATACAGCCATGAGTCTTTTTGGGAAAGATGCAACAAGTTTTTCACACCTGGATTTGGGGATCCTCTGCCATTCCTCCTTGCAGATCCTCTCCAGTTCTGTCAGGTTGGATGGTAAACGTCGGTGGACAGCCATTTTTAGGTCTCTCCAGAGATGCTCAATTGGGTTTAAGTCAGGGCTCTGGCTGGGCCATTCAAGAACAGTCACGGAGTTGTTGTGAAGCCATTCCTTCGTTATTTTAGCTGTGTGCTTAGGGTCATTGTCTTGTTGGAAGGTAAACCTTCGGCCCAGTCTGAGGTCCTGAGCACTCTGGAGAAGGTTTTCGTCCAGGATATCCCTGTACTTGGCCGCATTCATCTTTCCCTCGATTGCAACCAGTCGTCCTGTCCCTGCAGCTGAAAAACACCCCCACAGCATGATGCTGCCACCACCATGCTTCACTGTTGGGACTGTATTGGACAGGTGATGAGCAGTGCCTGGTTTTCTCCACACATACCGCTTAGAATTAAGGCCAAAAAGTTCTATCTTGGTCTCATCAAACCAGAGAATCTTATTTCTCACCATCTTGGAGTCCTTCCATGTGGGCTTTCATGTGTCTTGCACTGAAGAGAGGCTTCTGTCGGGCCACTCTGCCATAAAGCCCCGACTGGTGGAGGCCTGCAGTGATGGTTGACTTTCTACAACTTTCTCCCATCTCCCGACTGCATCTCTGGAGCTCAGCCACAGTGATCTTTGGGTTCTTCTTTACCTCTCTCACCAAGGCTCTTCTCCCCTGATAGCTCAGTTTGGCCGGACGGCCAGCTCTAGGAAGAGTTCTGGTATGGCAGAGAGCAGGCAGAATCGTAGTCGAGGAACAGGCAAAGGGTCAGGGCTGGCAGATAACAATCGTAAATCCAAAACAGAGCAAGTAGTCCAAAGGGCAGGCAGCAGAGAATCGTATACGGGGATCAGGAACAGGATCAGGAACAGGATCAGGAACAGGATCAGGAACAGGATCAGGAACAGGATCAGGAACAGGATCAGGAACAGGATCAGGAACAGGATCAGGAACAGGATCAGGAACAGGATCAGGAACAGGATCAGGAACAGGATCAGGAACAGGATCAGGAACAGGATCAGGAACAGGATCAGGAACAGGATCAGGAACAGGATCAGGAACAGGATCAGGAACAGGATCAGGAACAGGATCAGGAACAGGATCAGGAACAGGATCAGGAACAGGATCAGGAACAGGATCAGGAACAGGATCAGGAAGACAAGATAACAAATGCTCGGAAATGCAACAAGTGTAAACAAGACCTCGCAAAGTGTGTGTGGAAGTGAGTGGCTTAAATAGTCCGGGTAATGAGCTGCAGCTGGGTGTGGTGATTATTGATTGGTGGAGTGAGTGCAGGTGATAGGCAGGGAGGATTGTGGGAAATGAAGTCCGGGAGTGACTGGAACTGTGACAGTAAGGTCTTATATAGACAGGTGTGTGGCTTTCCTAATCAAGTCCAATCAGTATAATCAAACACAGCTGGACTCAAATGAAGGTGTAGAACCATCTCAAGGATGATCAGAAGAAATGGACAGCACCTGAGTTAAATATGAGTGTCACAGCAAAGGGTCTGAATACTTAGGACCATGTGATATTTCAGTTTTTCTTTTTTAATAAATCTGCAAAAATGTCAACAATTCTGTGTTTTTCTGTCAATATGGGGTGCTGTGTGTACATTAATGAGGAAAAAAAATGAACTTAAATGATTTTAGCAAATGGCTGCAATATAACAAAGAGTGAAAAATTTAAGGGGGTCTGAATACTTTCCGTACCCACTGTATATAGCCTATTACACAATATAAGTTGTTATAGCAGTTATAAAAATTATAGCATGGTTGTTGTTCTTGCAGAGATCTTGATAATTCATCATTTCATCCTCTTCATCATGACGCTGCTTCTTCATGTGCTGATGCTGTTTCTTCTCTCCGGTGGTTCAGCCAAAGTTGTGCGGAATTTTGAGCATGAGTGTGGTCAATTTTTTGCAAATGGAAAATCCCCAACAACATTTACTGGACCACAGTACAGGCAGATCTGCCAAACTCGAAATGATGTTGCTTATTTTGCCACATATTATGATACATACAACAGGATCCCAGTGTACTCAGCCTACAAGTTTGAAGGGTTAAAGCACTGCACAAGACTTAATGAGTGGTACATTGAACCTCAAGTAAGTGAAATATTTTTACACTCTACACTTACACTCTTTCAGCTAAAAGACTTGGAATAGCACATAGTGGCATGCATAATAAGCTAGGATAAGAGAAAGTATTTTACAATCATTAAAGAAAATAAAAATCATAATACCATGACAATACTGGAAAAGTGCTATAATGACGACAAGAAGACGAATCTGTAGTGCTTCTGTGAAGTGCTATAAGTCAAAAGAAGTGACATTTAAGACATTTCAAGAAACGTTTCTGAAAACCACACACATAAGCAGTTGATTTGATAAACTCGGCTTTCACAGACAGGGCTTAGACTAAGCCAGAATTAGGCCTTAGTTGAATTATTTTTTATTTAAGTAGCTTTTATAAATGTGCCCTAGATAAAAAATAAAATAAAAAATAAAAACATTACTGGTGTGCATCTTGAGACAAAACTATGGCACTGACATATTTTAAGATATGCAAGTTGCATTCAGTTAAAACAGCTCAAACATTTAGTCTAGGACTAGCTTAAGCCTTGTCTGTGAAACAGGGGGTCAGTAGACATGATTTCAAGGTAAAGAGAGATTGCTAGTCTAGCATGAGTGCTTACACAAGTATGTTGTAAAGCAGGAAAAGGAATGCTGCCTGTGAATAGGGATTTACAGTTCTTTCTTCTTCTATCCAGCATTCTCAGTTGTATCTTTTCTATGTTATATAATATATAAAATATTATTGCAGCTTGATGATAATGAGGCAGGACTAAACATGGCATTCCAGAAGAATGTAAGATATTGTGGAGAACGTCAAGCTCTCAATGGAGATTATGTGAAGTCTGGCTTCCACAAAGGTCATCTGGCACCAGTCTATCACGCAGAATCACAGGACTGTGCTGACGCCACCTTCACTCTCACCAATGCTGCTCCACAAAACTCCTCTTTTAACCAAGGTCAATGGAGGAAGGTAGAAGAAATGTTGGCAAAAGATATTGAATTCAAATGTCAAATTCAACATGTTTACATTGTTACAGGGGTGGTACCAGGTAAAAAATTTTTACCAGATGAAAAAGTAAAAAGAGTGAATGTGCCTAGTCATTTCTGGACTGCATTCTGCTGCTTAGACCATAAAAACCGATGTTCACACTCAGGGGGAGTCATTGGAACCAATGACAAAAACTCCTTTATTGTGGGAATGACTGTGGCTTTTTTAGAGAGAAGGTTGCAAAACCTTTATAGAACAACAACATTTAGGGTGTTTCAATAAAAATATCAAAAACAGACAAAGGTTGCTTCAAAAGCCTTATTGAGCAAATTAAACTTTGCAAAAATTTTTAAAGGGAACTATTTTGAGTTGTGTTTTATGCAGATTAGTATAATTTCATTATAACAAATCACTTTAACATCCCGTGTTTGAATTTAAAACAATTACTTTCTAATGCTGACAGTAATACTGTAAACCTTGTGCTGGATGTCAGCTGATTTAGAGACAGACCTGGGCAAACTTAATGGAACAACACTGAAGTTGTTTCATTAAAAAGTTGTATTAAAGTTTGCAAACATTTTGGGGGAATCTATATTGAGTGTTATGTTTTATGTCTTAATCAAATGACAAATTAGAATGACAATCTTATCTGTAAAATTATAACGAAAATGATTATCATTTCTCTGTAACTATTATCATTATAATGTCTTAATTGTATTAACCTTTGATACCTCTAATAAAAATCATTCGGTTACACTTTATTTTACAGTGCCGTAATTACACTGTAATTACTCAAATAAGTACTGAGTACTATTAATTAACTACGTGTAGTTATTATAGAGTTACAGTTAAGGTTAGGGTTTGGTTTAGGGTTAGTTACTTGTAATTATGCATAATTTACTGTTATTACTATAGTAAGTA
The DNA here is from genome assembly GCF_019924925.1 of Ctenopharyngodon idella. Taxonomy (NCBI): domain Eukaryota; kingdom Metazoa; phylum Chordata; class Actinopteri; order Cypriniformes; family Xenocyprididae; genus Ctenopharyngodon; species Ctenopharyngodon idella. The sequence goes on along the minus strand of NC_067220.1, from coordinate 11,753,058 downwards.
CATGTAATGTGTAACTACGGCACTGTAAAATAAAGTGTTACAAATCATTCATACTGCAAACCTTGTATTGGATGCTTCTAGAAATATATATGTGCATTTGCACCATGTTTTGCACCTGATTACACACGCAAAAAAAAAATTAACACAGTTTTTGTGATATATTACAGTATCAGACAATCATATAGATCATACCTGCAGCTGTCAGTGACAATAGAGGCTCTGATACTTTAATGTCAATGGTGGAAAACAAACATAGACAAAAAGTTGTGAGAATTGTCAGTTTAGTTTATTAGAAGAATCAGTAAAGATTTCATTATAATGGGCTATTTTATTGGACTGAACTGGTCTTGACTCTGAACTGGTCACAGACAAGCTGCAATTATTTGGCTAAACAATCTTCAACAGAAACTTAAGCATAAGCATACGCATAAGCGCTCTCAAAATGACAAGCTCCAATCTTTTTCTAGCCTTTTTAAGACTTTTATTGTCAGAAACAGTGTAAAAACGACAGTAAATGATGGGATGATGAGGGGGTAAAGCTCCACGACCCCAACACAAGCAATGCAGCTTCCCAGGCTGCTACAATAGTTGCTGTATGTGGCAAAGTTTGAGAGATCTGTGGCATCAAATCTTTTGGGGCCATACACACAGAACGCATTTTACTATTTCACTGCACTACTTTTCCATAGTTTTTCAATGTAAACATGCTAGACAGACGTGTTTGACAGTTGCGCTTGTGCCTTGCATCTTTTGCAGCATCTTGTGCGTGGGAGTTAAAAACACTGCGTTAAAGTTAAAAGATCAACTTTTCCCCATTCCACCTTCAGATGTACCTGTCCCTTAAACATTACATCAAAAAAGCAAACAGTATATAGTCAATTTTACATGTCAGTCAAATGACATCTTCCTGTATCAGTGGGTGCTTTTTGTCCAGAATAAGACTTTTTGCGAATAATGAAACCTATCCTTGGTTTGAATAGGTGAAAGTGGAAGGTCATAAACTAAAACTAAGACACCAACAAGACTTTTTTCAACCAGTCATAAAGCATATCCATCTTACAGTAAATTACACATGGTGGCCGTACATTTAAACATGACAGGAACAGTCATACACCAATTTATTTAACAATTTGATGGGTTTTCATATAGTTTTGGATTATATGCAAATGGATATTTCAACGCACTTTATCAGAGCTAACATTCCTGATGAAAAAAACAGCATAGCTGTTCACCAGCATATGTTGTGTTTTGGATGCTGGTTCCCAGAATGAAATGCTAATATGCTGGTGTCCTAAATCAGAATACATAGACTTTTCAGGATACAGACTTTCCTTGCAAAACCCAGCCTGAACCAGTATGCAAACTCTGGTCTAAGCTGGTGTTTTTTAGCAGGGATAGAGTTTGGAAATGTTGTTTATTCTTACATAATTAACAGTGTACATGTGAGAGAGACACTCAGTGGCCAGGTATATAGCTGTGTAATGTGAGTGTGTTGTTGAGTTTCAGCGTGTGAGTAGTGTGTGCCTGTGAGGTCAGACTGTATGTGGAGTAAGACACTGCAGACCCGAGCATCAGTCCAGCCATATATGATACAGTCATGGTGTTCCCTGTAAAATAAACATTGAGAAAACAAAATTAGTGGAGAAAACAATCACAATAAGATTTGCTTCTCCAATTGACAGAAATGAGATCAAATGGAAAGCAAATGGAGAATTTTTCTCCCACTTCTACAATTATTGTCATGAGATAAAGCCTCCAACAATTCTTCCAAAAACAAATTATTTGAGCTATGCTATCTATATGATTTTTTTTTTATCTATCATAGATTTTTGAATACTGGGACTTTGGAAAATATGTGTGAAGGGATTATATTAAAGTTACACCATGTATGTGTGTGTGTGTGTGTGTGTGTGTGTGTGTGTGTGTGTGTGAAGCATAAAACTGCAAGCTGCTTGTGGAGGACGGGCTTTAGCTCTGCTCTTCTGTGCTGATGAATCTGATGGTTTGAGACAAACCTGTGTTATCATCTTATCAGAGTGAATGCCACTATGACGACTTCAACACTCTTCCCTCTCTCAATAAATATATTAATACATAACGGAAAAGATATAGATGTTTGAATAATATATCTTTAGTCTACTACCACAGCACACTTATCTTTATTTGCGAACATGGCCTAATCACACACGAAAGACGAAAATATGCAATTTCTCAGGAAATCCATGGCAAAAACTCTAAAATATACATGATTACTATTAGGCTTATTATAGTGAATCAAGGTAGGACAAAAACACATTTCTTTTTATGTAGGCTACTTGAATTTTGTGGCCACGTCTTAAAAACGTACAGAGTAGATTTAATCTGTTTAAAAACATTTTTATATATTAAGTATTCACATTTTGTGCAACCTACTGACAGAAAATGTGTCAACTGCATGCTTTATATTGCATATCACACATTTATTGAATACAGTAGCCATTTAGATGACTTATCGTGGTGATTGTGACAGAAAATATAAGCACAATTACTTAGAATTACTTAAAATAAATAAATAAATAAAAACTACCAAGTTTACCAGGGTATCTGTGCTTCAAGATTCTGACTTTTGACTTTGAAGGTTTTCAAAGGAAGGTTTTTTACTTTGGAGTGTTAACAAAGTATTAAGTGATGATTTCTGATCTGAGGACAGGTGGTTTTAGGGGTAGTGGGTGATAATGTCAGGACTTTGATAAAATAAAGAAATAAAGAGTTGGTATTAAGTTTGCATTTGTATTAAGTACATTCTAGTGATCATCTCTGACTAATTTTAAAGTGGAAAAGCTGCTGTTTTAAAACTAATCTGAAAAATTTCAAACTAACAGATCTGTACTCCTTTGCTATGTCAACAATTGCCTTTGCCTATTTTGTCAAAACATAATTAATAACACTTACAGCCCTATAAGTCTCCTGAGTAATAAAAGTTTCCTCTAGGTGTTTACTTTTTCGATGGCTACTGTGAAAGTAATTTTGAATTAATCATAAGTAACATTGGTTTTTCTTGCAGGATTAACATTTATATGCTTTTGAGAATGAAACGTCCCTCAACATTTGGGCAAAAGTTAGTGTGTGTTGAAATAACAAATGCAGATGGACAAGACTAGACGGCTGTCTGAATATATATATTGTCATGGGGAATCTCTCTGGTCTGAGATCATCCTGGCCGTGATTAAAAACTTCTTCGAAAGCATTGTCTGGTGTCTGTCTGATTAATTCTGCGCAGCATGCTAAACACTAGAGATCATATTTCCATTCCCAAGTGATAGTGTTCATTGAAGGCGAGACATCATCTGACTCTGAGGATAAATTTGGATTGGTGGTGCCAATCGTAGGTGTCTGGAAGATACAGGGTATTTAACTTAAGTCAAGTGTGCGTAGGTGATTATCTACCACATTACACATTTCTCTCACTCTATATGTGTGTCAGCCATACTCACCCGCCACTTCTCGCTGCTGAAGTGGCACCTTGCCGGCCGCCTGTATCATTGGTACTGAGCCGAGGTATCCGTTACTGATACCCAGCATCAAGGAGAGGCCGCAGGGCCAGGCTGGGTGCGCCAGCAGGGGGTGCTGCACAGGAGACACGCACATTACAAACAGGGGCAGGAAGAGAACACGCAAACATGACCAGACTAGCAGCTGAACACCACCCCACTCGTACGGACACGCTGCCAAGATCTAAAGAGAGTGAGAGAGAAATAAAGAGCTTTAAAGTCACCATGAAATCAAAATAACATTTATTGTTTTTTATGGATTACTGCATTGTTTAAGCAGTTTTTCATAGAAAACCATTATAAATAAAATGCTTAACCACATAACACATTGCATTCATATTCTGGGCTCATCCGCTCATATAGTAATAAGGTATATACTGAATTTGATCTTTTAATATTACTGTTTTAGTACAGTTTTAGGCACTTTAGGGGTTTTTGCACATTAAGTGTTCTGAAATGTCTTGCTGTTTTTAGTGATTGAAATACTGCTGCAGGTGCATTATATGGATTGCAAGTGCCCAAACTTGCAAAAATGGACAAACTCGTGCTACAGTTCTATGAATGTTTTGCCCTCCAGGCCTCCATGCCAGTCACGTGACTGAAAACTATAAAAAGCAAACCACAATAATCCAAACATCCAATCAATTCCCAAAGGACGAAATCAAGTCCCATCCTACATTTTTTCTTGTTCAACAAGCCATTTCATTCAGATATACACCGATCAGGCATAACATTATGACCACCTTCCTAATATTGTGTTGGTCCCCCTTTTGCTGCCAAAACAGCCCTGACCCGTCGAGGCATGGACTCCACTAGACCCCTGAAGGTGTGCTGTGGTATCTGGCACCAAGATGTTAGCAGCAGATCCTTTAAGTCCTGTAAGTTGCGAGGTGGAGCCTCCATGGATCGGACTTGTTTGTTCAGCACATCCCACAGATGCTTGATTGGATTGAGATCTGGGGAATTTGGAGGCCAAGTCAACACCTCAAATTCGTTGTTGTGCTCCTCAAATCATTCCTGAACCATTTTTGCTTTGTGGCAGGGCGCATTTTCCTGCTGAAAGAGGCCACAGCCACCAGGGAATACCGTTTCCATGAAAGGTTGTACATGGTCTGCAACAATGCTTAGGTAGGTGGTACGTGTCAAAGTAACATCCGCATGGATGGCAGGACCCAAGGTTTCCCAGCAGAACATTGCCGAAAGCATCACACTGCCTCCGCCGGCTTGCCTTCTTCCCATAATGCATCCTGGTGCCATGTGTTCCCCAGGTAAGCGACGCACACGCACCCGGCCATCCACGTGATGTAAAAGAAAATGTTTTCATCAGACCAGGCCACCTTCTTCCATTGCTCCGCACTGTGCACTGTGTATTCTGACACCTTTCTATCAGAACCAGCATTAACTTCTTGAGCAATTTGAGCTACAGTAGCTCGTCTGTTGGATAGGACTGTACAGGCCAGCCTTTGCTCCCCAGGTGCATCAATGAGCCTTGGCCGCCAATGACCCTGTCGCCGGTTCACCACTGTTCCTTCCTTGGACCACTTTTGATAGATACTGACCACTGCAGACCGGAAACACCCCACAAGAGCTGCAGTTTTGGAGATGCTCTGACCCAGTCGTCTAGCCATCACAATTTGGCCCTTGTCAGACTCGCTCAAATCCTTACGCTTGCCCATTTTTCCTGCTTCTAACACATCAACTTTGAGGACAAAATGTTCACTTGCTGCCTTATATATCCCACCCACTAACAGGTGCCGTGATGAAGAGATAATCAGTGTTATTCACTTCACCTGTAAGTGGTCATAATGTTATGCCTGATCGGTGTATGTCACAATAAGGAAGAAAAGACAGTCGCAACTTCCGTTTCACGTCAACTTTAAACATTTACCTTTTTAAAATGATATTATATGCTCATAAATGACATCGAACTGTTTCATTTCACCTTGCCCACAAAGTCTGCCATGTTGAACAGAGCCATGGTGAGAATAGGCAGCCATTCTCCCAGTGTATCGTTGCGTAACTCTGACTCCAAACCAGGGAACAGACACAGTGTGATAAAATATGTCACCAGGATTGAGAGCATATAGGGCCAGATCATCCGAGCAACAGCACACCTCCGACCTAGAAGCTCTGTAAAAAAACATCATGTTAGAATACTTCAGTGCTAAAAATGTGACATTAATTGAACTCAACTTTATTTTGTAGTCTGTACACAGAATAGCTACAGGCGGTTGTGATAAAAACGATGGCTCACCCTTCACACTAATCCAGGTTCTTTTGGTTTCTGGTTTGGGTACATCAAATCTGACGTATATTCCATCTCCATGGGAACCGTTACCAAGATTTACTGCATCAGCGTCATCAACTGTGCTTGACACCACTCCATCCTAATTTGTGGAAATGCCATGAGTCAATGTCAACTTTTTCTTTAAGCAAACCATTCTAAAATCTGGTGAACTGTCTGTTCTTACAACAAATGTTGGGGGAAATAAAACTTTTTATATTGACAATTGACCATTTTCTACAAAAAACGTCTTAGGAATGAATCAAAAATATATATTAATAATCAACAGTTCGCTAGACTATCCTTGTGAAAATAAAGCACACTTTAGCATACTTTTAACAGGAGTATATGGAAAAAATCTTTAAAAGTGCAAACTGGGTGTAATGGGTATGGATACTACAAAGGTATGTCTACTATCGTGGATAAAAGATAGTAGACATACCCATACGCTTTTGCTGAGATTTGTTACAATACATTGTTGGATTTCCTTGTGTCAGAACTGTGCATAAATCCAAAAAGGCTATCTAAGTAGGGAGCTCATTAGTTTTTGAAACACCTCATACACCTAATTTTTTGCCAAATAACTTTTCTTGAAATGTAAGAAGGAAAACAAACAGAAGCCTTTTAAAACCTGCCAGTAACCTCCATAACTCACAAAAAGTCACTAAAAGTCAAATTCAAACCAGTATATTGATGTGTGAATTTACCTCTTCCTCTGCACTGCTGTCGTAATGTATCTGATAGCCACTGTGCTTTTGTGTCGTAACATTATTAATCTGTCCTTTGAGCCAGCTGTGGCTGTGACGAGCTCTGTCGGTGTGATAACGGACAAAGTGGGTTTGTCGCACCACCACGTGTAGCAGAAAACAGAGCGTCTCTATTGAGATGGAGAACAGGAAGAAGATGATGGTGTTGTTCTTCTCGTCTTCCACCAGCAGCTTTGTAAAAATCCGACTCAGAGAGACAATAACTCCCGCAGTGCCTAAAACAACCATAATTGACAAAAAACACATCAACTGCAATACAAACAAACACCCACACATTATGTGTAAAAATCTTGTGAATTCATATTTCAAAGAAATTATATTTTCAAAAATGTTAAATTAAATTAAAAAGTATTTAAGGACCACTGAGATTTATTTTAACTGTGACATTATCTTCAAGACAAATAAGCACATTTCCTCCACCAATTCGAATTACCAAAATGCACAAAAATGACTGTAATATGAAAAATATATTATTATTTAAATTCTATCTTTAACATTTAAGATATTTGATTTCATTAAATATAATTTTCTTAAGTTAAAGGAGATATATGTAATTTATTTTAATATGTAATTGATTTTCATGTATTAAAGGATTAGTCCACTTTCAAATAAAAATTTCCTGATAATTTACTCACCCCCATGTCATCCAAGATGTTCATGTCCTTCTTTCTTCAGTCGAAAAGAAATTAAGGTTTTTGATGAAAACATTCCAGGATTATTCTCCTTATAGTGGACTTCAATGGCCTCCAAATGGTTGAAGGTCAAAATTAGTTTTAATGCAGCTTCAAAGAGCTTTAAACGATACCAGACGAGGAATAAGAGTATTATCTAGCGAAACGCTGTATGTCCTACACCTTCCCTATTCAACTTACGGAACAAACGTGGTGCCAGTTCCGTTTTTTCCATAAGTAGAATAGGGAAGGCGTAGGACATACAGTGTAAGCTTTTTGAAGAATACAGAAGCCGGAATGGCGAAGCACTTGCAAGGCGATCATTTGTGTTTATAAAGCATATACATTTGTATTTTTTTTAAGAAAATGACCGATCGTTTCGTAGATAAGACCCTTATTCCTCGTCTGGTATCATTTAAAGCTCTTTGAAGCTGCACTGAAACTGTAATTTTTACCTTCAACCGTTTGGAGACCATTGAAGTCCACTATATGGAGAATAATCCTGGAATGTTTTCATCAAAAACTTTAATTTCTTTTCGACTGAAGAAAGAAAGACATGAACATCTTGGATGACATGGGGGTGAGTAAACTATCAGGAAATTTCTATTTTAAAGTGGACTAATCCTTTAATCATTTTTATTACCAATGTGTGAACAGTTCGAAACGAAACCCCGATTTGCTAAGTTGTCTCTGAAAGCCTGTAGACTGGTTTTTATGTGAAGGACTCGTGACATTTTTGCCGGGAAAATCAAATGGATGTGACAATTACTCGCACCCCCAAGAGGATATTTTTTCATACTATAGCACATGAAATTAATGCTTCTACAATGTTCAGGATAAAAAAAAATTCTGTACTGTAATGTCAATGTGTCATGCAAAAAAAGGACTAATTCAAACTATAGTCTCACATAGCCAGATCTATGTGGTCTATAGCAGGGGTGGCGAACTTCGGCCCTGGAGAGCCACAGTCCTGCAGAGCTTTGCTTCAACCCTAATCAAACACACCTGAACATGCTAATCAAGGCCTGAAGGGTTGCTAGAAAGCTACAGGCAGGTGAGTTTTTATCAGGGTTGGAGCTAAACTCTGTAGGACTGGAGTCTCTCCAGGACCAGAGTTTGCCACCCCTGGTCTATAGTCTCAATATACTTTATAAACAAACTATCACAACAGTGTATAATTTAATTACCTCATCTATGAATTGCAAAGCCTGTGCAAACATATCCACATCGCAATGATCAGATACTTTCTTGACTGCCACTTTTCACCGCTGTCATTTTTGTTGTCTGTTTATTTTTTTACTGAAAATTAAAGGTAGGGTAGGCAATTATTTGTATAACCACTTTTTTTATACTGGTTGAAACTCTCTTCACATCCTGATAGCAATAAATAATAGAAGTGGTCTAAATATTAAAACATGTACATATATCTTCTGTGGAAGTCTCAGGATCAAAAAATGTTCTTCCAGCCGAATACAATGACGCAATGTCCTACCTGTCAGTCAACATATGTATTTGCAAACCTCCGCGCACCCTGTTCGCACAGACATCAGACGTCATCAGCGCATTCTGTGTAATGTTATGTGCTTTGAGACATGAGTTAGTTTAACGCCATCTCTCATTACGCTTTGCAGACTCTGCTGTGCACGTTCATGTCTTTTAAAGGAGGCGTGGTTTTAGGTGCTGGCTGCAGTTCAGTTAACGGCCACCAATGTCACTAATAACAAGGGTTTCTGAATTCTACATATAGCCCCTTTAAATAATATTTTTTTTCGTAAATTATCTGTATTTGTTGTACTGCCTTTAATTTAACCCTTGTAATACCATATTTTTACGATATAACTGGAAAACTTAATTTAAGAATTACAAAAAAAGTATTTTATTCTAACACAATGATTATAATTTCAGTCATGCAGTAATGGAAGTTCAGCTCACTCTCTCCAGTCATCACGCCCTGTGTGTACCTCTTGGGCAGCATCCCAGTGTAACCATAGAAACTGGACTGCTGCACTGCAAAGGTCAAAAGGACAATGTGATCACAAAAACACCATCTAGGCCAAATGCAAGAACATGGTTGCTTGTATATATGTACCTGTGCATCCAAATGCAACAATGGCAATTGCAGCCAGAGTAACAACATAGGACTGCTGAGTGTCAAACAGCTCCAACCAGACGTCAAACACACTCACAAACACCAAAGGTCCCAATGCAAATAGATATCCTATATACGCAAAATAAGAAATTTAGTGATATTGCAATCAATAAGTACAAACAATGTAATGTGCATGTAGAAAATGGTGCCTTTCATTGTTGTATTTAGAGGCGAATTCTGCATGTTCTCACCCACACAGATGCGAGTGTGCAAGCTCAGTCTCTCCACGAGTGCATTGTTCACAATAACAGCACTAAGAGCCACCAGTATGTACGTCAAACTCATGTCAAACACAATAGAGGTGCCTGACAATGGAAGAGAGGGGAATTTATATTTTGACTGTGCAATGCATATTTGTTACTTATCCACCCACAGCTCTGGGAATTGATGTGCAACAGGTTGGTTTTATCACACCTTTGAATTTGCGGTGGAGGTAGTCCACATCGGTGATGAAACTATTGTATGGCAGTAGAAAGCCGACACCAGCCAACAGCATGGCAAAGTAGATGCCATGGTAGCGATCATCAGGAATGGATTCCTCTGAGTCTGAAATAAAGACATGAGCTTGAAATAATACCAACCAGAATGACAGAGCAGCTTGATAAACCTGAGCCCCATTTTTAATTAATAGAACATAATCACCATTCTCAAACAGTAAAACATGGTGCTACAATGCCAAGGTCATGGGTTCCATTCCCAGGGAATGCATACACTGATAAAGTGTATGCCAAAGTGTCTGCCAAATGCATAAATGTAAAAGTAATGAATGTGTTTTTGTATTGTATATGACTAATGCAGTGTTTCTCAACCTGGAGTTTGTGAACCCCTAGTGGTTTGTGAGGGAACTGCAGAGAGTTTGAGAGTTAAAGGGTTAGTTCACCCTAAATTAATTTTCTTTCATTAATTACTCACCCTCATGTCGTTCCACACCTGTTAGACCTTCGTTTATCTTCAGAACACAAATTAAAATATTTTTGATGAAATCCGAGAGGTTTGTTTTTATCTCCCATAGAAAGCAATGTAATTACCTTCATTCAAGGTCCAGAAAAGTAGTAAAAACATTGTTAAAATAGTCCACGTGACTACAGTGATTCAACCTTAATTTTATGAAGCGACAAGAATACTTTTTTGTGTGCAAAAATAATGACTTTATTCAACAATATCTTCTCCCTGTCTTTCTGCTACGCTGTTTACGTCCAGCGCTTCCAGGTTCTACGTCAGAACGGCGACTCAGTATTGGCCGCCGTTACAGGTGTGCAACGACATCAGGGTAAGTAATTAATGACAGAAATTTCATTTTTGAGTAAACTAACCCTTTAATGAAAAGCAGATGATTAATTAAATCATAAAAATGTAAAATTAAAACAATTTTAAAATAAAACACTTACTAAAAAATGAAATGATTTTATTGTTTACCTGCATGTCATGTGACCATTAACCAACATCAAAGAACTGTGATGTGTTGTTGAAACTGAATTATTGAAAAATTAACTTAAAATCTCAGGGGTTACTTCAAAATACATATTTTAAATATTTTATGGGTTGGACTGGCAAAAAAAGTTTGGGAATCCTTGCACTATAATTTGTGCATTATTTCATAAATGCATGCGTCATATCCACATTTATACAAACTCGAAGACCTTAATGCATGCATCAAATACATCAATACACCCAGGCCATTTTGCATGTGCAATTTAATGCATTTTGTATGCACAGTTTTTATGGCATATTAATTCTGTGTGGTGCATATCTGCAACTCACCATGAGCGCTGTGATGTTTTATCCTACCCCTCTTCTCCTCCTCTGGCAGCTGACTAAAGCTGAAATTCGTGATCACAGCCTTCTCTCTACCCTGCCGATTCCTGCTCCACTCCTCAGAGTACATGACTGGAAAAAAATGTCAGAATTCACACATGGGTAAATTCATACTGTCAAGAGGCAGTTTGCCTTAAATTCTTTATACACTTACATTATATTATATTATAGCTCTTATATTATGTAAGTATGTGTGTGTGTGTACAAAATATATATATATATATATATATATATGTGTGTGTGTGTGTGTACAAAAATGTATCCTAATGTCCCTGAATATTGAATATTGACATTAAAAATACACCTTCTCTAAAAAATACTTACTGGAGTAGGCCTACTACAGGCGAAATACTGACAACTTGCCCCAGTATCCCTGGTATATTTATATGCTGTGGAAGAAAAATCAGTTATTTTATGCAACCAAGCACTGCAGTGGTTCTATGTTTGTTGAAGCATATGGGCATGAATGTTTCTCCCTCACCAGTTGAATTTGGACAAGCGCGCGCGGTTTAAATTTTACGGCGTTATAAAACACTGTGAGTCAGTTGGTCCAGGTGATAAACGCGAAATTAACATTGACACGTCGACGTCACCTGACAGATTCACCAAAGCTATTTTTAGAAATATCGAGCCTCAATGTCATTGCCTGTGAAATTTTAACGGCGGGGATATTGAATTGAAGTAGCTTATCACGTTAGAAAGACGGATCATTTATCTTTAAGGTCATTTGACATCTGAATGTCCTATAACGTTACATATTCGCAACTAATGCAATAGATTTATGCAGTATGATAATCAGAACATCAATCAGAGCTGTCGCGCGCTTTCATGAAAGGATAACAGGTCTCTTACCTGATGTACTAATGTCATTCACTCTCTCACAAGCGAATTATTTTTAATCACGATCCAGTGTCTCGTCTCCAAACGGTGTTATTTAAGGATGCTCGTTTTCTGCTCCTTCGTTCTCTCTCGAGGCTCACCGCCCTCCTGCGCAAGTCACGGAATCTTCACGCGCTTCACGATTGATCACCGGGGCTAGTTGTCACACTAAGGATGGGGTTCATTTGTATAGCCTATATAAACATACCTTAAAATATTTGCTAAAGAAAAAAACCCTATTATCGCCCATGAATAAAAGATTATTATGCGTATTGATTCACAAATCAGTTCACTGTTCAACAAACGCTGATAGCGGGGCATGTTGTCACAATGAAAATGTTTTTATTATCTGATTCGAAAAGAATTCCCTGAATTAATTAATTAATTAATTAATTAAATTTATTTATTTTAAGGAATAGGGTTAGAATTGAAGTGACTACACTCTAAAAATAATAGGCTAACTGTAAAAAAAAAAAACCGAAACAAATTTACACAGTAAAATACCGTTTTCCATCGAAACAGTAATATACCGTAAAAACAATGCATTCTGGGTAGTATTATTTGTTGTTTTCGAGAAAGTAACCTATAGGCCTCTTTTCTTAAAATGACAAATATTACCCAGAATGCATTGTTTTATTGTAGTATATTACAGTTTCAATGGAAAATGATATTTTACTGTGTATTTTACTGTTATACTTTGTATAGTTTTAGAAACTAACGTACAAAACCACTGCCAGTGAAAACATATTTGTGTAACTTTGACAATTGAAGTTACCGAGATACAACCACTGTGACAACTAGCCCCGGCCTCCCATATTTAATTCAAAGCCACAGATATGCAAATCATCACTTCTACATCTGGATTTTCACCATGTTCAGTTTATTTATTTACTTTATATGCACACATGAAAATAAAGGTTCTATTTTTTGGGGCAGTGATACTGTATAGAAGAACCCTTTTTGGTCCCCTAAATAATTTTTTTTGAACAGTCCTTATTTTTAATTACATATAAAGAGTGTTGAGCATTTGCATTTCAAAGAATGGTGTTGAACCGTTCTCTTTTCTTCAAAAACCAACATTTCTCTTCTTTTGTCGTTTGAAGTTCTTGCACTTTCCGATGGCTTGCTCCGGGGCAGAAAGACCTCGGGAGATTTTGGAAGAAATGCAAAGCTGAACCCTTAAATTATCTATTACCCTCATTTAGGTCACACTATAAAACCTCAGAGTTCTCATCTTTGTTAAAAAGAAGCAGAAGGGGATTCAAATGTAGGAAGGCAAACACATCTACACACAGACATAAAAGCAATTTTGGATGCATTGGAAGATACTGTTAGAAACATATTGTCTCTGATTCTGTCTTTTATTCCTAAATGCACAACACACAAAAGAACCACAAAAAGTGTCATTTCCATGGAAACATTGTGTGTGAGATCTCTCAGGAGATGCTGAGGAAACAAAACCCTTCGCCCTCGTCTTCTCTGCAGTATGTGGGTGGGTGCGCTCAGCAGTCTTACACGGGGGTTACAGTTAGCAATCCTGCACCGCAGTCTGTCATGGAAGATAAAGAGAGAAATCTACTGACACGATGAGCAGATACACACACTCTCGCACACATACACACAGCTCAGTATGTCACTATTACATTCATCTTGTTTTGGAATATACTTACATAAGCAGCAGCAGTGGGAAAGCCAGAGAAGTTAACCAGAAGTGAATTTAAATGTCATGAATGATCATTTCATACGCTGCAGCAAAGTGTCTCCATTTATACACATCTATGTCTGTAAACCCTTGTGAAAATTAAGTGCACTTAATTGTATTGAATGTAAATCCAGCAAGCAATTTTATGTCTAAAAGACGTCTAATAGCCGTCAAAACACAGCCCTGACGTCTAAGCTAAAATGAGGCAAAATTTGGGCTGTTAATGAAAATCTAATAGACGTCTAACCATAACCCAAGAGTAGTCATCAATTAGACCGCTATTGAATGACTACATATTTATGTCTAATAGACAGTGAATATGGGTCTAGGCTAAAACAAGGCTGAATTTGGGCTGTCAGTGAAAATTTAATAGACGTCTAACCGCAGCCCAAGAATAGATTAGTCATCAAATATACAGCTTATGAATGACTACATATATACACATGTTATAGACAACAAAATAATGTCTAAAGGATTCTTTTCACTTAAATATAACAGGTTCTCATAAATGACAATTCATTCAAACAAATTAAATATAAAGGTTTTATTTAGAAAAAGAACTCAAGATAATATAAAATGAAAAAGAAATAATAAATACAATTTTACAAATACAATACAATTAAATATATATATATTTTTTATAAATATGAAACATTTTACAACTTTACAAAAAAGACAAAAAAGTTAAATAAAAAAGGTTAACAATGTTTTTTTGGTTTATAAAACAATCTGATGCCGCTGGAAAGTTCATCTACCAAATAAATAAAAAAATGCATGAGAAAAGCATTGTTGACATAAGTAAGTCATTCTCTTTTGTTTGGATGCACACTAGGGCTGGGCAATATAGTTTTTAGGAATATATGGATATATTTTTCAAAGCAATATACAGGTGCTGGTCATATAATTAGAATATCATCAAAAAGTTGATTTATTTCACTAATTCCGTTCAAAAAGTGAAACTTGTATATTATATTCATTCATTACACACAGACTGATATATTTCAAATGTTTATTTCTTTTAATTTTGATGATTTTAACTGACAACTAAGGAAAATCCCAAATTCAGTATCTCAGAAAATTAGAATATTACTTAAGACCAATACAAAGAAAGGATTTTTAGAAATCTTGGCCAACTGAAAAGTATGAACATGAAAAGTATGAGCATGTACAGCACTCAATACTTAGTTGGGGCTCCTTTTGCCTGAATTACTGCAGCAATGCGGCGTGGCATGGAGTCGATCAGTCTGTGGCACTGCTCAGGTGTTATAAGAGCCCAGGTTGCTCTGATAGTGGCCTTCAGCTCTTCTGCATTGTTGGGTCTGGCATATCGCATCTTCCTCTTCACAATACCCCATAGATTTTCTATGGGGTTAAGGTCAGGCGAGTTTGCTGGCCAATTAAGAACAGGGATACCATGGTCCTTAAACCAGGTACTGGTAGCTTTGGCACTGTGTGCAGGTGCCAAGTCCTGTTGGAAAATGAAATCTGCATCTCCATAAAGTTGGTCAGCAGCAGGAAGTATGAAGTGCTCTAAAACTTCCTGGTATACGGCTGCGTTGACCTTGGACCTCAGAAAACACAGTGGACCAACACCAGCAGATGACATGGCACCCCAAACCATCACTGACTGTGGAAACTTTACACTGGACCTCAAGCAACGTGGATTGTGTGCCTCTCCTCTCTTCCTCCAGACTCTGGGACCCTGATTTCCAAAGGAAATGCAAAATTTACTTTCATCAGAGAACATAACTTTGGACCACTCAGCAGCAGTCCAGTCCTTTTTGTCTTTAGCCCAGGCGAGACGCTTCTGGCGCTGTCTGTTGTTCAAGAGTGGCTTGACACAAGGAATGCAACAGCTGAAACCCATGTCTTGCATACGTCTGTGCGTAGTGGTTCTTGAAGCACTGACTCCAGCTGCAGTCCACTCTTTGTGAATCTCCCCCACATTTTTGAATGGGTTTTGTTTCACAATCCTCTCTAGGGTGCGGTTATCCCTATTGCTTGTATACCTTTTTCTACCACATCTTTTCCTTCCCTTCGCCTCTCTATTAATGTGCTTGGACACAGAGCTCTGTGAACAGCCAGCCTCTTTTGCAATGACTTTTTGTGTCTTACCCTCTTTGTGCAAGGTGTCAATGGTCGTCTTTTGGACAACTGTCAAGTCAGCAGTCTTCCCCATGATTGTGTAGCCTACAGAACTAGACTGAGAGACCATTTAAAGGCCTTTGCAGGTGTTTTGAGTTAATTAGCTGATTAGAGTGTGGCACCAGGTGTCTTCGATATTGAACCTTTTCACAATATTCTAATTTTCTGAGATACTGAATTTGGTATTTTCCTTAGTTGTCAGTTATAATCATCAAAATTAAAAGAAATAAACATTTGAAATATATCAGTCTGTGTGTAATGAATGAATATAATATACAAGTTTCACTTTTTGAATGGAATTAGTGAAATAAATCAACTTTTTGATGATATTCTAATTATATGACCAGCACCTGTAGATTGAGACTATATCATTTATATCAATATAGCCTGATGTCACATTAAAAGAATTTATTCAACCAGTTCTTAAAAAAAAAAAAAGATAAACATTGTGTATCACCATTCAGCCTAAAAACAGAGATAAGTTGTCTGGTCAATGTTTGCACGCACACATATATCTCTAATGACCGAAAACAATGCAGTGTTCTCAAAAGCCTCCTTCTGCAGCGGACCACCCCCCTTCATATTGAATTTTGACATGAAGGAATTTTTTAAAACCCTAAAATATAATACAATTTAAGGTGGTTAACAGTTGCAGACAAAGACTGACATTTAAAAAATGACCGGTAAAGGACATCTTTTTTTAAATTTCTGATTTGTGTTGTGACCACATTAAAAAACACATTTCTGATCTTTTGCTACGTTATGAACCATCCAGACCTCTCAGGTCATCTGGGGCAGGTCTGCTTTCTATCCCTAGAGTCAAAACTATGGTGAAGCAGCATTCAGTCTTTATGTACCATATATCTGGAACAAACTCCCAGAAAACTGCAGGTCTGTTGATGTCGAAAAAAACCCCATCAAATTGACATCAATTTTTAGACGTCAATTTGATGTCCACACACTGATGTCCAATTGATGTCGAAAAAAACCATCAAATTGACGTCAATTTTTTGCCGTCAATTTGACGTCCACACACTGATTTCCAAGTGATGTCGAAAAAAAAACATCAAATTGATGTCAGTTTTTTTACATCAATTTGACATCCACACACTGATGTCCAATTGATGTCGAAAAAAACCATCAAATTGACATCAGTTTTTTTATGTCAATTTGACGTCCACAGACTGATGTTCAATTGATGTAGAAAAAAAACATCAAATTGACGTCAATAAGATCTGCTACAGGTAATTCATGTACGCTATATTGTACAGTAGCAGCATGTCTTACTTGCTCACAGCAGCGTGTTGTGTATGTATTGGCAGCATATATTTACATACTACAACTAACCTGACAGTCGTTTAAACAGATTTTGTAATGACAACTAGTCTAAAATTAAGAAACCCTTAAAAAAACAGTAAAAACATTGAGTTTACATGTGTTTCATTTAAAATACTTAAATGTGCTAGTCATCACTTATCAACATGGGTTTTAATTTAATGGCAATCAGCCCATGCTTTCAGTAATATCTCACCCCAAGAAAATAAAAAAAGCTTTTAAAAGGATAGTTCCCTTTCCCCAAAAATGGAAATTTTGTCATTCACCCTCAAGTTGTTCCAAATCTGTACGAGTTTCTTCTGTTGAACACAGAAGAAGATATTTTGAAGAATGTCGGAAACCAGACAGTTGACGTTAGCCATTGACTTCCATAGTAGGAAAAAAAATTACTATGGAAGTCAAAGGCTACCATCAACTGTCTGGTTACCGACATTCTTCAAAACATCTTCTTTTGTGTTCAGCAGAAGAAAGAAACTACTACAGGTTTGGAACAACATGAGGGTGAGTAAATGATGACAGAATTTTTGTTTTGGGGTGAGCTACCCCTTTAATATTAATACAGGAACAATGCATTTTGCAGTAAGAGAGGGAATTATTTTTTAATCTTCAAATTTGTCTATATTATTTTATTAGTTCTATTCAAACTGTGCAAGCAGGCCTCAATGCTTATAGAAACAAATTCATTTTGGAATGTAAAAAGAGTGGGATTTTTCTTGCATATATGTATTAACACACTTGTATGTAAGTATTTTGGCAAAATGACTTGTCCTTGTCACGTGAAATTTGTTATTTCCATACATATTTTCAATTCTAGTCACTAGATGGCAGTTCCATGATAAGCGGTGACATTGCTGCAGTTTCAGCAGTGTGAAGACG
The DNA here is from genome assembly GCF_019924925.1 of Ctenopharyngodon idella. NCBI lineage: Eukaryota > Metazoa > Chordata > Actinopteri > Cypriniformes > Xenocyprididae > Ctenopharyngodon > Ctenopharyngodon idella. The sequence goes on along the minus strand of NC_067220.1, from coordinate 11,734,905 downwards.
AACACACGATAAGTCCTACTAATCGATCTCGCTCATCTTCATAATTTATTTCGTTGGATAAAAGTCAGAGTTCGTTCGTTAAATTGTACATTTAGATCAAAATTGAGTCTCACTATAAAATACTCAACCGAATATTACATGGAATGTGGTAAATAAATATCTCGATTATGTTATTATCTATTAGTAATGCCTTGTTAAACTTACGTTATGGGCATCATGGCGACTTACTGTAGAAACATCATGTGTGGAATATAGCAGCGGTTTCTATCTATCGCCAGTGACCAAGAGAATAAGAAGAAGAAGCGGGTTCTATCACAGTTTATAAGTTTTGAAAGGGTGATAAATGGAGTAACTAGGTTTTCAAGGTTCAAGGTTGATGGCGAGAATGTTGCGTTCTGCACTTCTGAGATGTGTTTTCACACGGAACACCAGTGTTAATGTTATAAAGTGTGCGTCAGCATCCTCAAATGTGCGCAGATCAGCCGTCCGTCCTTCTGAGCGAGTGCATCAGGGACCCTTGAGATGTTTTAGTGAATCAGTGACTTTAACACCTCCGAGATGGACTGACAGCAAAACTACTAGTTCAGACGCATCTGATCATGTGAATGAGGAAGATGCCAGTGATGTGTTTGGTGATTATTCCAGAAATTTCTCCTCCAGACGAACCTTTCGCAAAACATCCCCAGAGCTGCTGGATACGAAATACAGAGATGCGGATGAGGAGGCCGCGCCGCTGGTGGAAAAGTTCAGGTCCAAAACGGGCCGGAAAAATACAACATACTGGTATTTCCTCCAGTGTAAAAGGCTTATCAGAGAGGACAAAGTACGTTGTCCAAAATACATGATTTTCATAACACTTATCCTTACTGTGGTGCAGTGACCGTCTCAGTACTGTACTCGTATAATGTTATACTATATTGATCAAATAGAAGTCACTTAAGTGTACTTAAAGAGACACTTTTATTACTGTTTTAAAAAGTGCACTTTGCAGAGGTTTTACTGTAAAGTTTATTTTAAATCATGTTCTAATAATGTCATGCTTTACAGAAGTACACTTATTTTTGATGTTTTGTCTAACATATTAAAGAACATATAGTTTTTATAATTTTAACTGTAATGTGATATTTTATTACTAAATTGCAACTGCATCATTATAAATGTTTAATTGCAAATACATTTTAATACATGACATACAAGTTTCAATAGAAATTGCATTAAAGTATATTTTAGTTGTCCATAAATGCATTCTCCAGTACTTTCGACAGTAAGCTTTAACCATATTTCAAAGACAAAAGAAGTAATTATGAAATTACATATAAAGATGTAGTCCTACTTAAAGTCCTACTTAAGTAGGTCCTACTCTTAAGTTCAACTGACTGTATTACAGCTAAAATCAATATTAAATGCATTTTCATCTAATTTCATTTAACATGCAATTAAGTGCCCGAAAGCATAATTTAGTTTGCACTTAAAGGGATAGTTCACCCAAATATGAAAATTCTGTCATCATTTACTCACCCTCAAGTTGTTCCAAACCTGTATGAGTTTCTTTCTTCTGTTGAACACAAAAGAAGATATTTTGAAGACTGTCGGTAACCAAACAGTTGATAGACCCCATTGACTTCCATAGTATTTTTTTTTCCATACTATGGAAGTCAGTGGGGTCCGTCATCTGTTACCCATATTGTTCAAAATATCTTCTTTTGTGTTCAGCAGAAGAAAATTTATACAGACAACTTGAGAGTGAGTAAATGGTGACAGAACTTTCATTTTTGACTGAACTATCCCTGTAAGTATGTTCCTTAAAAGTATATTGTTTCTATAGGTACTTTATTACACTATTGCCATGTTTTTTTGTGTGTGCCATGTAAATACATATCAGTGTGAGCATATGTCAAAGTATGTTTATCTGTGTCATATAAACCAGTACACACTTTATTCTTTTTTTGTCTAGCTGGCTGAGGCATTAGATCTTTTTGAGGCTGATATGCTCAAAGGTGAGAGGTTACGGCCTGAGGAGTACAATTACACCGTTCTCATCGGCGGATGTGGACGTGTGGGCTACCTAAAGAAAGCCTTCCAGTTGTACAATAAAGTAAGATGGCATTATGATGATCTTTAATGTCATTATTTATATTAGGTGCTGCTAATGATGTATAAATGACACACTTGATCTTAATTTAACCCTATTTCTATGTTGTTATGTTATGTTATGTTATGTTATGTTATTTAATGTTATGTTATGTTACCACTCAGATGAAGAAGCGAGGGATAGAGCCATCAGATGCTACATACACCGCGCTGTTCAACGCTTGTGCGGAATCACCATGGAAACAGTCAGGGCTGGACCAGGCAATGAAGCTCAAGCAAGAGCTTCTCAGGAAGAACATCCCTCTCAGTGCCATAACATGGCATGCTTTGCTCAAAGCAGTCGCTCTTGCTGGAGACCTGAAGTCGTGCTTTCAAATTCTGCGGGTACTAACTAATGTCACAAAACATTTTAGTTTTGCATTTTAATTCTTTTTGCACTAACACCACAGTAATATCATTTGGTTTGTGTCTAAATGCATGTATAGGAGATGCTTCAAAATGGACACCCCATCACACAGGAGACATTTCACTATCTGCTGATTAGCTGTGTGAACGACAAACAGCATGGGTTCAGGCTGGCTTTACAGGTACTTACACACAGCATTGGTGCACCGAAATAGTTTTCTAACGAAACACAGAAAACCAGAAATGAACATTTTCATTTAGCCAAAAACTGAAACTGAAGTTTTGGTAATTATGTTTGGGTATTTGAACTCTAAACTGTTCAAAACGTTGTGTTATCAGTTGATAAAATAAACCGGTCATAGTAAAGTTCTTCAGAAGGTAACGAGCTGTCTATCAATATTTCAGCTGAACAGATTTTATATACTGCTACTCTTAAGCCCTGTTTACACCTGGTATTAAGATGCGTTTTGATACATGCTAAATACAGGTGTAAACGGGCTCTAAAACATTTTGAGCTTGTCCACTTTCGACCATTTCCAGAGGTAGGTGAAAACGCATTCAACCGGATTGCTTACGTAGTGTAAACGCTCATGTGGTCGAACAGCCACGAAAGACCGCCTGCTCTCTGCCTACTGACCTAACACGTAAACATTATGAGAAGCGCGCTAGCCAGACGGGATTTAAACTTTGTTTGCCGAAGACCCAAGTTTGGTTTGAAAACGAAAAATGTACCAAGCACAATGTTCTCTCACCATTCCTGATTTCTAACATGCACTCACAGCATTTGGCTGATCTTGCGTCTGTCGGAGCAGAAACAAAAGCTGATGCTCCGTCATCACACTGGTTGCGTTCATGCGTAAATTGCACAAGCTTATTTCATCCATTAGATTGACAGATCTGAAAAAAACCATACATTTACCCACCCATAGACCCTTCCCTCAGAGAAATAAGGACAGATGTGGTCGAAAGTGGGCAAAAGAGACAGATTAAAACACCAGGTGTAAACGGATATGTGTCTTCCTCATCTACTTGTGATTTGATCGACCAAAATCATCTTAATACCAGGGGTAAACAGGGCCTTAGGGCGTTTTCACACCTGTAGATCATTTACTTTCTTCTGAAACAAGGATTAAAATTGTTACAATGTTGCGATTTCTTCTTGGTTCGGTTCGCTTTCACAAGGCAACTTTTCTAAATGGACCAAAATTAGTTAATACGAGTCAAGTGCGAGTAAACTCTCCTCTCATTGGTCAGTGCGCAACTGTTTATGTTCCAGGATTCGGCCGATAGCTGTCGTCTATCTATCCTGACTGATAACTTGCGGCTTTCTTTGTAGCTGTCATTACATTACTTTATCATTTTTAGCAAGACTCGAGACTTTGTCTATATTTTTATGTTTTGGACAGTTGTTCTGTAATATGTTCGTCCGACCAAATTTCAATAAGGCATTTCACTTCGTCTTTGCTCCAAGTTAACCCACGATTCATTTTAAGAGGCAAAACAAACACTGCTGCTTTTCATGCAATGTACGTACTTACCCATTATATATTGTGATATTATTATTATTTTGGTGCGGATCCGAGCGCGATTGCTTTGTTCACATACTGTATGCCTAAACGAACTGAACTAAGGGAGAAAATGAAACAAAAGCTCCAAACGAGCCAGGTGTGAAAATGCTCTTACATCATGTTTGGTCACGGTGAAGTGTCCACACTGCTGACATGTTTTATCTGTTGTAGCTTATCCACATGTTTACGAAATAGTCAAAACACGTCATCTGAGAAGAGCTAATAAAACGCAACTTTGGTCAATTAATTTTTTACGTATTATTGTATTGTTATTTGTTTTGTAGGTGTGGCACCAGATGCTTAGGATTGGAATAAAACCAGACACTCAAAATTACAACATACTCCTGCGCGTAGCACGAGATTGTGGAATAGGTGATCCTAGTCTGGCTTCTGCGTTACTGCTGAAGAGAACGGAAGAAGTGACCCCAAAACTCACAAGTGGAAAGAAAAGCCGTCGGACAAAAGTCAAAGTGGAGACGTCATGTCAGCCTTTAGATATAGATGCATTTGAGAATGAGCTGTTTGTAGACACACAGAGCCATGGACAAGCCAAAGAGGATGATTTCACCCTTTTAAAGGAAAAAGATCCATGCAGAATAGACACATCTCAAGATGAGACTCAAATGCTGCCTGTATTATCAAGTGGCTCTCTGACCTGTCAATCACAATTATCAACACAAAGTTCCCACCTCCCAAACCTTCTGGACCCCAGCACTTTCCACTCAGGTGTGGTTGCCTTGGGGCCTGTGAATAGTGCTTCGGATAGACTTGCTCTGATTGGAAACCTTGATGGTTTTTTGGAGAAAATGTCCAAAGATGGACTGGAGCCAAACATCAAAACCATCACACTATTGGCTGATGTCATGGAAGCTGGCAGCCAGTCAATGCAGAGTTTGATTAATGTGGCCAAAGAGAGTGGTGTCAAGCTGGATGTGGCGTTCTTTAACACTATGATCAGAAGGATGGCCAAAGCTGGAGACTTGTATGGGGCTAAGGTTAGAAACACATTTAATCATCTGTTCATAATGTTCCAGTAATGTTGCTTTTATAAAATATATTCCTGTAGCTCAAACAGTAGAGCATGGTGTTAGCAATGCAAAGGTCTTGAGTTCGATTCCTGGGGAACGCATGAATTCACATAAAAGCATCTGTCAAATGGGGATCGACAGTAGTCAGAGATATCGCTGATGCCTTTTGACGGTAGTAGATGGATTATAAAAATGAGGATTAGCTACTCTTCATTGAAAATGTTTTTAAAACAGGCTACAATCCCACATCAAAACTGATTTTCAAGGTGATAGACCTATATTCACAACCAGTGTTGGGGTAATGCATTTCAAGTAACGTGAGTTACGTAATCAGATTACTTTTTTCAAGTAACTAGTAATGCATTGCTTTTGAATATACAACAAAATATGTTACTTTTTCAAATAAGTAACGCAAGTTAATTTGTTTTCCCATTTATTGACTGACACCTCTCCTGTCCCCATGTTGAGAGAAATGGGAGTGCAGAGGGGTTGTATGCACTGTGTGAACACGATGGTTATTCCAGACTAGTTTTAGACTAAATGTGAACATACGTTTACTCATTTACTTCTTCTCCTGCATCCTGTATTCCAGAATTGCAGCACAGCTGAAAGACTTGTTTGTTTGAGCGGCGCCCTGTACTGTACAGGCGGGAATTTACATTTCCTTCAGCCTGAGTCTTATTTATTTCACTTTTGGTGTGAAAGGGCCTTTACATTTGCCAAAAATAGAACTTTTTTTGTTGTTAGAAAAACAAACGAACAGCCCAGCCCAGATGAGAAAAAGTAATGCAAAATTAACGTAACGTATTACTTTCTATAAAAAGTAACTAAGTAACGTTACCGCAATTAGTTACTTTTTTAGCAAGTAACACAATATTGTAATGCATTACTTTTAAAAGTAACTTTCCCCAACACTGTTCACAACTTATTTCAAGAGTGCTTGTTGTAAAAGGCACATTCTTACAGCCTACAGTTGTTGTTTGAGCTATGGCGAAATAATACATACATACAATAACAAATTGCTATTATTATATAATTAAAATTGCATAAATGTAAATAATAAACAAGTTAAAGTAAATAAAAGCATTTGCCAAATGCATAAATGTAAAAGTAAATAATAACTGCTTTCTCTCTTTAGGCTGTAAAAGCCCTTATGGTCGACAGAGGACTGGCTGCGAATACACAGACGTTCTGTAGTATTGCTCTGGCTTGCCACAGACAGAAAGATGCAATGCAACTTTTTACTGATATGGAGGTACTGTAGGAAAACCAATTTCATCTTTTTATTATTCATTTTCACTATTAATATGTCTAAGGACTCCTCTTATTACGATTATCAACTCTTTCCAGCTTTCTTTGAGTTCATTTTTTATTTTACTTTGATTCGCTCTTATTTTTTGTTTTGTTTTTTGCAGTCTTGTGGACTGGTGCCGAATGCTCATGTGTACAGTGCCCTGATCAGCCAGGCATTTAAGCGTTTGGACTATGCTTATCTACATGAACTTCTTCGACACATGCACAAACTGCAGGTGCCACCCAATGACGTCATCATCAGACAGCTGGAGTTTGCAGCTCAGTATCCTCCTTCTTATGACAAGGTTAGAAACTGAATGAGGCAATCTCATATCAAACAAGATTCAGGATTTGCATGTCACATGTTATATACAGAATGCAACTTGCAGTGAATATAAACATGGTCAGTTTTACAAAATAGCAATAAGGTAAGTATGATTACATGGTATTATTCTAAAGGTAATTTAATTAAATGATTATTTAATAAAATAATTCAAGTTTCAGTGAAAGGAGTTCAGTAAAATCAAATACATTGTTTTTCAGCATGTTATTAACCTATGAGCAAGATTCTATTATGGACTACCATGGATTAATTATGCCTGGTTCCTTTCTTTCTTCAGTTAAAATCACGGAACATATACCTGGACAAGATCGATGGTTTCCGTGGTTTTTACAGGAAATGGCTGGAGTTCATGCCTGGCCAGGAAACTCCACACCCCTGGGCAAAGTATCGATCCCCCAAACCAGAAGCAGAACAAGATGGAGTCACCTTACAAAACCAAGTTTCTGAATAAACCAAAGTCCTGAACTGTTTTGTAAATCTGTGTGTTCAAGTGTATGAGGATAATCTGAGGCTGATTTTGCATATGTCATGTAATAATTGTAGATATGGTTCATACATTAAATCATTGTATTTATTTTTGGTGCTGTTTGTCTCATTAAAATACTATTATAAAATCATCACCACACAATGACACAAACCTTTATTAAGAATGTATGTAAATTTGTGAACTAACAGGAGACTTCAGTTTGCTCATGCTTTAGCCTTGAAAGGCAGATAGCTTTTTGTCCAACAAAAAATTATATAAAAATATCAATTGCAAAAGGCTTGTAACTTTCAGGATTTTTGTAATTGCTTTCTCATTAGCTATAATAGAAGACAAATCTAATATAAAGATAGAAACTGCTACACTGAAAAGTCTACACTTGTAGTGCCTGTAAAGTTGTTTATAGATGGCCTTTATGTGGTGCTGTTCTGTTGTCATAAAAAATACATGCAAAAATATTACAGGTATGTCAGTTTATGCAAGTTTTAGTATTTTATTTTAGCATTTTCATTAAGATTATGTTAATGTAACTAAATGCAAATAATTTTAAGATGTATTGGGGCCCTTGTGGAAGTTTGCTGAGGACCCCAGATTGAGAACCACTGTAGGGGAATTTCACAGTTAAATACCAAAAAGACCAGATATGATGAATGAAGACCCAGAGTCAGAGTTTAAAAAAGAAAATTTTACTGAATAGTTTGCAGTTTCATCAGCAGAAGCCAGCTTCAAGTCTCACACGGAGTTTGTAGGCCGCTCTGCGTACATTCACATTTCCACAACAATTATACTCTAACAGAGTCCACTAACGACATAATTACTTCAGGTTGAATGATTCTAATTTGGCTAAGAAAAATAGACAAAATTAGTAAGCTTCCACACATGGACAGATAGTTAGAAACATATCTCTATTCGTCAGGATGCTGACGAGGGGACCCTGGATTTAGGTACTGGATGTTCTGTTGGGTCATGACATGGCATCTTCAGGTCTCCAGCCAAATGTCATCTGTCCACTGATACCAGTACAGGACCTACACACAGAACACTAGCACACATACACGGATACACTTGATTCACAGCGTCTTCAAGGTTGAAGTTGGTCTGAGCTCTGCTCTGAACAGGAAAGATTCCCAAAACATATACTGATAAGTTGTACTTTTCTCTCAGTGAGAGGTACACACAGTATTCATCATTATTTTCTAGTGTTTGAAAATGAAAAGGAATATTGTTTGGTTAATCATTGAACATGTACAAGTCTATCCACTGTATGGGGATATATTGCATCTGTATATGCTTATTTTACTTGTATTTTCTATCAGTATTGGGAACATTTGAAGTATAATGTTAATAAAAAAATAAAAAATAAAATAAAAAAAAATAGCTGTACATGTGCCACTATTACAATGAAAGAAAGAAGATAATGAAGTAACTGTGGCAAGTGTTTGGGAATGAACCAAAAAACAAAACAAAAAACAAAACAAAAACAAAAAAAGAGGAGGAAAACACCTGTGAATGAGGTCATTGATTATGAACTGTATAAAAATGGAAGCTGCGATTGGGACTGTTTGATGTTCTGAAGGCATCTCAGCTTTGTTGTCTTGACCAATAAAGTCTGAGTCTTGGAATCTGGAATACAGTATATATTTATTAGAAATATAGTAGACGTTAGATGAGCAAAACCAGGAAACTTTAACCTGTTTTCCTAGGGTACGAGGGTATTAGGCTGCTCTCTGGATTTAAATGTTGTATATGATTTTGGACATATCAGTCTACCTGGGGTAGCTACAATTTAAATGTTCTTTTGACATTTTTTTAATAGAGTTGGTAGTGTGCCACCATTAAAAAGAAGCTAAGAAGGTGGAGAAATAAGTGTAATGGGGATGGGCCAAAAAAGAAAAAGTGGAAAATACCTAAGTTCCCTATGGCAGAACAGGATGGAAAAACTGTATGAAATAGAGAGATATGACTGAGGTGGTCACATGTGCAGCTGGCATCTTGGCTTTGTTGACTGGAACAATATACTTTGGCATCTGGAAGTCAATAAAATCTCTGACATCTAGAATTTCTTTTTTTTCTTCTTTTGCAAAGAGAGAAGACTTTCTACAACAGAAGTAGGTAGTAATGCGGAAAGGTCTATTTTTTTCCTTAAACATTAAATTAATATGTTTTTTTCTAACGCTAGACATTTGCGGAGAATCATTAATTTGTTTAATTATTATTTTCGTAAATACATGACAAGATTCTGTAGATATACTGTACTGTAAGTATTTATTTTATCAACATTACTGGCTACCTGTTGTGTATTATTGTATTTATGATTTTGTAATATATTATCGACTGGGGGAGGGTAGGATACTGACAACATTTCCGATTTGTCAGAGTCACGTGATTCAGCGGAAGCGCCAAACTTTGAACGCGCGCGTCCAAGGGTTCATTTCGACAAAATATGTAAGTTTAATAATCAAAGTTACAGAACAATCGAATAAAGTAAATGTTAAAGTTTTCTTATACGAGACGCACGCAATGTTAGTTGAGTTAGGTTGTTATTTGAGGTCGTTTCTTCTCATTTTCTGTCATGTTCCGTAGGACGCAGCACAACATACCTATAATCATTTTGAGCGATGAAGATGATGATGAAGGTGACTCCTTGATGTCCCACAACGATTCCTCTGTGCTCATCGTTGAAAATGAGAGGAACGAAGCAGGTAGTCTGCGTTACGTAGTTTTTTTAAAACTTGACACTAACAAAACTAAAAGTTACTATTGTCATCATTCAAGTGTACCATAAAACAACCGTTTTTGGACACGTAGCATGGCAATACCATGTTTTCTTTAACATTAACTGTAGTAATGCAATGGGTTTTAAAATTTACCATGGTAATACGTATTTTTGTTTCATATACCATGTCAGTACCTCTTTGAAGCACCTTGGTATTCCATAAATACTATGGTTGTCATTCAGTAGCATTATCATCTCTCTGCTTCTCTTTGTTTTCTTTTGATCTCAGATATATCCAAACATATTGAGGAGCTGGATGAGGACTTGGCCATCACATACTCCCAAACTGCAACAGTGCTTCCACATGCTAGATACGACTGCACCCTGGCTTTCTGGTCAGTACAATAAACAAGGCCACTGTCATGTGAAGGACTTGTGTTTTCTGTGATTGTTTATGTGCCATTGTGTGTTTGCTTGTTCTAGGCGAGCAGAGCAGGACGTCTCAGGACCTCTACAAAATAATGCAAAGCACTGCGATCAGTGTTTTTGCTACATCTGTGACAAACTGGCCTCCACGGTGAGTTCGCTAGCTTAAAACCTAAATCAGACTCTCATCTATAGAGTTTGTTTGTTACTCACAAAAATGTCAGAGTGTTATGTCCCCCAAATCAGAAGGGGAAAAAAAGCTACTTATATTTTGCATACAGAAAGCATATTTGCATATTTTAATCCTGTTCAGACAGACAGAAATTATTATTATTTTAGAAATTAAAATTAGCATTAAAAACTGATATTACAGTTGAAATAATATACTATTTTTGCCGTATTTAGTTAACTATATATTCTAAAATAATTTAATAAAAATGTCACAATGCAAAAAAAACCTAATTTTTTTTAAATATTAAGTTTTTAATATTAAGGCCTGAATTGTTATTCCCTCTATACTAACTGATTTAAAGGATTAGTTCACTTTCAAATGAAAATTACCCCAAGCTTTACTCACCCTCAAGCCATCCTAGGTGTACGTGACTTTCTTCTTTCTGATGAACACAATCGGAGTTATATTAATAAATATCCTGATGCATCCGAGCTTTATAATAGCAGTGAGCAATACCAATGAGTATTAGCTGAAGAAAGTGCGTCCATCCACATCCATCAATCATAAATGTACTTCACATGGCTCCGGGGGGTTAATAAAGGCCTTCTGAAGTGAAGTTATGAAGTAAAATATCTAGCTTCCAACAGACAGAATGCATGCAAGAAAGTGTAAACTGGCATCACGTCAGTTAAGCTGTTTCTGTAAGTTGAATACGGAAGGTGTAGGATGTAGCATAAGCGTTTTAAACTGCGAGAATTTTCTGCGAGATTCTGGCGGAAGCTAGATATTTGATTTCATAACTTAACAATGGATATTTTATTTTACACAAACGCTTCGCTTCAGAAGGCCTTTATAAACCCCTCCGGAGCTGTGTGAAGTACGTTTAGGATGGATGGATGGATGTAGATGGATGCACTTTCTTCAGCTAATACTCGCTTTTTTTCATTATAAAGCTTGGATGTGTCAGGATATTTATTAATATATCTCTGCTTGTGTTCATCAGAAAGAAGAAAGTCATATACACCTAGCATGGCTTGAGGTGATTTTCATTTGAATGTGGACTAATCCTTTAATATATACCAGGATAAAAACAAGGCCACTTTTGTGTTTGTGAAGCATTGATAAAGCACCATGTAAGTAAATGAGGCTTGACTTGTGTTTTAAAGTGTGAGTTTTGGACTATCCCTGGCATTTGCCACTGTAATGCCCATAAGCACAGCGTCTACTGGAAGGCCCTCCGTGATAAGAGCCTGATGGGATATCTGCATGAGCTGAACTTCACCTTTGACCCACTGGATATGGATGCAGACCTACGACGTGCAGGTATGTTCTCTCATGTGATTAAACTGCAGATGTATTGTCTCTTTGTACCTTTGCCAACCTAAATCTTAAAATTGTTTGTGTGTGTTTGTTGTAGAGACTTCATTGCACAAATTTGCTGGTAGTTTGGCAATGAAATATGCAACTTTCTTGTTGGGGTTTGAGAATTCCAGCCGTCAAAAAAACTGTCGGTGCAGCTGTCACCACAACAATAACAGCACTATACAGAGTCAAGCCATCGGATGTAAAGGATGCCATAAACATCACTTAAAGATACTGGAGTACGAGTGAGTGGTCCTTCTTTTATATTACTTTTAGTATTATTTTGCAAACTGCTTTATAAAATTGGAAACTGGTCACAATTTGGTTCATTTAGATAATTTAGGTATAACTGATGAACTGTAAATTAATTTAAGAATTGTGTTTTGGGTAAGAGATTAACATATTACATGGAGTGTTATTATAGTAACTAGATTTTTTATCTAAGCATGACGAATAGTAATAGTGATTCTTAAGGCTGGAATACACAACACAACTTTAGCTCAGATTTTTGCCCCGATTTGCAGTCTAGGTGAGTCAACAATAGTTGCCGAAAGTTTGCACCAGTCTGCAGATTTTGGGCTGTCGGAGTTGACAGAATTCATAGAAGATAGTGTAGTGTATGATGGGTACAGACGTTTACAGATTTTTAGCTTCAGACTATGATTGTTTGACATGTTTCCATCCAAAGTTGTGAATTTAACTTGTGCGCAAAATTGGAATATCGCATAAAACATTTGCAAATAAAACACTGTTTCCATCCAGTGAGCTGAAGAAAACAAAGTCGTCACTTCCTGATAAACTGGCGCTAAATATCACTAAGAAAAATGGAAATTGCTGCAGTAGGAGAAGCTGCTGTATAATAATTTCGTATATAAATTACTTGCGCCTTAGAGTGTGCAGATGAAACGCAATAAAGTTATCTTGCTTTCGGAGGCAGATGCCTGGCGTTTTGGGAACACAGTCATGTAAGACAGTTCTGGGAGGAAATTATACTGAACTACTTTGACGACAGACTTTGCTCAGGCATTTCAGAACAACCAAAACAGCATTTCAGAGGGTGTGCAACGAAATCGGTCCACTGGTTGGTCCAGTTATGCCGTCCCATCGCAAAGTCACGTGTCTTTTTTGATGCTCATTGAGGAATTTATTTGGTAAAAGTGTTTCCATTGTAGTTTATTAGAATGTTTTCTTATCGGAACAAAAGTTTATCCGACTCAGTTGAGCTCATAATTTATTTATTTTTTATGCACATTTTTAGAATCTATGCGCATCTTGGTGTTTCCATCCAGCGTTCAGTATCCCAAAATGCGCATAAAAATAGGTGGATGGAAACAGATAGTTTTTCAACATAACACTGGTAACAGAACATCAGATTAGCTTCAGTATTTAATTGGACTCAGCACAGATAAAACAACTGACTTTGGTACCAAGGTACTGAAATTTAAAAAATGTGACGATATTACCAGCCATTTCCTCTAGTGTTTTGAGCACCGTTGAGCGGATGCTTAAACGCCTCTGACTGTCCATTGTGTTCGTGTGCTCAACAGATATGTCTGTGATTGGCTACAATGATCAACGCTTCAAAAACATGTTGTAAATAGACATCTTTGCCACTCATCACTGAGTGCTTATAGGATATATTAGGGATCTGCTGATAGACACCTGCGTTCAAACGCTCCCGTGTGTATCTGTGTAAGCTCTCAGTGAAGAGCACCAAAAATATCTATTTACAACGTGTTTTTGAAGCGTTGATCATTGTAGCCAATCACAGACATCTCCTAGCAACGAGGCTTGTTTCTATGTGCGTTTGTTGTGTTCGTAATGATTTGAAAGTCTGGAAGTGTGTGATCCTCAGTCGTTTAGTGTATGATGCCCAGTTTTTCCTCTGTAACCATTTACAAAGTTGGTAAGTGTATGAAGCCTAGTGTTTTAAAATCTGATCAGATTTTTAAAAGTTGTGTAGTGTATTCCAGCCTTTAGCAAACACCACCAATTATAATCACATTTTGTAATCAGTGCAACTTTGGAGTTGAGTATGTGCTATACTAAAGTTGTTTCTTTTCTCTATTTTTTTTGCAGTTACACTGTTGTGAGTCAGCATATCAAAATGTTTTTGAATGAAGCAAAGAAAGAGAATCCAAAGGCTTCTGTTGTGATGCTATTAGGGGCTATCAAGCTTTTCGTCACCCACACTGTTCCTGGGTAAAATACTATACACTATTACATATTCTGACTCCTATTTTCGGTATGTAATGTATAATTCTTTGTGTTATGTCTCCCTTGCAGAAATATACATGCTGCTAACACTGTATTTGAAACTGTGTCAATGCTCCTGTGGAGGTAACGCTACACACCTGTTCTTTTATGTGTTTACTTGGAGAGTGCCTTTTTGTTTTGTTTTTTATAGACTGTCTGTGTGTTTGTCTTTCAGATTTATGACGAAGGTGTGGACGCTTTTAGTTGACTTTGATTTTTCCAGCACTTTTATAAAGCAACTGGATTTTTTCTTCCAGAGGCTTCCTCTGCCTTCAACCTGCACACTGCCAAAAAGGTAACAACACATGTGCTGTCACTTGGGTTTGGAAAAGCCATGCACTTTTTGAAGAATATTTCATCCAAGATAATTTGTCATCCTTATGAAGTTTCCTAGTTTGAAGTTTTAGTTTTTAGTTTTTTAGAAATGTTTCACATATTTTGTTTGTTAATGCAATAATTGTTCAGTTGTGGTCTGCCATTGTTTTGTTGTTTAATAATTAAATTTTCTTTTCTTTGGCTGCAGTCTGAGTGTGCTACCTTGGGATGATCCCTTGCTCTCTAGTGTGATGAAAGGTCAGAACATCACTGGAGAGAGGCAGGTCAAAGGTCGAAAGCTTCAAGTCTTGTATGAACCTCTGAGTGTAATTCAAGCGAGAGTCTGTAAACTTCAACAACAAAACAAGTAATGGCCCTTCCTTAGTGTACTTTTTATGCTTTATTTACTGCTTATTAAACCTCTCTTCATTTAATGATATGTGCAATAAATCATATGGGCCTGCACAGAATCTGCACATGCAGAATTTCACAGGAAGAATTCATACATCTGGCATTCACAAAGTTTTATACATACTTAAAGGTAAATTTACCCAAAACTGTATTTTGTTTTTTTCCCACTACTCTGAAACATTATTTAAATGATCCAAAATATTTAACAGTGATCAGTAATAGTGTAGCACTGTGTTTAACACATTCTGCCCTATTTAAAGAGGACCTATTATGCTTTTTTACAATTTTAACTTTCTTTAGTGTGTAATTTTGCTGTTTAAACATCTGCAAATTTACAAAGCACAAATTTCACTTCAAAGGAAGTTATTCTCTAAATCAGTGCGCACTGTTTCTGAACTCCCTGAAACTCCTCAATTGTAGTCTTGAGTTTTCTTCCGGAAACGAACACGTCACTATATTCCTCATTTAAATAATTCCTGCCCAAGGCTGGTTTAGTTGTTTTAGTGATGTGTTGAAACTGTTGCTTATGGTAAGGAATGTGACATTTCTCAAACACGCTCAAAGCAGTTTACCAATCACAGCACACTGGTCCAGCCGACCAATCAGAGCACATTTTGCTTTTTGGAAGGAGGGGCTTCATAGAGACAGGAACTAAACAGGGCGTTACAGACAGACTGGGAAGAGAGGAGCTGCAACAATGTAAAATATGTGGAAAAATGTGTTAGACCCCAAAAACAAAATCAAGACTTTATAAAAGGGCATAATATCGCCTTTTTAAATCCTTTCTGGGAATTTTGTAAACAGCACAGAAAATGTAGGGAAATTTTGCAGATTCTGTATAGGGCCAATGATTATTATTTGAGTTATTGTGTTAAGTGTCATTGCTTTTGACCTTGCCGACCTTAATAAAATAATAATAAAATATACCTTCTTTTTTTTTTTTTAACACATTAGGTACCGTGAACTGGCTCGCTATCTGAAAGTTGTCAAAAGTACCAATAATCCCACGTGAGTGCCAGCTGCATATCATGAACATTGTTGTGTTATATAAGCAGAATATTATTATAATATATGGTACAGTCTTTCATTGTCTGTCTGTCTGTCTGTCTGTCTGGGATTTAGGCTGCAGAGAATGAGAGACTTGGTTCCCCTCTACCTGTGCAAGGTACATCGGAATAAAGCCTTTTCCTTCAGTGCTTTCTACCATATTTAATGTATTTCAGTTTTATATACTCACTTTGGACATTTAAGTCTGGACTCTCAGGAGTTTTCTGACTTTTTGATGCAGAGGATTTGTGGAGAGTATGATGATCTACATGCACCTACAAGGACACCCTTCTTAAAATTTAACCTTTCTTAAAAAAAAAAAATTCCTCTCAAAAATTGAGGAAAGGCAGTGGTTGTTAAATGACACATCATTTTTGCATATAATCAAAGATTGGAAAGGTAAATGATCGTGATGTTGTAAATGCCCCTTCTTAAATGTATTTATGTTTGTGTGTTTAGGTTGGCGACTACAGTGGTGCGGTCCACACAATGTTATCGCCGATGCTCGGTGTCTCTTGCCCGGCCTCCCGACTCACACCTCTACAATTCAGAGCTTACCTCAGAATTTTTACATCAGTCCAAGCCCCTGATATAGCACAAGAAGAATGTGATCCAGGAAATGGCCATATGATCATACCTGATCCTTTACTGAGCACCAAGTGGACACCCATCGAAGGTAGAGAATTGACAGTGTTTATCTTATTGACATCTGCTGAAAAGGTAACCAGGTTCTTGTTTTCCTGCATTTTTATGTATCCCCACTTTAACAGTGTCTGTATCATTTAAGCTCATCAACAAAGCAATGAATGCTTAAGCTGTATACCAGTGGCACTCAACCCTGTTCCTTCAATAAAGGTTCAAATTCGTTCAAGAAGATGGAGGTATTGAAGTTTGCACTGAGGGTTCTGGACTGTAACGGTGCTGTTTTTGCAGATGTAGGTAAAATAGTATATAATGTTATTTTATATAATTTAACCTTATTTTTAATGTAAGAGCAAGTGCAGCCATTTGTAACCTGATTAGGACCTTTCACACTGCGCTTAACCTTGGGTTATCATCGTTGTAATCTCACTTGTAATTTAGAAGCAGGGTTAGCACTGCTTTTTTGGTGTTAACCCCGCATTGCGGTGCCAAACTTGTACAGTGAGAAACGATGCAGTGTTAGAATGTTACAGCCAGACGCTTAGCAACAGACGACCAATCGCATACTCATATTTGCCTACTTTGGACAGTCACGGAAACACTGCGCGTTGTATATAAATTCAGCGTTTGAGAGGAAAAATGTCAAATGCTGGCAGAAAACATAACAATTTGATTGAAGATCATTTCATTCTTACCTTTATAGTCTGAAATGTCCATTCAGTATGAAGTCAACAGTACAGTCGACAATAATGCTAGAGCTATATAAACAGGTCGCGCGCTGCGTTTATCCAATCAATGACGCTGACACCGCAAATATGCAAATAACAACGTTAACCCAGGGTTTAGGAATGTACAATATGAAATATCTGACTATGAATACCCAGGATTAATTGTTAACCCTGGGTAAATTATGAGCAGTGTGAAATGTGAAGCAAGATAACCCAGGATTCCATTTACCCAGTTTTTAGAATGACCCAGGGTTAACTATTTCAAGTGTGAAAAGCCCTATTGTGTCTGACTGCTGGTGTCATCTGCTTCCAGTTACTTTACTCTGAATGTGTGGTAGTTCAGGACAGTATGATTTAGCACCAGATGCCACCTATCATAACTTAAAAACCCATTGTGATTTCATTCAAATGAAGTCTTCATATGTGTTTGAAATCTGTCAGTGTCTTTTCAGATCTGGTGTCTTTTATGACGGATGTCTCTTTGTTTGTAGTCAGAAACCTGGGTGTATCTGCTTGGCATTGTCAGTTCCAGTTTTATTACTCCAGATGGTCTTTTCATTGGTGCATTCTATCCCGAGCCTGACGTCACCTTTCAAGCGGTGAGAAGAGTGTTTATTTTGTGTCTGTCAGGATCATAGACTGTTAAAAAAGAAGAAAAAGAAAAAAAAAAGGACTATGCATCTCCACTCTCTTCCATTGTAGAAACATCACACCCGTTTTTATAGCATCAAATAACTAACTAAAACCAAACTTTTTTTAACACTTGAAATTACATCAGCGTGATTAAAAACTACATAAAATGACAGAAACCATCTTTGGAAAAAATTATTTGAAGTGTAATTTAAGTTTGTCTCACATACCAATAAATTACATGGAGAGGGTGAGGTTTATGACCTATACTGGGACCAACCATGTGGGGGCGATCGAGACGCTTGTGCGGCACGCTTCGTCAGGATGGGGAGAGGGATGGAGAACGTACTGAGATATTTTGGAGACATTATGTGTTTCTGTACAGGTGACCAGAGACGCTGCCAATGTAATTCTCAAGGAGCTAACGCTGACTTCCCGTATACAGATCCCCAAAACCTTTGAGAATGTGAGTTTAAATTAATTAGTTCTGTGTCTGTATATATATTTTTGTCTAAACCACCTTATTAGTGATTGTGATTTTTTTTTATTTTATTTTATTTTTTTTACAGTAATGATAGTAAATGGTATGCACAATTTAAAAAATGATTTCTTCCCAGGCCTCTTATACTAAATAAATGATAATAAATATATAATACTCTTTAAATGCCAAATGGGGCAGATCAAACCAGTTATATATTATACATTGTTTAGTCTTATTGGTGCTATGCAATGTTGTTTTACTTTTTTTCTCCATTAGGATTATCCTGACCAGGCTAGACTGCTGTTAGCCACTCAGGCTTTGGTGCTGCGCATTTTCCACTCACAGCTCAGCCCCATCCTCAATGTCATCATTTCTTTCAGGGTACTTATTTTCTGTAGTTTTTAGTCAATGTAGGCAAGTTCAGACCTTCAGTTAACAGCTATAAACAAAAATTAGAAATGCCGAAGTTCCCTGAGTCCTGTTATAAATTGAGTAGTTTTGATTCTGTGCAGATTCATGTGTAATTGTTTGTATGTGTAATTTAATTTGCCTTCAGTTCAACCACTGGGCGCTCCGTTGGTTCTTCAACAGTCTGCTGGGAAGGCCGGATGTGCTGCACTACATCCTGTGCTGTCTTCTGCAGGAACTGTCTCATGAGCAGTACCAACTCCTACAGGGGTAAGGTTGTGTGCTCACACACATACACCAAAACTGAACAAAAACCTTCATAAGCAATTTCATGCTATATATCTGTTTCAGAAAATGGAGTGAAACTGAACATTCCCTGGTTGCATCCTTCCTCTGCTTGTACTTCGTGGAAAACAGTGTGATTCTAGACTCCTACACATATCCCATCAATAGCTTGCTTGCCACTTGGAATGAGTAAGAAGCAGCAGTCAATCACTATAGTAAATTCATTAAATGTCATATGACTGAGGGATGTTTGTTATGATGCAGATGTGCTGTACATGCATGAATATATTAAAAGAGGTGATTTCTAATAGAATATTGGAATTGCATTGGACATTTTGGATATTCCTAATACACTTTGTCCAAAGGGATATAAAAAGGATGATTGGGAATAAAACAGCAATTGGAGAAATCAGGAATAATATTCAGCAATAGGATAATTTTGTTAACGTTAAAGGGATAGTTCACCCAAAAATGAACTTGCTCACCCTCAAGTTGTTCCAAACCTGTATGAGATTCTTTCTTCTGTTGAACACAAAAAGATATTTTGAAGAACGTTGGTAACCAGAAAATCGACGGCACCCACTGACTTCCATAGTATTTTTTTTTTTTCATACTATGGAAGTCAATTGGTGCCGTCAGCTGTCTTAACAACATTCTTCAAAATAGCATCTTTTGTGTTCAACAGAAGAAAGAATCTCATACAGGTTTGGAACAACTTGAGGGTGAGCAAGAATAGCAAAATTTGCATTTTTGGGTGAACTATATCTTTAAGTAAGTAAGAACATAGCATGAAATATAATTTGTCAACAATTTGCAAATGCACTCTATTTGATTTCAGATTGTACTGCCCTTGGCAACTAAGCTTGAGACTGCAACTTGAAAGCAACGTAAGAATCTTTTCCATTAATGACTTAGTGTAACAAAAAAATGTACAAAGATATAATTAGATCTCAATAACTCATGTGTTTTTAAAGTAAGCTGCTCTTCTCTCTTTTGCAGGTGGCCAGACTTACTCAAGAAAAGCGTAGAATCCTGCAACAAATGCAGCGCCAAGTAAAATAAGCCTGACCAACATCCTGAACAAATGAACATGGGCTGCATTTCATTTCTTGCAATAAGTCTGGATGAGATCAATGTTTCATTTATCCTTCATCTGCTAGGGAAATTGTTTTATCCCAGTGTTTTTGTTTGTGGCAAACTTAGCTGAGAGACATACTTCCTAATATAACTGATCTTGTTAATTGCACATTTTTCAGTCAATTCAGTTATTCAGAATTTTAAAGCTGTAAAAATTAAGAACTATCTTTATTATGTATATATTAACATTTGACTCTTCAAGATAAACAAACTGTACAGTTTTAATGTACAGAAAGAGTGCCTTTAACGTTTTCAAAGGTTATAAGTGGTAGTGGTAATTTTTTTCCATTGTCAAGTGTTTTTTCTTTTTTGGGAAATGACCAGTATTTTTCAACATTACAGTACTGTGATTAATACCTGGAGCATGTAAAGCACAATTATATTCAGAAACAGAACCATATACAAATCTTTGTAATTTAAATAAATTACAAAGTTTCAAATGCAACACTGATAAGCTGTTTAATATTGCTTTGTTACAGATCATTTAAGGTTGTGACCTATGACGGTTTTTAGGGATCTTTGCACAATATTACCGTAAATATTCTATTCAACTGCCTTTGTAAACAAAATTTCAAAGCATGCAGAAAATGTACAGATTATACTGTTATAGCCGGGCAAAAACAACTAGATGTGTTTGAATGCAATCAAAGCCAAGTATAACTACTGTACAGTGCCCAAATCGTTGACTAGTTTTTGTGAACGATTGTTTCAGAGTTTGAAAACGGAGGATGTGGTGTAGCTGAATCGGAGGATGTTGGGTGGAATCTCCATGAAGTTAAGTTTAATGAGCTCAGATAAATAGTTGAGTATTTTCTTATCGTCTTTGTGAAATTCAGAAAGAAAACTTTCTGTCCTTGTATTTTCCCAAGGTGGTCTTGCTGTATGGTGACCATGTAAAAATGTTAAAAGTAATGCTCTGGTGACAAGCTTGCTTTGCACACTTTGAGCAAACATGAAGTAGGTGTTTCCACGTTTGAAGTGGCTCCTTGGATCCACCAGCAGGTTGATTAGAGTACCACTGTAGGTTGGGCAGCGCAGTGTCTTTTGATCCACATCTAGAACACTGAGGTATCGGCTATAATGGCCCAGGCAGTGAGGCAAATTTGTAAAACCACACATCCTGTGTAAATATAAAAAGCAAAAATGTAGTCAAAGTGGCTTCAACTTAGCTAACAGTCTATACAGTGTTTATCTTGATGACATTGCTGAAAGGTTAACTAGGTTCTTGTTTTTATGCATCCCAAGTAAAATGCCCTTTTAACAGTTGCTATATCATTTAAGCTCAACAAAGCAGTGAATTAGTGTTTATGCTGTATACCAGTGGCACACAACCCTACTCCTGAAGAGCCGCATTGTCAAGTCATGATGTGTTGACCTTCCTATAAATGCTATTTCTGGGTCCAAGCCTCTACTCTTTCAAATGAGAATACTATCTCACAGCTATTTATGAGTACTTTTATAGCACACTTTTAAGCTAAGTTTTTCAGAACTCATGATTTCCAGGCTTAGAGTGACCAAGATACCAATATTGTAATGATTCAAAAAAGAATCACTGGCCACCTAAGATTTTAGTGAGGCAGTAAAGGTTATGATCATGATTTTTAAGTAGTACTACAGCCGCCCATTTGAGTATTTTAGCACAGTTTGTTTTTTGCTTTTTGTACCGGAGGAGTGTTTGGACCTGGAAACAGTGATGTGTGACGTTAGACCTAAAGGGTTAATTCACCCAAAAATAAAAATTCTGTCATTAATTTCTCACCCTTATGTCGTTCCAAACCTGTGAGACCTTTGTTCATCTTCAGAACACAAATGAAGATGTTTTTGATGAAATCCAAGAGGTATCTGACTCCTCCATAGACAGCAATTTAACCACCAATTTCAAGGCCATGAAAGGTACTAAAAGATATTATTAAAATAGTTGACGTGACTGCAGTGGTTCAACCTTAATGTTATGAAGGGAGAATTCTTTCTGTTTGCAAAATCAAAACAAAAATAACGACTTTATTCAATAATCTCTTCTGTGTCATTCTACGCTGTTTGCGTTAAGCGCTTCCAGGTTCTACGTCAGAATGTCAGCTCAGAATTGGCTGATGCTGTTCACATGAGCAGCATGACGCATGCGTGTGATGCTGACACAGGAGCCGGCCAATAATATGTCTGTGTTCTGACATAGAACCTGGAAGCGCTGAATTAAACAGCGTATGAGTATGACACAGAAGAGAAGATATTGTTGAATAAAGTTATTTTTGTTTTGTTTTTGCGCACAAAAAGTAGTGTTGTCGCTTCATAAAATTAAGGTTGAACCACTGCAGTCACATGGACTATTTTAACATTGTCTTTATTATCTTTCTGGACCTTGAAAGTGGTGGTTAAATTGCTGTCTATCAGGAGTCGGGTACCTCTCGGATTTTATCAAAAATATCTTCATTTGTGCTCCGAAGATGAACGAAGTCTTACGGGTTTGGAACGACATGAGGGTGAGTAATTAATGACAAAATTTTCATTTTTGGGTCAACTAACTCGTTAATTGGAAATCTTCCAGCAGATTTTACCCTAAATAAATATATCTGAACTAGATTATCGAGATATTTGAGTTCCCTTTAAAAACAGGCATTCAAACAAGATTGAGGCATAGTAAATGTTACCTATTAAAGCCGATAAGTTTCCAGTTGAGCAGGTCAGTAAGCTGCAGCGGCGTTGAAGTCCAAGGCTGAATGCTGTCTCTGTATCTACTCAGATGTGGCACATACACAGAAAGTGCTGTAACTAGTCGTCTCACTGCAGCCTCCTCGCTGCCTAGGACCACCAATGTTCGGCCACTTAGAAGGCTAAACACTGCGTGAACTGCAAAGGGAAACTGTCGCGAGAACTGCAATGCTGCCCGCCCTACTCTGCCACGCCTCCGTCTGGTCCCACCTTCTCTTTTTTCCCCGGGAAGACAAACAGAGAAAGGGCATTCAGAGGTTGTGGAGGCAGTGGTGCTCTGGTAGCTGAAGCAGTCTGACAAATCATCAGGTACTGTCCGACAGGGCTCATCTAACAATGAGAAAGGAAGTGATTCTGTTGCATGACAAGCATCTTGGGAGCTTGACCCACCCAGGGTCAAAGTAATAGGACAGTCAGGTGGTGTCAGGGTGACGGCAGGATAAAAACCTTGCGGCTCCACCAAACGGGCACCTCCATGATCTCCAGGAACATTGCCCACATCCAGAACACATTCAGCATTTTTGTTGTCTTGCACGTCTTTCTCATCATTCTCTTGCTCTGGGCTTTCCTCATCAATTGCGCAAGGGTATGAGGCACGCAGTTCTTCTGGTAGGATGGATTCTGTCGTGCTAAGCACCTCAATGCTGTCTTCACTGCAAGTCCGTCTGGTAGGTACCCTCCCTTGCCTTAGACACTCCAATGCAGCTGTAGTGGACAAAGGTGGTGGTCTTTGCATTGCTGTATCCATTGGTAAATTTGAACCCTGCGATCTGAAGGACTTCTCCGTCCCTAAGACCTCAATACTGTCTCCACTACTAATACTGGTCTTCATCAAAGCTGAAACATATTCCACATTTTCTTGACAATCCAGAGCTGAAACTGCTCCCTCATTTTCCATTTCAGCTTCTACTGGGGCGGTGTCGGATGTCAAGGGTAGGCTATCCTCGGAAGGGGTATTTACAGAGCTGGGTACAACTGGAGATTGGCTAGATCCACCCAACTCTAGTTTGATTGGCACCATTTCAACACAGGAGGCATATGACTCAAGACTGACAGGTTCACTTAGAATTGAGGGTGCAGGAAGAAAGGAGGGTTGTTGGACTGAATGTTGACCAGCTATTCCAGTCTGTAATCCAGCACCTTCCAAGTCACATGGATCCTCAAATAAGAAATTGGTAGATTTAAGGTTTCGGAGAAGATTACGGCAGAGTTGTTGTGTGTAGAGATGGCAAATATCTCCTCTGAATGTCCTCTCAATGGAGTACAGTTGCTGTAGAGCCTGTTGGTGGAAGTAGTCGTCACACAATTCCTCAAGAGTTTTCAGACGCTTGTCAAATCGGGAAGAATGCGAGGGTGTGTTTGTGTAAGTAAAAACACTGCTTTCTATCATTGGCCCAGCAAGCTGATCGTGCTTTAAATCATCCAGGTCAAGTTCCAGAGAGTGAGGGAGGTCATCTGGTTCATAAGGAGAGTACTCAGAGTTTCTTAGCTTCCTGATTGGGTAGCAAGTGACCTGTTTTAAAAGGCTTTTATAATCCTGAATTGATTTTTCTACAGTGGCCAACTCCTGTTCTTTGTTAGCCAATGGCATTGGGAAAGATATATTACCCTGCTTGTCCTTCCTTCGATCCCCAAACCGTTTATCTTTCTCATGTGTAATACATGACCTGTTCTCATTTTCACACTCTACTTCTGCCTTCCCTGAAATCCTACATCCGTCTTTCTGAAATTTTATTTCAGTTTCACACTCTTTGAGTTTTACATCTTCTGTATTTCTATCTAATGTAGGTATACCATTCATCATCCATTCCCTTTCATTGGTGCATTTTACAGATGCTTT
Source organism: Ctenopharyngodon idella (assembly GCF_019924925.1). Classification (NCBI taxonomy): domain Eukaryota; kingdom Metazoa; phylum Chordata; class Actinopteri; order Cypriniformes; family Xenocyprididae; genus Ctenopharyngodon; species Ctenopharyngodon idella. Next base: position 11,710,131 of record NC_067220.1, on the reverse strand, counting down.
ATTTAACTCTCTCTCTATCTCTCTAAGTAACATGACTCTTGTATACTCCAGATTTCTTAGTTTTATCTCCAGTTCATTCGCAAAGTTCTTCCTGTTCCCCGTTTTCAGACATTCAGAGACTCTGGAGAACTCTGTGGAAAGCTGCTGGAATTGTTGTATGATTTTATTCTCATCAGACGACACATAGGCCAGGCAGAAAGGTCGCACAAATCCACGAGCCTCCAGGTCATAGAGCGTAAGGTGGTGCACATATGCAAATACTCCTTCTCTAGAATCCCCTAAAACTACCTTTGAGTCTTCTACAAAGTTCAGTTTCAAAGAGCCACAACCTGCTGGGCTGGCGAGGGAGGTCTGATAGTCCACTGACATAATTCGAAGGGAGAAGTGGTTCAAATCAAATGTCCCACAAGCCTTGGTTTCAGAAGGAACAGTAAGCAAAGGTTGGGGCCCAACTTGCTCCGAAAACTCTGATAAAAGGATAAAGTCCTTCTTAAAATTAGCACCAGACATCCTGGACCATGGGGTGATGTCCCCAGTGTAGGGATACATGGGTACAGACAGTTCCTCTGGAAGAGCTGATGGGTCTATTTCACTGAAATCTGTTTCTTTAGTGAAAGCCACCAAGTCTGGAGAACCAATCATGGTGGCAAAAAGTGTTTGAAACAAACCGGACAGGGGTGTAAAAATATTGTGAAATTATACTTCTTAAATTATGTTTCACACATTTAATTGTGATTTTATAGTCTTTAGTAAGGCTATTAAATGCCACAAGTGAAACTGATACCTGATAGTTAAACTTTACATTCAGCAACATCCGGTTTTATAGTTGTTTTACAGTACATGCAGGTATAGCTGTTTATAGACTGATCATCTACCGTATTTACATTTAACATACATTGCCCATTTTTCACTATGTTATAATTAAAGCTTTGTTTTAGGTCAACCACTATGTTGTGATAACTGCTAAAAATCTCTTCGCGAGAACAAATCGACATAACTGACCAATTCAGTGGATTTCATCAAATAAAAATTAAAGGACGTCAATTTGACTGGCTTGTTGCTTTACTGGAAAAACACATTTAAAAAATGTTTTAAGATGAAAAACTGAAGCGATTGTAACTTATGCACTTTGTTGTACACTGAAGGTCTAAAATTAAATTGTGGAAATGTAATTAAAAGTATAAGCATTAAGTTTTAATAGCACTAAAGTACTATAAATTCCATAAAATAATACTTAAAAAAAATGAAACTTGTCACTCACATACTTTACACCCCTGAAACCGGCATCTTCACTTCCCAGTACACTGTCTCCGGTCCAGTGCAGGAGAGAGACTACGTATATCCAAGTAAACTGTGATTTATCGCCGCACCAAAAGAGAATAACTACTTAAAAACCACAACAAGGCGTGAAATTATCCAGTTCTCGCCGATTTAAAAATGACATGCCTGAAAAAAAAATACGGACCATGACATAAACGCAATGTCATGAAAACTGACTGGTCAATTCAGAATAATATGTGTATAAATGAACTTGCCGGTGTTCGTTGACGGAAGCGCGAGTACAGCAATTCACGAGAATAGTTGCTGGCTAATTTTTAGAAGTCGTTGTTCAGAAGTAAACAAACATTAAAGCGCTTTCCGGATAGCAGTAACTGAAGCAGCCTTTGCCATAGTTAGCCATGTGACACCTCTGGTTGGGGGGGGGGCTCAATCTCTACTTGTTTCCGCCTTAAACCAATTCCTCAAAATAACCGTGGAAAATAAAACGCGCTCGTGCAGTTATTGCAATGTTGCGAGGTAGAATAAATATTACGAAATGTAATTCATTGATATGAACTTTCACCATTATTTTCTTCACATCAATGAAACTCCTGTTCATTTATTTTAGAAAACAAACTTCATTTTACCCAGCCAATCCTTTTACAACTTAAAAAAAAAAAAAGTATTTTTTGGATGAGAGCTCTTCAAAACAAATAAATCACTTTACCTTATATTAACTTTAAAAATCCTCTTTTCTCTGAGTCATTAAATGAAATGTAAATGTGAGTGGCCCAAAGAAAAGATTATAATAGAAGCCCTTAAAAATGTACCACATCCAATTTTTTTTTCTGCCAAATTAATACAGTTAACCTTTTTTCCAGAAACATTAACTTAATAAACTTCTGTAAGGGAGGTGCTGTTAACTATTTAGTTAAGCTCAGCATTTACAAATTTTTTTTATTTGACCTTTCATAAACTGTCTTGTGCTTATTGTTTTCACATGACAGCAACACAAAAACAGAAAGAGGAAGTTTCTCAACATACAAAAATCAGTGATAAATAGGCATGTAATTCATACTAATGAACATGAAAAGCAGAAGTAACACCAAAAAACAAATGTGAAAATTGTGAATAATTTTTTTATTTAGACATGCATCCCAATGGTAAAGAAGAATTCATATAAGATTTCATGTAACCTTATTAGCAGAGTAGGTTTCACCAAAGTATGAAATTTGACCCTACCAACGTTTTTATTGTTTTTTCAATATACTTTTTAGCCAAATTTGTTGGGCAAATTATCATAGGATGCATACAGGGAACCTGCTTCACATATTAACTATAGTTTAATTATGTCCTTTTTAGCCATTTATGCTGGTACTGACAAAAGGGAAGAATGTGAGTAGGTAGGAAAAAAAAAAGCCTTATAAAGGTTTAGACAACACTCAATGCACATTTTCCCCAATCAAACTACTTTGTAATCAAGACTGACAAAATTGTATATAAAAATATTTTTGCATTACTGCTTTATTGTCTTAAGTACTTGCTTCTTCAAAGTCAACATAGCTTCACACGGTCTATGATTACTGCTCCAAAAAGGAAAATAGTAGAACAAATATAATCATGGTTAACGCAGAGCTTCTTAAATCAGACACATGGTCTAAATACCCATACACACACTAGCAGAAGCTCAGAGTGAAGACGTTTTATGAAAATTCTCTCTCAAATCTACATCTAAGCAAAGTGTCTGACTAGGTAAGTGCTGCATAGATAAATGGTGCCTATGTCACTTCAAAACCCCCTTTAAAAGGAAGTAGATAAGCGGAGATTCACAACTGTGAAGAGACACGTAATATGTAATATTACATTCTTTGTTTAAAGATGCATTAATGCCTGTAGCCATAGAGATAGAGGTTTGGATAAATGTAATACTCTATGCACAAGTATAGGAGTGAATCAAATCAGTAGTATCTCAGGTTCAGTTACGGCACAATAGAGCATGAAGCCCATCTCGTCAATGTCATCCTCAGTAAAACCTTGAAACAGATTCACATTAGGTTTGAAGAAACTAGGCAAGATTCCGATCTCCAGGTATCCAATTAGCTCAGTGATCGCCTGCAGGAACCTATCAGCAAACGCAGATTCCGACCAATCAGTTTCTTTTTCACTCATGTGTAGAACGACGTTGCTAATATGGCTGCCGTTGAGCTTGCGTAGTGCAGGGCAGTTGCGGCACACAGCCTTTAGTGTTTTCAGGCACTTCCTTCTGACCCCCAAGTCTGCTTTGTCAAGCGCTGCTAGTCTAGTTGTTTCATTGGTGTATAGGCTCTGGTACCAGACGTAGTCGAATGACCCAGTGATCTCCCGTTGCGCCGTAAGCGTCATCTCACCAAGGCGCACTGTTGGCAACACGGTAATATAGAAGCTTTCTCCACTGCTTTGGGTTAATCCTTGAATCTCCAGTTTGAGCTCAGGAGACCCAAGCACCGGTCGCACCTCACACTCCAGGGTTCCGGTCAGCGATGGCCAGTTCATTGATTCCATCACCGCCTTGCCTAATTGCTCAGAAGCAAGCCGTGACGACAAGTATCCACCCAGTAAATGTCGATCCCAGTAGCTCCGCCCCCTTGGGAAGTACTCAAGGTTTTCACGGCGCACCATGCAGTACTGAGGGTGACCCAAAAATGTGTCCTCTCCGGCAATAGGCGCCCACAGACTGGACTCCAACTGTATTAAACACATTTGGAACAAATTCAAATACAGCTTAAATCTAAGTCCAAAGATCCAACTGGTGACATTTGAGAACATTAGTTTGAATATGATCTAAAACAATTTGTGAACAATTGACAAATACTGTAGAAAATTCACCAAAATTGTATTATTATTAAATTATATTATATTATCTCCTGAACTCTGCATGACCCAAAATCAAAAGAAGAATTTTATTTAAAAAATTGTGAATATTGGTCTAAATATGATCTACACCACATTTAAAAATGGTGGAAAGGCATATAGAGGACCAAGAAGAAAAAAAAAGAAAAAAGAAAAAAAAAAAGTATATAATAAAAAGTATATAACATTATTAGAGTTTTGGACATTTTATAGAGTAACTTTTTTTAAGGTGACAGTTACATGTTATGTGCTTACTATAGTAATAACAGTAAATTAATCATAATTACAAGTAACTAACCCTAACTCTATAGTAATGTAGCTAATTAACATTACTCAATACTTATTTGAGCAAGTCTAAGTACAATGAAGCTACATCTTTTTTAATATATTATTGAATAATATAATACATAATATAATTAGGGCTGTCGATAGGGCTTTGTCGATTTAAAGGCTGTTCTTATCTGAGCAGTTCTTATCTGAGCTGTCAGCGGTCGTCAATGTTAAAATATTTGAGATGATCAGTCAAATCATACTAGGCGGGATTTATGTTCACGGAAGCTGCTGAGCGAATTCCAGCGCGACACTTCAGTTAGTGGTCATAAAGTGCGAGATAAGATGCAAGTAGTTAAACTACCCATTTCTTGATAACTGTTTTATGCTTGAAATGTTAAACGACCGACAAAAATAATCAGGGATGCAAACTAAACTTAAGTCTGATTTCGCCATTTTTAATAGTAGTTATAATTTACTTGATTAATGTAATAATTGGTAGTATAGCCTAACTGTCAGTGTGAGGGGTCAAGAAACAATAACGAAGCCGCTTCCATCATATATTAGGCATATGATTATTAATAAATGCACATATTGTAAATTAATTTATTAAACTTAGCTTAAACCTAGCTTTCCTGGTAGCCTTCAGTAAATTAACTTCTCTAAGAAAATGATTTATAAAATAAATTTCAATTGACCCTATGTTTACTTTCTACATTGATACAGATGAAAATGAAAATCTCAGCTTTAGGAGGGGAAGAGACAAAGATAAGGAGACTGAGGGGAAAAAAGAAAGTGATGATAGAGATGACAAGGAGAGATTTTAAAGCTATTATTGTCCAATTTTTTGGCCTTCAAACGTCTTAAAATGCATATGTAGATCAGAGAAATCTAAATTTTAATAAGTTAATATTGTGTTATTTTAGACAATACTTCACTCCTGAATGAATCAGCTGTTTGAACGAATGGAATAAAATAGACATTTACCGCCACCTACTGGCAGTTTTAGTTTCTTATTTAGAGTATAATTTAATTTAAAAACCATCATTTCCATATTAATAAAAAATAAATAAAGATATAGTTCATCCAAAAAATTAAAATTCAGTCATCAAAAGTTTGTGTAATAAATTCTATATTGAATCAAAAATGTTTCTTTCTGAATCTGTTTATTTGATTCTTTACACAATGACTTCAAATTATCTTTTGGGGATAATTTCTCTGCCAGATTTGATCTGTGATTCATTTGCGATTAATTAGATTAATTAATCGCCACATCATGTAATTAATTAGATTAAAAATTAAATCGCTTGACAGCTCTAAATATAATAATATAATATAATATAATAAGAAAATCTCAATAGAAAATATATTATATTATCCACTGAACTTTACATGACCCTGGGAATCAAAAGAATATGTAAATATCTTGGCGTGAAAATGTAAAAGAACATTTGAAACGTTTAAGATAGAAAACACAGAAAAATACAATAAATATATTAATGAACAAAACTGTAAGCTAGCTCCTGAAACTTAATGGGTCTTTAAGATGTATGGAATAGAAACTACTGGAAATGATAGGATAAAATTTGTACACAAGTCATCCAGACAGAATCTTGATACCTGTAAAGGCACGATCAGGCAGGCATGGTCGGCTTTAACCACTTGAAGGTCGTCGAGCAGTGACCCCGCCAGCATCATGTCTCCCAGTGGCATGTCTGGGTGTTTGGAGTGCAGGAAGGCCTGGATCTCTGTGGCTATATCCAACGCTCGCTGCTGTGCGACAGACACCTCCTCCGCTGACAGACACACTCGTGTTCTGTAGTACAGTTGCAGACGCTCCGCAAACGTCATCACACACAGATCCAAGCGTTTCCGCCGTTGAGGTGGGTCAGCGTCACTCCGCTGGGGCTCAGGTGAGGGTAGGGGGATAGGTTGAGACAGTTCCGCTAAACACACAAAAAACGCTTTCTCCTTAAAACAGCATTCACAACCCATTTTACTTACATAATATGACGTATTTTTAGTGAAACGGGATGTTCAGTAACATCAATGCCTAAATTTCCATGAGACAAATGGGACAATAAAGTATATTCCATTCTTTTCTATTCATTAAATATCCACTTGACATTAACCAGAAGTTTGAGAAGTGTTTTATCAAAACACTCTGATAAAAGATTATTAAACATTTTGTTTGGACAAACATGCACTGATGAATTGTGCACAATAAGACAGTAAATAGGGTACATTTTGATTTCTTGTTGTTGCCTTTTAGCTAGATGGGAAATACCTTCATTTGGAATAAGTATGTACCTACCTTTCTTGGTTGCAGCTGCAATCTGTTTCATGACCACTCCTTCAATACCCTTGTGGAGCAGTTTGGGGGAGGCACTAACCAAGCTTAACTCCTCCCAGCTGTCCGTCATCTTCTTGTCAGGCTTCTCATCAGGAGGCCTGCCGGCACGTTCTATCAGCTATGATATCACAAGAAGATATAAGAGATAAAAAATAAAAATCATCAAAATAAGTTCTAAAAGAGTGTAAACGTTGGGTTCCGGAAAAATAAAAATCCCATTCATTTTTTCCATAGGGAAATTGATTTTCAACGATAACTTATAAACCGTTGAAGACAGACCTACTGTGAGCAACAAGGTTTTTAATCAATGGTATATGCTTCTGTTGAAGTCATCAGCCTGCATTTAAAAATTTTTTTTTTTTTTAAATAATCATGTTAAACAGTGAGATTCCTGGTGAAAAACTATATTTACTATGATCAGAGAATCAACCATGTAGGAAGACACATCATGGCCATATTCCAGGATAACAAAGCCAAGATTCATCAGGCTCAAATAGTGAAAGAATGTTTAAAGTGCCCCTATTTTGGATTTTTGAAAATTACCTTTCATGCAATGTGTAATGTAGCTGTATGTGAATGTAAACGGTCTGCTAAGTTGTAAAGCTGAAAGTACATCATAAATAAAGTTATTGTCTTTCAAAAGAAAGAGTAGACTCTGAACCGCAAAAACCGTCATTTGTAATTCGAATTCCATTTCCGTAAAGTTCACACATCACAAGTTAACAGATTTGCATAATGCCCGCCTACGTTCTGCGTGGACATCCCGTGAAAACTTGAACCCTCAAATGCTGTAGCTTGCACATGTGAATAACGTAGACAAGATGCTGTGTTCTGCACTGTGAACGTAAATTCGGTTTATTTTCACTTCCCAAGTATGAGTCTATGAAGAATCAGTGGTTAAAGATGGGACAGTACCCACATTATTTGGACCAACTTGCTCCTCAGAATCACAACCTGTAAGTATGATTAATCATTCATGTATGTATTTTATACAGAATGTTCAAAATACGTAGTTTTGGGTTTTATGTTGTGTATGTCTCTGGCTAACCTTACTGAAATACTTCTGCTAATCAGCTGTGGCCCACTGCTACCTAAAATTTTGTCCATTAATGCAGATTGTCTGTTGTTCTTACTACTCCGAGTAATGATAAAGGATGGTTTTGTTTTACAAACTTTGTTACAACAATCATTCACATTGGTGCTCGGCTAACGTTAGAACTATTATTGATACAGTTAAATGATACAGTTCCCACATGTGCACCGCAATGAATTAGAAATATACACATTGGTTTGTTGATGGACATACACTTGTAATGCTGATGTAGAGGAATTACAGTTGCAACATCTCATGATGAACGTCATACTGAGTACGTATCACTGAGAAACGTCCTGCTCAAGTCGTTCTTGGGATGGAGGCTTGGGTTGAGTAACTAGTTCTTCCAATATTTCATTATCGTACTCACGCTCAGATTGATATGGTAAAATCGATGCCATCGTTACAGTCTTTTTTTACAGTGTGTACAATCACTGAGCTTTAGGAAGCCTCCGGAGCTGAATCAGTTATGTTAATGGGCATTTGTTTTCAATTTGCACTGTAAGCGGTAGACCAATCACAACAGACTGGGCCATCTGGCCAATCAGAGCAGAGCAGGCTCGTGGAAAAGAGGGATTTAGAGAGACTGATTCATCTGATGAATCATTTGAGAATCATTGAAAAATGTGATGTGCAATGTATATTATAAGAAAATGAAAGTGTTTTTTGACCTTTAATGCACATAAACGTGTTGTAGGAGACATTCTAAACAGAATTAGGAACCTCTCAAATAGCATAATAGGGGCACTTTAAAATCCATATAGGAAAAATTAATTGGAAATATACTTCGGGAAGCAAGGTCTCTGAAAAAGTAGATGGGCACTGATGCAATGTTATTTTTGACCCATCAGAATTGTGTTGTGCAGGGGTGCCCAATCCTATTCCTGGAGATCTGCCTTCCTGCAAAGTTAAACTCCAACACAACTTGATAATTACAGACTGGTGTGTTGGATCTGAAATCTGCAGGTAGGAAGATCTCCAGGAATAGGATTGGGCACCCCTGGCGTAGTGTGTAATAAACTAAAAAAAAAAAAAAAGAATGATCACCCGTTTCACAGCTAATGTGGCAATGCCCAGCATTGCAGCTCCGCCCACCCCCAGAACCAGACGGGCATTGGACAACAGGAAGTCAATGACAGCAGCAATTCCATCTTCTCCTCGCCTTTTTCCGGAATAATACATCACTTCCTCTGTGAGAGTGTCTGAAAATGTCAATAAAGAATCATAATTGTAAGAATGTGTTATCTACGATTTTTGGACATGTATCATGATATTCATGGTACTAAAAATACCACGTGGCACTTTGGTGTACCATAAATAAGTATTAAAGGATTAGTTCACCCAAAAATTAAAATAATTTCATTTATTACTCACCCTCATGTCGTTCTACACCTTCGTTCATCTTCGGAACACAAATTAAGATATTTTTGATGAAATCCGATGGCTCAGTGAGGCCAGCAATGTCACCAAACTTCTCAAGATCCAGAAAGGTACTCAAAACATATTTAAAACAGTTCATATGAGTACAGTGGTTCAACCTTAATATTATAAAGCGACGAGAATACTTTTTGTGCTCCAAAAACAATATCTTTCAACAATATCTAGTGATGGCCGATTTCAAAACACTGCTTCAAAGCTTTACAAATCATTTGATTTGAATCAGTTGTTCGGAGCGCCAAAGTCACGTGATTTCAGCAGTTTGATACGCGATCCGAATCACTGATTCGAAACAAAAAGATTCACAAAGACTCGAAGCAGTGTTTTGAAATCGGCCATCACTAGATATTGTTGAAAATATAATATTAATAGTATTAAGGTTGAACCACTGTAGTCACATGAACTGATTTAAATATGTTATGAGTACCTTTCTGGATCTTGAGAAGTTCGGTGGCATTGCTGGCAATAGAGGCCTCATTTCATAAAAAATATCTTCATTTGTGTTCCGAAGATGAACGAAGGTCTTACGGGTGTGGAACGACATGAGGGTGAGTAATAAATAACATACTTTTCATTTTTGGGTGAACTAACTCTTTAAAGTGCTATTATTATTGCTTTAGACATTTGATACCATTCGAGTCATGATGAAACAGAATTAGCAACAGATCTTTTCTTCTATATTGTGACAATGGATTATTTTAAGATGTGAGCGTTGCACTCATAGGTGGAGGCATGAATGCAAGCTTGCAGGGGTGGAGTTTAATCGGACGAAATGATTGGAGAAGTCCTGCATACATCACCAGAGAGAAGCATATCGTTTTCACTGAAAGGTTCAGTTATGACATTTTGATTAAACCCTATGAGGTCAAAACATTTAAAAAAAATAAAAATAAATAAAACATATGCATGGATGAATTGTTCACAGTAAGATCTATAACATGCATTTAGAGATTGAAAGGGTAAATTTACATTTAATTCTGGCTTTAATGTACCATCACAGCACTCTTTCATGAAGGTTATTCCTAAGACATATGGTGTTCATGTGTGCTACGTGACAGGCCAGGCATCTGAAGCTTCACTTGCCACTCACTCTCTCTGTGGATCAGAAATAGCTTTGGTAGCTTCATAAACTGGGCACCAGCAGGGTGGTTTACCAGGTCTAATTTTAGACCCATGTGGCCTAGTAACTCTCCATTTATTCATATGATAATTTTGTGATCCTGACTTATACTTCAGTTTGCAGCCGTGATCTACAGATTACAGTAGTCTAAACGCTTGGGCATGGATGGATACAGTATCTCATAGACACATTTTAGGCCTAATATTTTTATATTGCAAAAGACTCATGCTTGAAAAGTAACAGAATGTTCTTGGCCAGATCAAAGAAAATGTTAAACAAAACAGCTTACATATGTACAGTATATTCCTGGTTATTTGGTAAAAGGCCAACTTTTAGTACACATTACATTACACGAGGCCTGCATACAGATGGACTTTAAAACCCAGATAACATTAATTGTGTTTTCACAAAAGATAGCTAATGTATACAAAACTGATTAACACTATCAGTGTACAGGCGTGCTGTTTAACACGTATAACAATGTATGGCGTTTTTCCTTGCTAAATATAACATTAAATCACATATAATTGCCAAATAATCAAATACTTACTTTCAGTAGTTCACAAATAGTATAAATTAAACTGAAAACAACAGTGTTTCGCTTTGTTAGCGTTTGCTAACTTAACCAGCTGTCGAATGCAGAAAATCAACAAGCTTGGGAATATATTAAGCAGTCAGCAATTTATAAACACGAGTTAAACATCTAACTTACCTTTTTAAGGTAGTATCAATTCAGAGCCATTAGCGTAGAGTATCGAATTCAGTACTTTTGTCTACTACGCATTTGCCCTCTTACCTATAACAAACACATTCTACGCCACTATCCCGCTGATTGACGTACATTTAGACCAATGAGATGGCAGTATCACCTGACGTCAGAACTTCAATGTGATGGATATGGAATTTCTCTGTGTGGCCAAAAAAAAGGAATAAGCATATCTTACAAAAATTTTTAATTTTTAGCGGGGAGGATCCACATATAATTTTTTATTTGCATAAATTATTTTAAATGCTATTTTTGTTACATGTAAATGCGAAAAGTTATTATTTTGATAAATTATATCGTTTCGTATTTTATTTTCTTACACTGTGACTTATTTTTTTATGCTTGTGTATTTGGTTCTATTTCATTTATTTTCTATGCAGAAAATAAATGAAACGTAGGTGGTTCTTGAAAATAGGATAATAAATATGCATTCGCATTTGAAGAAAGAACCAAAGCACATCAGCACTTGATTATAATAATGTATTTTGTGATATTCCGCAAAATATGCCATATTTCCCAGCAATTAGTGACCAAGCTAATATTGTTTTCTGTGAAGAATTGGTGGAAAGTTCTCTAGTACCATCTAGTGGACAGTCACACTTTAAGAAATAACCTGTGGGACTTTTATTGGGTAAAGATCTGATGGCATAGTGGCAGAGATGCAGCCACACGAAATATTTACATTTTTATTTCTGAACCAACTAAAACACATATCAGAAGTGGAGCAAAAATTCACTTTCTGATGCATGTTAAATTAAGTGTAGCCTGAAAACGATGTTCCTATTCCATATTAATGGACAATGCAAATTGAACTGAAGAAAATGAACTTTCTCACAAATAAAAACCAACATGAGTAGTAAAGGAATTTGAAGGAACATTGATAGAGAATGTTTGGTATTTAAAGGTTAACTACAAAAAATACAACAAACATGAATCATCTCCATTTCATCAGTAAAACTAGAAAAATAAAGCATGAACATATAATCTTCCAAAACACACAGAACATCTCTTTTAATCTTTTATGCAGTCAAATCCACTCAGTTTTCAACTTTTAAACAAAAAGTCTCGCATGTCAGCCTCTTGAATACAAAGTATATAGTCTTTTGTAGCCAAATGCATTTTTCTATTAAACACCTGCAATGGGACATTTTATATTTTAGTGCATGTCCTTCAGCTCCATTCAATCTCAGAACCGTGAACATAAAAAATAAAACATGAACTGTTGCCATTATGACAGTCTCATATAGCTCTTGAACGACAGCTGTAATGTTGGCATGAATGAATTCTTTCCTTCAAAAATAAAGAATCAAAACAGCATGGTTGCATGGTGGTCGAACAGAACTAGTTACCATGGCTTTACCACACTTCACTGGGGGAAAAAAGCACTGAGAAGCCACTGTGTGGAAATCAAAAACACATTTTATTATCATGGCATTAACTTAAGTCAGTCTGTCAGCATTAACAAAACTTGCGATTTATTTTCCCTCTCGCTTTTTCTGTGACTTCCGTAAAAACAAAACATTTATGTAAATTATTTGATAGCCTGTTCGAAGCTTCTGTTTTAGAATTTATCCAACAAAATTCTTAAAACCAGAAAAAAAAAAATCAACCATGTTTACTCCTCAAAAACCTACCTTTGAAAAAGTGGACCAATACATATTTGTATTTGATATTGTTATGTAAATGAGCTATATATGCATAACACTGGCACATGAACTGTTGAATTATGATTGAATTCCACTAGTCAGTTTAGATGTCTTTTTATTCCATACATTTCCTTTAAATCACACAGAACAAAATATAGTGGATCTGTCTGATATGTCTGAATAGATAGATCAAGCCTTTTAATAAGTAAAGCAGCCAGCGTCAAACGTCCTTGAGGCCACCCACTCCAGAAGCATCTCTTCTACTGAGTCACTCTGTTCGCTTTCCATCTCCTTGAGCAAACGAAAAGACGTCAGAGGAGAGAAGCAGTGAGTTCTGATCGCGTCTCAATGACGTCTCATTTTGACTCGTCGCGTGGGTGCGTGGTCGTGTGTGTAGCGGGAGCCCGGCTCTCTATCTTCAGCTCTCCTCCAGGAGTTCTCTGAACTGCTGTCGCCGTGACGTCTCTGTCGGGAGGAGAGGGAACGCCTCTGCAGCTCTTTGTCCATCTCTAAAATACGAGGCCTGAGGGAAGACAAGAGGACAAAATCTTTTAGCAAAAAGCATGTGTTGAATGTGACAATTTTGTTAGTCTTGAAGGATCAGTTATAATATTCGATACCACGGTAAAAATATATAAAAATACAAATAAAACAATGCTAGATATTTTTTTTCCAGGTAGGTCTAATAGTAGTAAGTAAAAATACCACAGAAATTGAATAATCAAATATAAAATAACTCTGCATAGTCATAACTGTATAAATTAAATATAGATGAATCCTTATTAAAGCTTTTCTTTTGGTGTTTGATTATCATTTATAATACAGACAGCCAATAGTAGACAGTAGCATGTTTTAAAGGCTGCTGTCACTAAGACCTAATGGACGGAGACAATATGCTGTTACACGCTGTTCACATTCACATAACCAGCGCGAATATACGCCAAGACGGGCATTTTGACATAACTGTGTGTGTATTTGAACGTTTATGTGTAATAAACCACGAAAATTTGACACTCGCGAGAGGCGGCTATGTGTGTGCGCTTTGGCTGAGAGCGCACTGACTGAAGACCGTCTCTCAGAGAGCGCATGCAGTTTTTTCATCCTAGGACATAGTTTACATTTTACCGCAATGTTCTTGCCTACCTGTGTCAAAAAAGTGAAGTAATTGGAGTATTTCCATTCTGCAAAACAGCCACTCGCTTCTGCTGACATCTTCAGACAGCGACTATGCAGCCAACTGGTCACGCGCAACTGCACTACAGCTAACGATTTTAAAGAGGCAGTGTTCACTTTTACCTTTAGATGACAAATTTAGATTTTAAATTCAAATTTGAACTTAAATTCAAATTTAAACAGAACTGTTGAACTAATTTACAGTATGTAACGCAAGTACATTATAAGTAACTGTAATTAAATTACCTAAAAATGAACAGTAATCCCTTACTTTAATTTTTTTAGTGGATAAGTAATTTAATTACAGTAATGTGTTACTTAGTAACGTGTTACACCCAACACTGCTTTACAGGTGCACTAAAGCAATTTTAATGCAATTTTTTTTTTTTTTTTAACAGAAGCTTGTTTCCGGCACAAACAAAACAATTTAAAAGATATTTGCGACTTTATCATCTTAATTTTGACTTTTGTCCCCTCGCAATTGCAAGTTTACATCTCGCAATTCTAACTTTTTTCCTCACAATTTTGACTTTTTCCTCGCAATTGCAAGTTTATATCTCGCAACTGACTTCTTTTCTCAGAATTGTGAGAAATGCGAGTTATAAAGTCCAATTGGAAAAAAAGACGACTTTTTTCTTAGAATTGTGAGTTTCTCAATTCTGACTTTATAACTTGCAAATGTTTCAATAAACTCACAATTGTGAGTTATAAAGTCCAATTCTAAGGGGAAAAAGACGACTTTTTTCTCAGAATTGCGACTTCATATCATGCAATTCTGACTTTATAACTCGCAAATGTCGCAATAAACTCGCAAATTCCAGCTATAAAGTCCAATTCTGAGGGAAAAAAGATATAAAAGATACTGCATCTTGCAAAAGCAAAATTCTACTAGTCACACTGCAGAAATAACCTACATTCTATCTCTCTTCTACACTAACGTTTAAAAGTATGGGGTCGTTAAAATATTTAAGACATTTCTTCTGCTCATCAAGGCTGCATTTATTTGACCAGAAACAGCAAAATTGTGAAATATTATTGTAATTTAAAATAACTGTTTTAAATTGTAATTTATTCCTGTGAATTTCAGCATCATTACTCCAGTCTTCAGTGCCACATGATCCTTCAGAAATCATTCTAATTGATCCTTTTCACATTTCCAGGTTTCTCAGAAGCGGAAGTCGTCATAGTTGGGTAAACTTTTATAGCGGTGAATGAGAGAATACATTAAATATATTTGTGTGTGCCCATTTGCTCAAATAGCAAAAGAAAAAACTCAGCAATAGTGTTTTCACAACTTTCAAAAAGAGGAAAAAAATAGAGATTGATTGATAACAGCAGTCAGCAGAGAAAGATGTCATTTTTTCCGTCACTCCCACAGCTGCTGCATTAGAAACACCCTCACAGCAGCGTTAACTAGTTTTTTGTAATCTGATGCAAAGGTAATATAATACGAAAAATTTACATATATTTTAAAAAAAAAAACAAAAAAAACTGTTGCAGACCATTAAAATGCATCATCACAGTCTGTGAAGAGTCCATATGCTGATTTGCTGCTCATTTATTTTAAATGGAAATAATTTATAACAATCTAAAAGTAACTTTTTAATGTAATGCATCCTTGCTGAATAAAAGCATTAATTTCATTCATTCAAACAAAAAAACTCTTACTGACCCTAAACTTTTGATCAGTAGTTTATGATTTAATTATTTGGCAGATAAGATAAAAATTAGCCTTCATATGGTCATGTGATCTCAAGATGGCCGCCTCCATTAGGGGGGTCCCTCTTTATGCAAACAAAACAGCTTTTCTACACTATTCTTTATCACATACTAGTGTAAATCAGTTTAAACATTTGTCATATTTACTTCTTTAGGTGTAAAAGTAATTGAATAAAGTAAATAAATTACATTTGTGCACCTTTAATATTAGAAATAGGAAGAAAATCCAGCCCGATCAACTCTCCTTAACAAACCACAATTTTAAGTATCTATCGTGTATACAACACAAATGAAGTGGGATGAGTTTTACTTAAATTTTAGTGGGGTTACACTTTATTTTAATGTGTCCTTGATACAGTGTAATTATACATTTAAGTAATTAGTAATATTAATTAACGACATGCACTTACTCTAAGATTAGGGTTTGATTTAGGTTTAGTTGCATGTAATTAAGTGTAATTTACTGTTATTATTACAGTAAGTACATGTAACATGGAAACTTTGCAAGTTTTTGCAACTTTTGCAAGTACCTGTGTGCAGCATCTGGGTCAGCCTTGCGGTGTGAGCGTTTGGCTTTGAGTATGTGTCTTCTCTCAGAAGAGTGGATGGATGGGCTCCGTGAATTGGAGTCTAAGCGAGGGGCATCCGGCCTTGTTCTACAATAAAACAGAGCAAAACAAATTATACACCCCCACACATGCTTCAAGATCTTCCAAGAACAACTCTGACTCAAAAGCAGAACAACAACTCACTTTCTCAGAATGATGACAGCTCTCCTCTCCTTGATGTCCTGTGGGCGGATGCAATGCGTGATGTCATCGGCTGCGTAGCCACTTAAAAAAAAAAAAAAAAAATCAAAACAGTGAGCATGAGCAAGAACTAAATATTTTACTATAAACATGGCAGTACTACGGTACTTTGTGAGTTTTATCCTTTCAAGTACCATGTTAACACCATGGTATATGAATATGGCAATTATATACTACCATAGTATAAATCAAGGTACTACCTTATCGCACATAACACCGCAAAGAACACAAAAAAAGAACTAGTACCGACCTGAGGACGGTGACGCTGCCGCGCCTCACGGGCAGGTAGAGCACGGGCTCGGACACGCGGATGGGCTTGAACTGGAACTTACAGCCGAAGCAGAGCGCGCTATCGCTGAAGAACGACACGGACACAATCGGCCGCTCGAAAATGTGGATGGGGTCCACGTGGGACACGATGCAGCCCCCGGGTTGGTAGTCATTGATCACGGCGCTATTAACGAAGCCCTCCGGTATGACGCCGTGCGTCACGAGGCGATCGATGACCAGCTCGTGCACCCAGTCCGGGATCTCGTCCACCTCGCCTTTGGAGTACAGCCGCTCCTGCCCGGGGCCGCGCTTCTCAAGCTGCGAGCCGTATGTGTAGCCCTCTCCGAAGAAGTACTTGTTCCGCAGGGGCGCCCGGTCCACCGTGTGCTCCCGGTAGAGCCCCTTGTCCCCCTTGGCAACCACCTCATCTATCTTTGCCTCGATAAGCGCGCACTCCTCCTGCGTGAAAATACTCGCTTGCTTAATGCCGCTCTTCACTTTGCGCGCCTCCGCGTCCCGCCGCTCCTCGTACTCGCTCTCATCGTCATCCGACTCGCGGTATTTGCGCTTCTCGCCGTTGCTGTGCTCGAAAACTGTGTCCCTGTGCGGTGTCATCGACTTCAGCTTTTCCCGCAAATCCGTAAAACCGGCCATTTTCAAGAACAAAGTCCAAAATTTCGCGGCTAAATATTGTTTATCCTGAATTCACTTCAGGTCCCCATGTTATACTGTTAATGTCGGTCACCGAAGTCGTGTGCGACGTGACCGAAGGCCTGGAGCGTTGCCGCCTGCTTCCTCTGCACTTGTTGTTGCAAATTAAACCAACCAAAGTTTCCACTGCCCCATTCCACGAGCAACCACACTGAATGTGTAACGCAACGCAGAGAGTAGGCTGTCAATCACAGGCGGCGTTTTCCTGCGGTTCAGTCCCATAACATTAGCACATAGCACAGCTGCGCCACCACTAGCTTCCAGTGGACACAGGTTTACAGCGGCATGTTGTTTGAATCGCACGCCTTCTGGCCACTACAACCGCTGTGCTGATCAGCTTGGTATAATGTATCCAAGAGTATAATGTATAGTAGTTATTCTGCTTCTGCAGGGTTGTACAGAGACGTAAAGACAACGTAAACTCGTGTAACCAAAACTGCTTGGCGAGCTGCGCATGCGCGTCATGCCTTGCACGTAGGCATGCATGAGGG
This sequence comes from Ctenopharyngodon idella, assembly GCF_019924925.1. NCBI lineage: Eukaryota > Metazoa > Chordata > Actinopteri > Cypriniformes > Xenocyprididae > Ctenopharyngodon > Ctenopharyngodon idella. The sequence continues at coordinate 11,692,124 of NC_067220.1, read as the reverse complement.
TCTGGTCCAGTGACAGCCAATGAGCGACGCGATCAGCTGTCAGCGAACCCCTTCAGCTATATAAGCTATATAAGGCGTTTTCAATGTAATGAAAGTATTGCCATATTTACGAATTATTATTATAACCTATAATAATAAAAATAAAAATTCGTAAATATGGCAATACTTTAATAACAATAACTTTTTTACAGCAACGTGGAGAGTAGACAGGAAAGTACGGGTGAGAGTGGGAATGGGATGACCCAGAACAAACTCAAACCTGGGTCCTCAATAGCTCTTACATGCCCGGAACATGTGCTGACAGCATTATTGTATTTTTATAATTATTTTGTTTTTCAGTTACAACAACAACAACAAAAACTGTTGTTCCATAAAACTAGAACTGCGTTTAATTATTTTATTATTATTATTATAACAAAAATAGAATTTCCAAATGTCACCTATAATAATATTAATAGTCTACTGTGTAAAAGATGTAATGTGGTATATATTTTTCATATATTTTACATTTCATTGTATTAGCTCTACCCCTGATTATGCAAATTTAAATAAAATACATCTTTAGTCGTGGTATATGTCAGCATTTTTTATTTTGATGAACAACTTTTGTCATAAAAAGGTTATGTAACAAAATAATTGATGTGCAAAAGTTGCAAGCCAGATAAAACCCATCATGTACATAAGATCATTATGTTCCAAATCTAACGGGGGTTTCTTAGTAATCTCATTTTGCAGAATGAAAACAAAATAAAAATTTTAAAACAGGCAGCTTGCCAATTTGCTGTATTTTAATCTTATTCATTAATTAGATCATTATAGATAACACAAATGTCAACTTCATATTCCAGTTTCTCCAAAATACTGAGAGTTATGGACAATTACAGTAGGACAATTTATAAACTTAGCCTATAATCAATAAATTTATTAAGAAAACTATAAAAATACAAATTTAACAAGCCACAGGTCCCATATGTTAACTAATAGCTAAATATACAAAGTTTGACTGAAAAATTTTCATTGCACTAATTCAAAAACTACCATTTCATTGTCAGTCTTTGTGAGAAAATGAGAATGAAAAATATTACATTCATGCTGTGTTCTCCTGAGTAACATCTCTCTTCCTTCTAACTGATATGTGCATGTGTTAAAAGTTTTAATATAAAAACATTTATACCTCGATTACTTATCTGAGGTATTAAGGAACAATTTTGCATTACATGTTTTGATGCACAAAAACAAGGCAAATAATAATCATCTGTATAAATATTACACATTCAGTACAAAAATAATGCGTTTCATTCATTGCGTGTCTTCTATACATAATCTGAACAAATCTGAACAAATACACATGATTAGTGCAAACATTGCATTGAGAGGTTTGGTTTAGATATGATGAGATAATCAATAAATAGAAAATTACACATACAAAATGCATAGAAATGTGTTTTGTTACAGCATGGTGATTTCACTGGGTGGCAGCGTCAGCCTCTTCTCTCGCACAGAGAGCATATTCTCAATGTGCATGGCGATAACCCGACACAGCTCCAGACCCTACAAACACATATATGCTCATAAACCACTCATTCATACTTGTCATACATGGTTCTCGTGGTGCTGAATGTGTGTTACCTGTTCCAGCTGTAACTGTGTGACTCTGTGGTTGGTTAAGTCTCCTATCAGGATGTCTACATAAGGGTAACTGGATCCAGCGCTGGGCCGCTGTGTGTGAGCTGACTGAACCAGTTTCAGCTGGAACTTCACCTGCACCTCCTGCCAATAGAAATGTAAAGTGCTCCTATTATGCTATTTTAAAGGTTCCTAAATTTGTTTTGGAGGTCTCCTACAATAGGTTTGCATGCATCCAAGGTCAAAAAACACTTTAATTTTCTTATTATATACACTGCAGCATCACCTAATTTCTCAAAGAGTCTGAAAACGGTTTGTTCGAAGATTCAGGGTGTGTTCACACTTGTCATGTTTGGTTCGATAAAAATGAACCCTGGTGTGATTGCTCTGTTAGTGTGGTTCATTTGAACATGTGTGAACGCTGCCATCCGAACCCTAGTGCGCACCAAATAAGCGGACCAAGACCCATCTTTTCAAACTCTGGTGCGGTTTGAATGATATATGAACACAACACGGACCAAAGACATGTAAACGAACCAAAAACAGGAAGATGAGACCCTAAAAAGGACAGAATCCTCACACATAGGCCTATCGGTTTTTCTCGTCATAGTCACAAGTTTGCCCATCAAAGGCATCAGACGCGTGTCTCCACGCAGCAGATCATTTGTGTGTGACAGAGGGATTCCTGCCACTGTTTTGACTCCTTGACACATTTTATAAACTCTTCACAAGTTCCCAGCTGGCCAAAATACCATCATATGCAGGATACGCACACACACCAAGCACATTTATCTCAGCACATAGCATTGTTTTGGATGTTCGGTAAGTTCAGTCTCAAATAGGCAATACGACATAATCCGACCAATCATGTTGTAAACATATCCCTATTCCTTTAGGTTCGGTATCTTTTGGTTTGGTAATAAAATTGCCAATCTGAACGCTAATCAGACCAGGACTAAATTTTTTCTTTTTTGGTCCGGACCAAACAAACCGAACTACAAGTGTGAACGCAATCTTTACATAACCTTTAAATCATGAGAAAATGTCATTTGTTTGTTGACATATAGATATGTGTGTGTAATCATTGCATGTATTGAAAACAGATTTTTTTATCCTTTATTGATTTTAAGGTATGTCGTTTCTGACAGAGGGAGTTTTCAAAAGAGTGCTAACTGTCTAAGAATGTAAGGGGACGAACCGAAGGTTTGAAGCAGGTCGCTGCCCAACGGAGGTTATGCCATACATGTAAGGGTTAGATTTTGATTGATGAGCACGGAGATATACATGTTACCTTTTATTTTTATGTCTAAGTATTGGGTCACTTTCCTGTCATACATTTGGTTAAAAACTCAGATATATTGTTTTGTATGCTTTTCTATCTTTCTTTGATATTGCAAAGCTAATCTACAAATGCTGTGAGAAGCAACTTGAGAATAATGACTCTTTCTGCCGTCAAGGTCAGTTAGCTGGGAAGAAGTTTAGGGAGTTAGATAAGATGTTAAAATATTTACACACTTCAGGTGGGCACAACTATTATGTGATGTCGACAAAGCGAGACCATAGGCTGGCATTATGCAAATTTGTTACATTGCTGACTACTCGTTTCGGCACTTCAGAATCGATTCTTTCTTTTAGGAGACAATAACTTTATTTGTCATGCACTTTGATCTTTAAAACTTTACAGACCTTTTACCTTCACAAACAGCTATATTACACACTGCATGGAAGGTAATATTCAAAAGCATAATAGGGGCACTTTAATGTGGAAAACTGAAAACATTAGCTTTGGAAGTCTCTCTGTGTGTGTAATACGCACATGAGTGTCTTTGTGCAGGAAGTGCAGTCCGTTCTGATTGACAGCGAGGATGCATGGTGCAGAGATGGTGCTGTTGCTGCTGCTTTGGATGTAAAAGAAGGACGATCCAAACATGGGAAATGCACACACCAAACCTGAAATACACACACAAACACAATCCAGCAAACTGCTTTTTATCATAGTATTATCTGATTTAAAAAAAAAGGTGAAAAGTGAATGAGGGTGTTCGGGCTGATGAGAATAAAATACCCAGGAACTGGGATCTGGCCTGGTGAGGGTTCAGGCTTTGGACGGCATGTACATGTTGGGCAACCAGTTGCATCCACTGCTGAGGCCCCTGTCTGCCAAAGATCTCAACTGGGATGTACTCTGTCAACTCATGACTACAGAAAGAGAACATTTCAAGTCATTATGCCTAAATTGAATATATGTGAAAAGATTTTTGAGTGAGTGAGTACCTAACAACTAAAACAACAATGGCGGACTACAGGACTGCGTTTGTGCTGCTCAAGATACAGAGTTTATTAACGCTTCTCCAGCAAAGTGTAGATTTACTGCATTACTACTACGACCAGCGGAGATGCATTATTTACACACGCCAAATTCTAACATTTGTTTAAATGTTTAAGTTGATACTGAAATTTCTGACTGCAGATATTAACGTTGAATATTCTATATCAGATTTGGATTCTGATTTCCAGACTTTATTCATAGGGTGAAAATTAAGTCAGACTTAAGTATAGGTAAAAGACTGTTCATACAAATAAGTTTGGGTAAAGAATAAAGGATGTTTAAAATTGAAACATACATAGTAGGTGTGTAGAGGCTGTCTTTGGCTCTGTGTTGAAGAGCAGCAAGTTTGGCAAACTGGTTAAACTGCTGTTCACTGATCTTTCCCTGAGGTACAATATTCAGCAGACCCTTCAGGTAGTCTGGCAGAACCTGTGCAAACACAAACACATACAATTATGAAGAAATTATAAGTGCAGGTACATTTTAATTGGGATATAACTGAAAATTTCAAGAACATTATTCATAAAATGTGCTCCAGCAATTGATTATTTACACTTCCGTTCAAAAGTTGGTAAGATGTTTTTATTTTTTTTATTTTTCTTATGCTCGCCAAGGCTGCATTTATTTCATAAAAATACAGTAAAAATAGTGATACTGTAAAATATTATTAAAATTTAAAATAACTGTTTATGAATAATATGAATATATTTTCAAATGTAATTTATTCTTGTGATGCAAAGCTGAATTTTCAGCATCATGACTCCAGTCTTCAGTGTCACATGATCCTTCAGAAATCGTTCTAATATGATGATTTGGTGTTCAAGAAACATTTCTTCTTATTATTAATGTTGAAAACAGTTGTGCTGCTTAATCTATTAGTGGAAATATTTTTTGTTTTTTCAGGATTTATTTGAAATAGAAATATTTTACTGTCATTTTTGATCAATTTAATGCATTCTTACTGAGTAAAAGTATTAATTTATTAATAAATTTTTTAATCTTACTGACCCTAGGCTGTTGAACGGTAGTGTTTAAGTCATTCTGCATTCACGCCATGTTGTAAATACCATAATTACAAGACAACAACAGGAGATGTCCTTGAAATTATGCGTGTCACTGGCAACACAATCAACATCAAAGTGAATCTGGTGGTACAGGTGGTACAAGTCGAAGCTTCTGAGTTTACAAGTTGTAATTACGAGCACTACGAGGACGTGAAAGCTTTTTATATGTTGGAAACTTATAATAACGGTAATCCGACATGGCGTGAACAAACCTTAATGTACATTTTCTTAACACTGTGTCCTGGCCAGATACAATGCCTGGTGGTTTTTTAGCATCAGTAATTTTTCTGTGCTCCCTGAAATCCAAATACTGTCAGTACGAACATGGAAATGACAGGATTGCTGGTTTGATGTTTTAGTGCATTGCAGCTGGTTAGGACATGTGATTGATGGCATACGATAAGACAGACATGTCATACCTGGTTATAGTGCATGGTGACACAGAGCTCGTTGTCAAACTTCAGCGGATGGGCCCAGATGACTCGTCTGAACCAGAAGCTGTAGTTGGTATCAATTTGCTCCGCTTCTGTTGCGATGTCTAATATGTACTCTCTCTTATTGAGGGGCCGCACATTCTGACCTGTGTGACATCAAAAATATATGCTATATGCTATTTTCTGAAGTATGCATAGTTATATACCAATTGCTGAATTAAAAATGCAAAATGAGGTCATGAAATAATAAAGAATGTGCCATGTGTTCTAACCACTAAACCACGGGATGGACAATGCAGTATATAGCGTGCAATATTCAGTGAACAGTTCGCTAGTATTCCACTCTGAACATAGTCTTATAGAGGTGTAAGGACATCAATCTGTACCTCTGTTGGTGACTATGAAAATTGTGTACTCATCCATTGCCTCCAGCCTTTGTAACGCCATTTCATAACACAACTCCTCTATGACATCCAGTGCCACCTGCACACGCAACACATCAAAATCTATCTTAACTTACAAATATAATCACATGCAATAATGGTATGAACTGTCAAACAAGAAAAGAGACATACGGAGCAGGTTTTGATCTTCAAATGTCTCTCAATCCCGCCTGGAAATAGAAACAGCTGCCGTTTCGAGCTTCGACCAGCCTGAAAACACATTCATTGTAATTCATACCATATACTGAACAGATGTTAAGAATTTTTTAATGTTTTTACAAGCAATCTCTTCTGCTCACCAAGACTGCATTTATTTGATCAAAAATACAGTAAAAACAGTAATACTGTGAAATATTAATACAATTTAAAATAACTGATTTCTATTTGAATATATTTTAAAATGTAATTTATTACTGTGATCAAAGCTGGATTTTCAGCATCATTACTCCAGTCTTCAGTGTCACATGATCCTTCAGAAATCATTCTTATGTGCTGATTTGGTGTTCAAGAAACATTTCTTATTATTATCAATGTCGAAAACAGTTTGCTTAATATGTTTGTGGAAACTGTTTTTTTCAGGATTCTGTGATTAATAGAAAGTTCAAAAGAACATTTATTTGAAATACATATTTTTTTGTAACAATTTAAAAGTCTTTACTGCCACTTTTGATCAATTTAACGTATCTTTCTTGAATAAAAGTATGAATTATGTGTAATATTGGTATTGACCATTATGGCTTTGAGCTCCATATTACTGGGGTAAACACTCCTGCCACCGAACTGAAAGGTCTTTCTCAGATTCTGCTCACAAGCTTTAGCAATTCCTGGAGATCACACATTAAATAATGTTAGATCATCAAGGTTCATAAAAATATTATTTAGAGACTAACATACGTTAAAAGTGTACATGTGTGAAGTATAATTACCATGAAAAAGCACTTCAGGACTTCTGCAGACGTCTCGTAGGAACTTGAGTAAGAATGGTTTGAGCACTTCAGAGCAGCGATAAAAAGCAGTCAGAATGTAGAGCAAGCGCCAGCCCTTCTGACAGCTGTCACTGTGACACAACACAACCAAACACTCACATATAGACCAAGAAACCATCTGACACACAGATTCCTATCAAACAAGCCAAAAAAAACCGAGGTATCTCACGGTTTAGAGCTGGTATTGGCTGTAATCTGTTTGAGGACTTGACAGTACGCCTCATCCTTCATCAGTCCATATTCACCCGTTAACTACAAAAACAATGATGAATTGTAGTCAAATTAAAGCTAAAACTAAAACATACGTATATCAAACACAACTGGGGGTCTATGTGCCTTATGGGTAACAGTACAGCTGGTCCTACGGATGAGAGGTTGTGCTTTACCTTAAGGAAGGTGCAAACCACAAATTGCTCTGATTGGCCCCTGAGTGGATGATCTCCCATGAACTTCATTATGGCTACACACCAAACAATGACAGAAATACATCTTGAGGTATGAAGCATTCCAAAAAAATTATAAACAAAAGTAAATTTGAGTGGCTGTAATTTATCTCTCATCTCACCTAGGAAAATTTCAGAAGCAACCCGGTTCATGTTGGGGTCAGTGAAGTCTATGAGGGACTCTAGGATAGGGTTCTGGAGAAAACGAGAGATCAGCAGTTTTATATGTGTGTGTGTGTGTTTTTGGTGTACATACAGTATATATATACATTTTTATACGTACATGTACATGTATTACTGTTCAAAAGCTTGGGGAATGTAAGATTTTTTAAATGTTTTTGAAAGAAGTCTCATATGCTTATCAAGCCTGCATTTATTTGATCAAAAATATGGTAAAAACAGTAATATTGTAAAATATTATTATTATCATTTAAAATAACTGTTTTCTATTTTAATATATAATTTATTCCTGTGATAGTAAAGCTGAATTTCCAGCATCATTACTCCAGTATTCAGTGTCACATGATCCTTCAGAAATCATTCTAATATTGTGATTTGGAGCTTAAGAAATATTTCTAATTATTATCAATGTTGAAAACAGTTTCGCTGCTTAATATTTTTGTGGAAACCGTGATAAATTCTTCTTCAAGATTCTAATGAAAAAATTTCAAATGATCAGCATTTATTTGAGATAGAAATCTTCTGTAACATTATAAATGTCTTTACTGTCACTTTTGATCAATTTAATGTGTCCTTGCTACTGACCCCAAACTTGCGAACTGTAGTGTATATGTATATGCATTTGCACATGTATATGTACGTATATGTTTATGTATGTATTCATAGTGGACACAGTACCTTGCTGAATTTCACCATCTCTGCAGGATCTTTGTTTCCTTTACCTCTTTTGGACTTATCTCTGAATGAATCACTAGTAACATAAAGAAAAGTACAACATCTTTCTTGACTCAGTCCCGTGTTTAACTGCGATGGACTGACTTTGAATAAATAGCAGGATTTTTTGTATTATACAACATCCCTTTTACCTCTTGTTTCCATTTGATGTTCTGAAATATTTCTTGGCAAACTCCACCATGTTGTACTGGCTGTCCAAAATAACATTCCCCTCAACTTCAGAGTCACCAAAATCCCCGAATCCATCAGACTAGCAATCACAAAACAGACACAAAAACCAGTACATAATATTAATAATATATCATCAGACATATTATGTGAAACTCCAACTCCAATATCTACTAACAGCCTTGTAGTAAATAGGAAATTCATATTTTTTTATTTTCAAAGATAAAGAAAATATTTAATGCTGCATAAAACGTAATACTGCACTTATTTGCTAACATTAAATAATATGACATAATATACTGGCATTATATTAGCGATCAAGTCACATTTATTTATTTAGCGCTTTTTACAATGCAGATTGTGTCAAAGCAGCTTTACAGTGATAACTGGTATATCATTTTGGCTGCACAGCAGCTCTTAAAGAAAATGGTGTCATTGTCCATCTTAAGTAAATTCAGTATTGATTCATTCCGTTGTAAGAATCAATAGTTATTAATTTAGTTAATTTATCTATATCAGCACTGGAGTAAACAGTGATGTCATCATCCAGCTCAGTTCAGTTCGCATACAATGGTGTCAATGCAGGCAGATCAAAACATTGTTTAATATCAAATGTCAAGTGTCCCCAACTAAGCAAGCCAAAGGCGATAGCGGCAAGGAACCCAAACTCCAACAGGTGACATCAGGTGGCAAACAGGTGTTAAAATGGAGAAAAAAACCTTGGGAGAAACCAGGCTCAAAGTGTTTATCAAAGTGATATCAGCATCAGCATTTGTAAATACTACATGTAGTGATAGTGTTTATATACCTCTAGTGAGGGGTCTAGTTCATGAGCAGCCGCAGTGGAGGCCACGGCGAGAGCGATAGCTCCTGATGCTGCCACTCGGCCCTGTCTATCTCTCGGCTCGTCTCTTCTCTCTGCCGGGAGACTCAGGAAATCAGGAGCAGCTACAGGAACCACACACTCCATGGGGAACGCTCCACTCCGACCCTGCACTGCTCCAAACCTCCAGCCTGAAAAGCATTCATAAGATTATAACAGCTTATTATTTCTTTATTTTTAACATCTTAAAAAATAAATGGAATTTTCATCATGTGACAAAATATATGAAGACTTCGGATGCAAAAGCCTCTAGGGTGTGTTCACACTTGTAGTTCGGTTCGTTTGTTCCGGACCCAAAGAAGAAGAAAAACATTTAGTCCCGGTCCGATTAGCGTTCAGATTGGCAGTTTTATTACCGAACCAAAAGATACCGAACCTAAAGGCATAGGGATACATTCACAACCTGATTGGTCGGATTTTATGACGTGTTGCCAATTCTGAGACGGAACTTACCGAACATCCAAAACAATGCTGTGTGCTGAGATAAATGCGCTTGTTGTGTGTGTGTAGCCTGCATATGATAGTATTTTGGCCAGCTGGGAACCCGTGAAGAGCTTATAAAATGTGTAAAAGAGTCAAAACAACGGCGGGAATTCATCCGTCACACACACAAACGACCTGCTGCGTGCAGACGCGCGTCTGATGCCTGTCATGGGCAAACTCGCGACTATGACGAAAAACCGATATGCGCGAGGATTCTGTCATTTTTAGGTTATCATCTTCCTGTTTTTGGTTCGATTACATGCCGTTGGTCCATGTTGCGTTAATATATCATTCGAACCGCACCAGAGTTCGTTTGGAAGCGGACCGAGACCCATCTTTTGAGAGGTCTCGGTCCGCTTGTTTGGTGCGCACCAGGGTTCGGATGGCAGCGTTCACATATGTTCAAATGAACCGCACTACCACAGCAATCGCACCAGGGTTTGTTTTAATCGAACCAAACATGACAAGTGTGAACGCACCCTAAGTGCCGTCTGAAATTTTCTTCTAAAATTAGTATTTTTTATCAAGCTCGTATGTTTAGGTTCATTAATTCACTTTAATGGCAATTAATATGTCCTTTTCATTGCCATTGAAGTTTTTGGCTTTTGCATCTTAAGTCTTCATATCTAATTTCAAGTTTAGTTACACAATTTAAAGCATCCTATAAACAAAATAATATAAAAAAAATCATATTTTAAATGTCGAACCAAAATCTGGTGTGCCTCTCTTTAGCTCCTCGAGGTAAATGACCTTTTTCTTCACCACACAGCCGTAACTCTGACCTGAAACACAAGCGCACATGCACAACATGAAAATGTCACAGCTCTTCCTCTAAAATGCATGCACAGCAGTTTAAGGATAGCCATGATCATGCACTGTATGAGTCGTCGTCCCCCTACCCCCCCCAAGGACAAGCCTTTCCCAAGGTTAACTGCTGCTCCTCCTGTGATGGAATGCAAATATTTTGAGCTCCATTCTAAAATCTTTCCCTGCAGACTCATTTCCTAATCTTTACTGACCCAAAACTAAACAAATCAATGTATACAAAAAAGTTTGGAATCTATCGTTCAAAAATGTAGGGTTGTACGATTTTGTGCTCTTGTGCTCACCAAGGCTGATTTATTTGATCATAAATACAGAAAAAAATTGTGAAATATTATTACTATTTTAAATAACTGTTTTCTATTTTGATATATTTCAAAATGTAATTTATTCCTGTGATGGCATTACTCCAGTCTTCAGTGTCACATGATCCTTCAGAAATCATTCTAATATGCTGATTTGATGCTCAAGAAACATTTCTTTATTATCACTGTTAAAAACAGTTGTGCTGCTTAATATTTTTGTGGAAACTGTGATACGATTTTTTTTCAGGATTCTTTAATAAATGAAAAGTTCAAAAGAACAGTATTCATTTGAAATATAAATCTTTTTTCATTATAAATGCCTTTACTGTCACTTTTGATCAATTTAATGCATACTTGCTGAATACAAATACGAATTTCTTAAGAAAAAAACTTTTTAATGGTAGTGTTCAGCAAAATCTTGTATCCGGGCGGCAAATATTTCCCCCTGCCTAAAACTGCATGACATCTCTGCTTGTGGGAAAGACCTATAGATTTGAATGTGCATATTTGAGTGCATTTCTCACCCTCCTCTAATCCATCCATGGCCTGCAGACGAATTATATCTCCTTTATGGAAGTTTAAAAGAGCTCTGTCCTCTGTGATGAAGTTTCTCTCTGCTACAACATACTCAGAATCCTGTCGGAGGAAGTCAGAAGAACAGAAGCCATCTTTAGCAGTGTAACAGCACCTTAAAGTCACCATGAGCAAACCACAAACATCCAATCAATTCCTGATAGAAAAAATCAAGTCCCGTCCTACATTTCTTCTTGTCTGAGAAGCCATTTCACTCATATTTCCATTACAATCGGAAAGAAAAGACAATATCGCAACTTCAGTTTCATTGCAACTTTAAGAAATGATGAGAAGAGAAATCAAAGCCTCTTCTGTACCTTCTTAAGATGAGAGATGAAGAGATCAATCATCTGTTTGATCTGAGGAGCTTTGGCCGAAAACAGAATCAGTTTTTCATTCATCAGATTAAACTCTAGCATGTTCTGAGATGGAATGGTCACAAACAGGATATCTGTGTAGCTGTGGGAGAGAGCGAGAGTTTTGGTACTCAATCTTTACGAGATTTAAAGGGGACCTATTTTGCCCCCTTTTTACAAGATTGTAATATAAGTCTCTGGTGTCCCCAGAATGTGTCTGTGAAGTCATGCAGTCAAAAACATTTATGTCCAAACACCACGTAAAAGTGAATTTGCATCCGATGTCCCCTTTAAGGTTGACAGATGGTTAAATGGCTGGATGGATGACGCACCTGTACGGACGGAGCACTCGGAAGTAGTCTGGAGCTGCAGTGCTGCTTTTCACTGTCTTTAAAAGTTTGATCCCAGAATGAGACACTGCCAACACCTGCACTCCAGTTCCCACACTGCCCTACAAACACACACACACACACACACACACACACACACACTGGTGACATATCAGCCAAAAGCAGCACTGCATTCATACTAACAGTCTGCCAGGAAAAGGAACTCACAGAGGCAGGAAAAAGGCGAGAAAAATAAATCTCCCATGACTCCCTGGCAGCAGCAATCACAGCTTTCTTCACACTCTCATCCTGAACATCTGTGTTCGGCTCGATGCCATATTGAGCTATGAAACAAACACACATTTCATATTAACAGAGTCAGACCAGTGTTGTCATCAAAAACTGTTAAACTGAATATGCCCTGGGAAACAGGGCCATTTCTAGCCTTTTTGGCACCCTAGACGAGATCCCCATTGCCCCCCCCCAACACACACACACCGCAATATGTTAAGTTATTAAGTATTATTATTTATGTTAAGTATTATTATTCAGTAATACACAATTCCCACTTTTCAATAAAAAAACTATGTACTACACAACCAAATCACAATGCCTGTCTGTCTGTGACTTCAATTGCACTATTACAGCATAAAGAAATGCATTTATTTGATATTATATGCTATAATATCCCAGCTAACAATTTTTGGTTCCCAGAACGTTCCGGGAACATTAGTTTCTGGTTCCCAAAACGTTCCCAGAACAAAGATTCTAACGTTCACTGTTCGTTTGCCAGGAAAGTTTTCTTTACGTAAATAGAACGTTCCCTTTAGGTTACAAAAAACAGGAACCAATAGAGAACGTTCCCAGAACTTTCTTATTTGGTTCCCAAAAAAAATAACCAAACGGGAACCAAATTGAAACGTTAGGGGAACGTTCTGTGTTTACTGGGACTCTGCTGCGTGACGTATCCGTCCTGTGCTAATAGGCAGTGTCATGTTTCGCTCATGATGATGGACCAACTAGTTTGTAGTAGAACAGAACAATTAACCAATTAGTAACATACCTGTATATTTCGCTTTCTTTTTCTCATCCTCTTTTTTATTTTTACGATACTGAGCCCCTGATGGCTTTGACCTTTTCATGATGATAAAACTAAAACACTTAATCCAGGTAGAACGAATGACGAACGAATGTTTGCGCCCTAGGTGACGAATGTTTGCGCCCTAAGGTAGAACGAATGTTTGCGCCCTAGGCGACCGCCTAGTTTGCCTATGCCTAGAAACGGCACTGCTGGGAAATAATTCCACATAGAAAATAAATTTAATTGTAAATAATTCCTTCCTCACCAAACAAGGATTTCATCTTCTGTCTCTCCTCTTTAGTAATGCGCACACAGGCCTCTGTAAATGTGTCATTAACAATCTGAAAAACATCATTTAAAGGTGAGAAATAAATGACAAAACTATGGAATGATGAATGAAGAGAGAAAAGCAATGTATTTGCCAAATTAGTAAGTTTTTTTAAAAAAGTTTCATGCTTTTATTCAGCAAGAATGCATAAAATTGATCAAAAGTGACCTTTACATTGTTACAAAATGTATTTCAAATAAATGCTGTTCTTTCGAACTTTCTATTCATCAAACCATCCTAAAATGATATTATGAAGGTGCTGTGTGGAGTTCGTCTCACCTGTTTGAATATGAGGTCCAGCACTAGCGGATGGTTCCAACTGTCTTTGGGATAGAAGACCTACAGCAATTTGTACAGCAGCATTAGTGCTGAAACTGTGCTGTGCTCAAGATGATCTACAAAATTTTGGGATGCACACTCATAAACAACAGATACATTGATACAGACACACACCTCTTTTCTGAGGTAGATTTTCCAGGGAACGTTTGTGTAGGTGTAGTGTTCCTCTGTGCTGCTCCTCTGCAGCTGTGTTTGGATGCTCTCTGATTCCACTGGAAGATCTCTGGACACTGGTGTATGTGTGTGTGTGTATGACAGATGGAGAAATAGAGAAGGTTGAGGACATACAGTATGCATTTGGGGTCGGTAAGACTTATTAATGGTTTTGAAAGAAGTCTGTTTTGCTCATTTATTTGATCAAAAATACAGTATAAACTTTAATACTGTGAAATATTAGTACAATTTAAAATAACTGTTTCTTATATAATAATATATTTTAAATGTGATTTCTTCCTGTGATGGCAAGGCTGAATTTTCAGCATCACCATCCTTTAGAAATCATTTTAATATGCTGATATATAGATCTTACTATTATCAATGTTGAAAAAATGTGTGCTTTTGTGAAAACCATGATATAAAAGAATAGCATTTATTTGAAACAGAAATCTTTTATAAATGTCTTTACTGTCACTTTTGATCAATAAATAAAAGTATTAATTACTTTAAAAAACAAAAGAAATCTTACTGACCCCAAACTTCTAAACAGTAGTGTATATCCCTTACAAAAAGATGGTTATACTATGAAACTTTGTACCATTGGTACTATATCATTACTTTACCATATTAATTTACTATAGTATTTACATGGTACTCCAGACAATACCATGGTAATACCATCAAGGTTGTGTTCAAAAAGAGATAAAACTGTGATAATACCTTGAAATTTGTTGTAAGCGATATGTGTGTTTGTATGTCGTTTACCTGGTGGTGGTAAAGTCAGTGGAGGTTCCGGTGCTTTCTTCTTGCTGCTTTTAGTTGGTTTGAGGCCTCCATCTCTGGACACAGCAGCTGGAGTGGGAGGCTTTCTCTACACAAACAGTTATCACACAGCGCAAGATATTATGTGTTTGCGAAGACCAATATTTTGTGCACAATACGGCCAGGAATGTGTATAAAGAAGGTCAATTTTTTATTTAATGTTGATATTAAGTCCTTGCAATTAATAGGTTTAAACAAATTTCTAGTTAGTTTCAAAAAAGACCAATACATCCTGAGATTTAAACACAGCTCTACATGAGGGGGCCACCAAGCGCCCCCTTGTGGAATATAACTTTGTGTTAATTACCATATTTTTAATGATTAAAGTCCCCCTGCAGTCAATAATTTTATCCCTTAAAACTCATCTTTGATAATCAAAATGACATATTTAAATTTTCCTGTGAAAATAATTTCTTCATGCCTTAAAATAGCTTGAATGTAACTCTACACCCTTGTTTCATTTAGTAGATGTGGAACCATGAATATGAAGTGGGAGAGGTAGAACCATATAGGAAAACATACACACCTCTGGAGGAGGTGGATTGTCCATCTGTGTTTTTAGGATTTGCATTGCCTCATCATGTGGGTTCAACTTCTTGACAAAACCTTTACCATCTCGCCTGTCAACAAACGCATGGCATTCTTTGAGTTAAGAGGAATAATAATAAAATAATATGACTGCATGATATGTAGGAGCAAATACACAGGTAACACACCTCTGTATCTGCGGCACAGGTTCTGGGGCCGGAGTTTGATATTGTTTAATGATGTCTTTAATGTTGTGGCTGGGAACGATGTGCTCGGAGTTAGAGACAGAATATTTCACCACCTCTGTGCCAGGAGCCGGAGCAGAACGCATGGGACCCGTGACCGCAACAGGAGCTGAGAGGCAGAAAGAAAAATGGGGAAGGGGTTGGAATATATAGAAGTTACAGAAAATGCATTTGTTTCAATTGTTGGACATAATTAGGCTTGAATACACAGATATATGATTAAATTCAAAATCACACCATGTCTTTTAGCAGGCCTGCTGTCAAGTTTAATTGGTGCAGCGGGGGCTTGTTTCTTCCCTAATGACCCATTAGATGATGCAGCCTGAAAATCATTTAGCCAAAGGTAATAAATCATCATCAACAAAAAACAAAGCAGTTCTTATATTAAAATATACTCAGCAGTTAAACAGATACACACACTAGATAAATATAAGTGACTGAAAATGAACTATAGTCAATGAAAGTGCAATTAGAAGCACTTTAGTTGCAGAGTAATATGAAAAAGTTACAGTATAAATGAGAATCAATAAAAACAAATACAACAAATAACTCTATTATCTACAGCACAACACAACACAACACAAAAATAAAAAAGCAGCACTGTCAACCATATTATATTAAATTTCATGTACCAGTTTTTAAAATGTATTTAATATAGTCTATAACTAAAATAAAAATATAATATTAATTACACAAACTGAAATCACGCTATTGTAAGTTCATACACTACAGTCCAAAAGTTTGGGGTAGGGATTTTTAAAAATGTTTTTGAAAGAACTCTCAAATGCTCACCAAAGCTGCACTTAATTGATAAAAAATACAGTAAAAACTGTAATATTGTAAAATATTATTACAATTTAAAATAATTTTCTATTTATATATACTTAAAAATATAATTTATTCCTGTGATGCGAAGCTGAATTTTCAGCATCATTCCTCCAGTCTTCAGTGTCACATGATCATTCTAATATGCTGATTTGCTGCTCAAGAAACATATTCTTATTATTACCAATGTTGAAAACAGCTGTGCTGCTTATTAGTTTTGAGGATTCTTTGATGAATAAAAAGTTCCAAAGAACAGCATTTATTTGAAATCTTAATATCACAAATGTCTTTGCTGTCACTTTTGATCAATTTAATGCTTTCTCACGGAATAACATTTCTTTAAAAAAAAATCTGACTGACCTCGAACTTTTGAATAGCAGTGTATTTATATCAAACAATATAGAGCCAACAAAAGAGCCAACAATATTTTTAGTACACAATGTCAAGTTTACAGTATAAACTAGATTATATCAACACTTGGGCACCTGTGTCGTCTTGGTGTTCCGCGGCTGCGGAGTTGGGGGGCTGTTCTTCTTCAGTGGCTCACGTTGCCCTTTTGATGTGCTGGGGGTGGCGTAGATCGAGGTGGAGGCGACGGCTGGGTGTGGGGTCATCGGGGGGCTTGTGTACGCGGACAGGGGAAGTGGGGCATAAGGGCTGGGGGGGATGTTTGCGTAAGGGCTGGGAGGGATGGCGGGGTACGGGCTGGGTGGCAGAGTGCTGTAAGGAGTGGGAGGAGGACTGGTTGGGGGGCTGGTGAGGGGAGACATTGGTGGACTGGACACTGGACTGGTCACCATAGCCATCGCCTGCATGGTCATCTGCTGAGCCTGAAGATGTAGGGAGAGTCAAGAGACACAGGGTGACTTGAAAACCAGTTCACACCAAGAACGATAACTATAACAATCAATAACTATATTAGCGTCCACACCAGCGGACGATATATTTTTATTTATTCTAAGTGCACGCTGCAGTTTTGTCGTCTGCCACTTTAAATGTTTGAGCTCTTTAAGGTAGGAAGGATTTTGATTGGCTGTCATTGTTTTTATCGTTACCTAGAAAAAAATGTTAAAAAGTGATTCCAAAGAGACTGTTTCCCTGTGCTGTTATTTTCATAGTTGCGAAGTGGATGTGTGATGGGGCTATTCTTTTATATTTAGAATGATTTTTAGAGCATATAATTTTACATTAAAAAACATTTTATTTGACATCAAATAAGTCAAAATCTGTAATCAAACATTCAAAGTAAAATTAATAATATTAAAAAATAAACAATAAAATAAAATTAAAATAAAAAATTATAAACTAAACCAGTTTTAATTTAGTATCATTGATATACTATTATAGTTTTTGTTAATACTTTTGTTAAGATTCTATTTTTTAGATAATTTTGTTGTTTGTTTTTGTCATTTTTATTAGATTTAAAAAAAGCTGTCTATATAGTTTTTTATAAATTTATATTTATTAGTTTTAATTAATTTAGGTTTAATTATTTTAGTACTTCAAGTTCAACTAAAATGATAAACTAAAATGTTGAAACTTTATTCATTATTTCAGTTAAAATTTATTTTATTTCAAGTAACAAAAATGCTTTTGTTTTTGTATGGTTTCAGTTTTAGTTAACAATAATAACCCTCAACTAAACTAAAAACTAAAACTAAAAATATTTTTTTTCCCCACAAAAAAATTAAAGTTCTGTCATAATTTACTCACCCTGAATTTATTCTTTAAAACAAAAGCATCACTTCAAAGAAATAAAGTCATATAGTTTGAAACAACATGAGGATGAGTAAATGAGAATTATTAATTATTAACAGAATGTAGTACCATAATGACGGCTTGCTGGTTGATGATGGTTTGTTGCTGTTGGGCCAGGACAGTTTGCTGTTGGTCTGAGGGGCAGAATTAAAAGACAACATTGAAACACTGAATTCATCACATCAAGCCCTTTAAAGCTGATGGCATTTTAATTAGAAATACCTGGCACTGGGGGCACTGCTGGCATACTGGGCATGACTGAAGTGCCTGGTATGGGTGGCAGAACTCTCACTGCTGCAAAATACACATAACAGAAAAATATCACACATACACATGGCCCATCACATCATTAAATTATGTTCAGTATGTGGGCATTCATAATTGACTCTTTTTTAAAAGATCAGCATAGCTGGTCCTCAGGATGGGATTCTGGTGTGCTGGTGTCTCTACCGGGTTTCTTAACTGTACTGCTGCTTGACCAGATTCATTAGTCAAGTCAAATTTATTTGTATAGAGCTTTTCACAATACAGATTGTTTCGAAGTAGAATGTTTATCATATCTTAATAATCATCATGCCTTATAGTCGCATTTTAGTAGAGCTGGGTGATAATAGTTTGCGACAATCAACCAGAGCAATCAACCAGATAAGATACGCTATATAGAATATATTGCCCTATACGAATATACTACGCGTATGCAGAAAAAGTTGGGCATCTTTAAAGATAGAGTTACATTTTGTGACAGCTGAGATAAGTATATATATCACTTTACTTGAGTGTACTGTATGTATGCAGATAAAATTGGATACGTTTTACATGCAGTCCAGCACTGAAACCAGCATAAACCAGCCTGGAACAGCAAAGAAATTCCTGCTTTTTTAAGCCAGACTTCTCAGCAGAGAGCATTAAGTGAATGTGTGTTTACCTCCAGGCTGAAGAGCGGCTGAGGGAGTGACTCTAGCAGGGGACTGTGCTTCATCTCCACCTACACCTCCTCCACCCTTCATCCTACCAGACAAAACTGATGCATCAAGGTCCTACATATAAAAGAACAATCCAGTTAGTTACTAAGACCGCATGCTTCAGAGTACTAAAGGGGAAAAAAAATAACTTTTGCGTTCCAAATTAAACAACCCATTTTTACTTTCATAATATCTTTCTGAGTGAAAAAAAAGTCCAGTTAGTCCAGCTACTGTGCATAAACAGCATTCTGGAGTAAACAGATCAGACAATGCTGCTTTCCAACAGCTGCCATATTGAGAATTGCATTACAGGTTATTTTAAGTTATAAGTCTCTTGTTTATGCTGTATCTGCAGATTCCTTAATTGTTTTCATGCTGTGAAGGTTAAACATCCACATTGGCTGACTAGGACTCTTCCTGTTAGTTTCATATTTTAGTTTCGGGTTCAAATTGTGAAAAAAAATTATTTTACACTTTAATATGATCTAAAATTAAATAAAAAAACCCCTAAAAGCTCCATTTGCGTTCCATGAAAGAAGGTAAACAACTTATTTTTACTTTTACATTATAATGTATTTCTTATGCTTTCACATATTTTATTGGGTAATACTTTAGTTTAGGGTCCAATTTTCACTATTAACTAGTTGCTTATTAGCATGCATATTACAAGGATGTTGGCTGTTCATTATATAAATTCATTATGTACACATATTAATGCCTTATTCTGCATGACCATATTCTAAATCCCTTAATCCCAATACCTACAACTTAACAACTACCTTACTAACTATTAATAAGCAGTAATTAGGAGTTTATTGAGGCAGAAGTTAATAGTCAGTTAATAGTGAGAATTGGGCCCTAATCTAAAGTGTGATCTTTTAATGTTTTAATTTGTTTCTATAACAGATTTTAATTTAGAGAAATCTCATTGATGTGTGTGTGTGTAGTTTGCTGCATGACTCTTGGTCTCTGTCTCTCTCTGCATGTGGGATAAGCCTCATTAAAAAATTACACCCTCATTTGCTTACTTTTTTCCTAGTGCTCTGTGTAAAACGATCATAGGAAGCACAGCCAAACACACACTCAAACCCACAATCAACATTCACATAAAAGAGACTGTGAGAAGTATAGTAACCCTGTAAAGCAATCTTTCATACTCTCGCTCTCTCTTACACACAATTGACATTTGTGTGTGTGAGTTAATCAGGTGTCACCGTACCCCAGTTCCATCAGACAGAACTGGGTCAAAGAGGCTGTCCAAATACCGGTCCATCCCACGCTGAGTGGCATCATAGGATGGCTCTGAGTCTGATAAAGACAGAAAGAGACAGAGGAGAGAGAGAGTGAGAAAAAATAAGGATAAAGTAGAAGTGGTAACACAAATTCATGTTTAATAATCATTTTGTTTTGCAGTAGAATTATTTAAACATCCTTAAAACAAGTTAAATTTACCTAAGAAGCAAGTACACCCCAAGATACACTACTGTTCAAAAATTTTGGGGTCAGTTTGCTTTTATTCAGCAAGGACAAAGAATCCTAAAAAATGTATTACGGTTTCCAAGAAATATTAAACAGCACAACTGTTTTCCACATTGACAATAATAAAAAATGTTTCTTGAGTGCCAAATCAGCATATTAGAATGATTTCTGAAGGATCAAAGAGTGCTGAAAATTCAGATCACAGGAATAAATTACATTTTAAACTATATTAAAATAGAAAACTGTCATTTCTGATAACTAAGCTGTAAAAACAGCAAGTTTTGAATTTTACATTGATTAATACATTGTCACATGACCATAAGCGAAAAAATGTTAAAGGGTTAGTTCATTATTAACTCACCGTCATGTTGTTCCAAACCCGTAAGACTTTTGTTCATCTTCAGAACACAAATGAAGATCTTTTTGATGAAATCTCAGAGATTTCTGTCCCTCCATAGACAGATACAAAATTGAAAATTTGACACTTCATAAAGTTTATAAAGAGATCATAAAACTAATCCATATGAATTGTGCGGTTTAGTCCACATTTTCTGAAGAGACTCGATTGCTTTTTATGATGAACAGATTTAAATTAGGCTTTTATTCACATATAAACATTGATCAGCGAACATAAACAGGAGCTCAACCGAACCTGAATGAGGCACGAGAACAAACCTCTTGCGGAAGCTCAAACGTGCTGTGTAACACATGAGAATGAATCTCATTGGTTCTCACACGTCAAGCAAACATGCTTGAGCTTCTGTTTACCACAACTGATGTGTGAGTTGATGAATGTTTACGTGTGAATATAAGCCTAAATTCAATCTGTTCATTTTATAAAGCGATCGTTTCTCTTTAGAAAATTTGGACTAAACCGTTCAAATCATATGGATTAGTTTTACGATCTCTTTATGAACTTCTTGAAGCGGCAAATTTTCAATTGCGTAGCTGTCTATGGGACAGAAAGCTTCATTTGTGTTCAGAAGATGAACGGAAGTATTACAGGTTTGGAATGACATGAGGGTGAGTAATTAATGACAGAATTTTCATTTTTGGGTGAACTAACCCTTTAAGAGGAAACAAAATGTTAAGAGGGTCAGAGAAAATTTTTCATGTGTTCATTAACCTAAAAATTTCATCAAATCAAAAAATGCCAAGTCAAGACAATAACACTGGTAGAACAAACCACTGCCTCAAAAACGTTAATGATCAATGACCTGAACATTCACCCCTGCAAGATCCCTAAAACCTGTATAATGTTACTCATCCTCTGGACATGCAAACAGAAAGGTTACATGAACACAATTGGGGTTAGTTTAGCTGTATGTAATCTAGCCATTCTGTGTGTATCTGATTCTACTTTACATGCAGGGCTGTAGATCTGCTACTGATTAAAGCAGGGGCTGTAGTTTAGTGTTTCTTGAGGTTATGCTCGGTTATTCATGACTCATGAGACAGACCACTAGGCCTATTGGTGGAATAACAATCACTGGCCAATCAGATTAGGAAGGGTCAATGACTTTATGTCTTTTCACTTAGGAACAAGTGTATGTTGTGCTTAATTTAAAAGACTGAAAAAGGAGGCTACCCAGACTGTAGTGGCCTTCAGAAATCGGTAGGCTGTTGGTTGCAATGGCGCTCGTTCGGTTGGCATATGAGAGTGGCCCCTCCTCATCCTCTTCAAATCCACTGCCAAAGAGACTTCTGCATACAAACATATGTATTAAACATCGTCACAACAATACACTACAGCTGAAACGTGGGAAAACAATGAAATATTTTGGGATGCATACATGCTCGCGTTAGGTCGTGCCCTGCTGGGGTCTTCAGTAGAGATGATGAAGTATGTTTTCTGTTTAGGGAAGTCTGGCAGCAGCTCCAGGTCGCACACCAGATCGAGAACATAGTCGTGACCCTCTAACTCCACCCACTGCGCCAGCTCCTTCATCAGAACGGACCAACCCCATCGACTTTCAGAGGACACACCCCTGCAGGATGGCCGTTAACAAGGTTACTGACACTACAGGCTGGAATACACTAGACAACACACTAGGCATTATATATTTGCCGACTTTGTAAATGGTTACAGAGAATAACTGGACATCTTACACTAATAAACGACTGAGGATCACAAAAGAACAGACTTTTCAAGTCATTCTGAGGACAACAAACTCACGCAGAAACATGTAACTCCTGGCTAGGAGATGTGTGACGAATGAAAACAGTATGTGTTCTGAAATCAGCTCAAAATATGAAACATATTTGAAATCCCCAGACTGGATGAAATTAAAGTTTGAAGCTAAAAAAAAAAAAAAATCTGAGTCTGTGCCTATCATACACTACATGATTTTCTGCAAAATCTGTCAATTCCAACTACCTAAAATCAGCACACTGGCAAATAGTTCAACTTGTCCAAACTGTGATTTAGGGCAAAAATCTGTGTGAAAGTCATGTAAAGAATTGCAGTATTAAAGGGATAATTCATCCAAAAATAAAAATTCTATCATCATTTACTCACCCTCAAGCAGTTCCAAAGCTGTATTAATTTCTTTGTTCTGCTGAACACAAAAGAAGATATTTAGAAGGATGTCAGTAACCAAACAAATCTCGTCCCCCATTGGTTACTGACATTCTTCCAAATATCTTCTTTTGTGTTTGACAGAAGAAAGAAACTCATACAGGTTTGAAACTACTTGAGGGTGAAATTTTTGGGTGAACTATCCCTTTAAGATGCTGTATTGTCAAGTAAATCTCTAAAAATTCAGTGAAAAAAATTCACCTGTGTTGTAGAATGTCTCCTGCAAGGCCCTCTCCATTGGTCCAGGAGTGGACAGGACACAGAAAAGAAGCTCCTATAAAGAGATAATCAAATAATACTGGCTCAAATCAAAAAAGCCCAAAACCCAAGTCTCTCTGTTATTCTGGTCTCTAGATACAGTCTGGCTTCATCATTCATTCTAAATCTATGCTTTTAGCATTTTTATGATCTTCTAGGTGAAAATCATAAGTCTGATTGCATAGAAAAGTAACACCATACTTGTTAACACATACCTAAACAGACTTTCCCTTTCTAGAAAATACAGATAGTACACAAATTGAGATACACTCATGTCACTTTCTTTCTTTGAATGAACACAATTATTTTTTGAAAAATAATCCATATCTGTGAGTCCATTTAACACGGAGCCCCACATATGACCCCCAAAAAAGAAAAAATTATGGCCATGAATTAAGAATTTGTTCCCACGGTTTATTATTTTTTTAGTTCAATCGTGGGTGATTAAATTATGAGAGTTATATATACATACCAATGAGTCAAAACACCTGCCTTATGACCACCTGCCTAATATGCTGCCAAAACAGTGCTGACCTGCCGAAGCATGGACTCTACAAGACCCCTGAAGGTCTGCTGTGGTATCTGGCACCAAGATGTTAGCAGCAGATCCTTCAAGTCCTGTAGGTTGCGAGGTGGAGCCGCCGTGGATTGGACTGTTCGGTCCTGCACATCCCACAGATGCTGAATTGTATTGAGATCTGCAAAATCTAGAGGCCAAGGCAACACCTTGAACTCTTCATCATGTTCCTCAAACCATTCCTGAACAATGTGTGCAGTGTGGCAGGGTGCATTATCCTGCTGAAAGAGGCCACTTCCACCAGGGAACACCATTGTCATGAAGAGGTGTACCTGGTCTGCAACAATGTTTAAGTAGGTGGCACGTGTCAAATTTACTTTCACATGAATGGCCAAACCCAAGGTTTCCCAGCAGAACATTGCCCAGAGCATCACAGTCTCTTCACTGGCTTGTCGTCGTCCCACAGTGTATCGCCATCACTTTCCCAGGTAACATACATGGCCATCCACGTGATATAAAAGAAAACAGGACTCATCGGACCAGGTGACCTTCTTCCACTGCTCCAAGGTCCAGTTCCGACGTTCGCGTGCACATTGTTGCTTTTGACGCTGGACAGGAGTCATCATAGGCATTCTGATGACAGCCCCATTCGCAGCAGAGTGTGACACATTCCTTCCATAACCATCATTAAAATTTTGTGCGACTTGTGCCACAGTAGACTTTCTGTTGGCTCGGACCAGACAGGATAGCCTTTGCTCCCAACACCCTGTCGCCAGTTTGTGGTTTGTTCCTCCTTGGACCACTTATGGTAAATTATCACCACTGCTGTCCGGGAGTAACACACAAGCCTTGCCATTTCAAAGATACTCTGACCCAGTCACCTTGCCTTAACAATATGGCCCTTGTCAAAGTCACTCAGATCTTTATTCCTGCCCATTTCTCCTGTATCCAGCACATTGATTATGAGAACATACAAGATGATCAACAATGTTCACCTGTGACTGGTCATAATGTTTTGGGTCATCAGTGCGTGTGTATATATGATCAACACACAGGAGAAAAATCTCCAATAAGAGGTCATTAATACCTGTAGCTTGTAATGGTTATGTAATTGTAAGAGAACTGACGGGTGGAAAGAGTAGTCAAGATAATGCTGACTGACTATCTTATCTATACCAGCAGCACACACACACTCATCCACATTCACAATCCACACACACACACACACTATCACATATCTACTAATCTGCTCCAGCCCAAACAGGCGAGGACAGAGAGACAGTGTAACTGGATGAGAGAAGGAGTGAAATAAAGCAGAGAGACAGAGAGAGCGAGCGAGCTTAGATGAAAGAGGAGAGGCTGAAAGAAAGATATAGGGAATGACAGAAGAAGAGATTAAATAGATGAGAGGAAAGGATGGACAGATGACACCAGTCCTGATTTGCATCCTGACCTGACATTAACATGCATTATCTGAGAGAGATAGCAGAAAGGGGGACAGGAAATTGAGGCGGAAGAAAGAGAGAGTGCACTGACACTATTAAAACTCAAACTGAATAGATTTATAACTGAATAGACTTTGTTTCACAATCAACATCTACACTGTTATTTAACTGATTTAAATCAACATTTATTGACCTGACTTGAGCTGACTATTGCCTTCTGTAGAGCTGCTTATAGCTGAATTGGACTAGATTCATAGTTGATGATCTTTACACAGAACTGAACTGAATCAACATTGAACTGACCTCAGTTCACCTTGTAGCTTTGTTTCAAAACCAAGTGAGCTGCCAAACTAGACAGCATTTATAGTAATCAATTGGAACTATTTGCAAAGATTTATTTTAAAATAGTCACACATTCACTCTTAATTGCATGCCTAATATGCTGAAAACAGCTCCATTAATATTTCTTGTCGTCACATTCAGTTACAAATCACGTATATGATAGCCTATATTTTCAATTCAAAATGGCAAAATTTGACAAAAGTAGAGTAGTTTGCATCGCTAGATATTATTGTCGGTTGTTCCATAACACAGTTTACCAATGTTAGTTTTTGCTTATTCTTATGTAACTTTGTTACTTTGAGTTTGATTAACCTAAACCATTTAAGGCAGTTGTTAAGACTTAGTTCGATTTGTTACCTGAATTTAAACTGAATGAGTGGAATAAACTTAAAATCTTAAAGTTAAGTTTACTCTAATTATTGACTAAACCAACACTAAAATATAAGTGAATTTAACTTAATCTATATGAGTTTACAGTACTCATACTTATTGGTTTTAAAACTTCAATGGTTTAAGGCAACCAGTTTTCTTCAAATGGTTTGAGTTACCAAAAACGTATTGGGTTTTACAGTGTGCAATTCATGCTCGGCTTTTGTGAACAGTAAAGCCATTCCTTTCTGTAAGTTCATTGCCATCTCAAACATTTTGACATTGATGAGTGCTGTTAGAATTTTTGACAATTTTGGGTAACGCTTTATTTTAACGTGTCCTTGTTACATGTATTTACTATAGTAATAACCATAAATTAGGCGTAATTACATGCAACTAACCCTAAACCAAACCCTAATCCTACCCTAACCCTAAAGTAAGTGGATGTACTTAATTAATATTACTCAGTACTTATATGTAGAATTACACAGTAATAGGGACACATTAAAATAAAGTGTAACCCAATTTTGGAACATATTTAATAATTGAGGAGGTATGTGTACCCCTCAGTGTCTAAGTTGGTTATGCCATACATGAAATACTAAAATACATTTTTTGATGCAGTAACATGTGATGCACTTAATGGAAAACATATTTAGTTTAGTTTAGTTATTTTAGTGTTATTTCTAATTTTAAGAGAGTAATTTTTGAGCCATATCATTCTTCGGGTTTAAAAAGCAAATGTGAAGTACAGTAATATGGCACCATCCTAAACGATTTTGCTCATAGTTTGTTAACTATGCTGTTTTGTTCACTGTGTACAATTATCCTCTTTACTTAGTTATACATGTAAGAAAACATTATCAGGGTCTTACCATCAAAACAGTGCACCTGGAGAACCATGTGTGCTTTCTTGCGGGTGGCAGTCCATTCCAGCAGGGATGGAGGGTATGTTCGAGATGCTTCAGGGACTAGGTAGGATTTCTGCATAGCTTGGAGGAGTTTGTGTTGGCACAGTGCCTTAAAGCCATTCAGAGCATAGTCTGACACAAATCTGACAGAGACAGAGGGAGAGACAGTTATTTAACTGATAAATCTCACATTGGCTCTAGCTCCATGTCCCTGAACAAAACTTGTACCTATTGCAATGTTGTATAAAATATACATCAGTGATGTGCTTTGATTTGGGTTCAGTAAGTTTTTTTTTAAAGAAATTAATACTTTCATTTAGCAAAGATGCATCAGATTGATTAAAAGTGAGAGGTAAGGCTTTTACATTATTACAATATATATATATATATATATATATATATATATATATATATATTTCAAATAAATGTTGTTCTCTATTCATCAAAGAATCCTCAAAATAAAAAAGTATCACAGATTCCAGAAAAATAATAAGCAGCACAACTGCTTTCAACATTGATAATAACAAGTAATGTTTCTTAAGCAGCAAATCAGCCTATTAGAATGATTTCTGAAGGATCATGTGACACTGAAGACTGAAGTAATGATGCTGAATGATTTAGCTTTGATATCACAGGAATAAATTGCATTTTAAAATGCATTAAAATAGAAAACAGTTATTTAAAATTGTAATAATATTTCACAAGATTACTGTTTTTACTGTATTTTTTATCAAATAAATGCAGCCTTGGTTAGCATAAGAGACTTCTTTCAAAAATCTTACTGACCCCAAACTTTTGAAGGGTAGTGTGTGTGTTTGTGTGTTCATAAGTGTATTCTCTCACTTTAGCAGATATTTCTCCATCTTCTCAGATGGGGCAAAGGAACTCAAACAGGCAGCCATCAACAGCCAGCCTCTCTCTGCATTTCTGCTGTTTTCATTCCGCCACACCTGATTGGCTATCTGCGCTAGGATCTCGTCTCTGATTGGTGGAGTGGCAAGGCCTCTCTGAATGATATAATTTCCAAACAGGTTTTCTTGAGCTCCATTCAGGTTTGGATCTCCCATGAACCTCAAAATCTGTCAACCAAAACAGATATGAAAATTTTCTAACAAACCAGAGTTACAAAGAGTGACTGATAATGAGACAGGATTTATGCTAAACGTAACATTACCAGTATAAACACATCTAGAGCATCCTGTTTCAGATCGTCTTCTAGACGGGTCAGTGAGTTCTCCAGCGGTGCTGTTAGCATCCCGAACTGCAATTCCTACTCACAAGAAAGAAAAAATATAGACAAAATTTACTGCATTATGTCCTTAATGTGAGTGAATTGTGAGTATTATGCATATGCGTCTGTGTTAGCATGCAGGACATTCACCCTGAAATGCGTGCGTATATATTTGGTCATCAAATAGTTGTTGATGTCCAGTGGAAGAGTGAGCTGGGGGTCTGTCTGTATTCTAGGAGCCTGAACCAGAGCCAAGCAGTCTGAATGACGCTCCCTACCAGCTAAAAACAAAAGCGGCAAAAGGTTTAATATTATTTCAAAATGATTAGGTAAAGTAATGCCCAGTTTTAATGTTCAAATGTGACAAATGTGTTAACGTTTAATTTTTGTCTTTTTTATTCTTTAAAAAATGTCTATTTTAGTTTTTTTTTTATTATTTTATTTCAGTTTTAGTTTTAGTTAACTTATATAACCCTGAGTTGCAAGGGTTTCTGGGTGGTTTCTTACTAGATCAATTCAAAAGAGCTGATTTTCAATTAATTTTTATCATCTCCTGGACAGATAAATCTGATCGCTCAGAAAAGTAATAGCACATCTCTTCAACCAGTGGCATGATTTGAGGTATCATTCAGATCTGTAGCATAAACAGTGCCATAGTTTGATAAATAAGGTTAAAGGTTTTAAGCAAAGTTTGAACACTGGTAATAATAGTGATGTTTGCCTTAGCAAATATCATTAATAATAAGGAAGACACACTGGAAATTGTGAATAACCTGCTGTGGCCTGTAACAATCCTCCCAACTCTGCAGGAATAACCAGCTGAGTCACATTTACCACCTCCCTGCTTGTTCGCTCCTATAGAAAAGAGAAAACACATAATAAAAATTCTCGTTAAGAAAAGTCAAAAATGTTTGGCTGGGTATTTAAAACACTAAGTTCTGTTAGTTTGAAAGTTTAATATATTAAAATATGAACTACAAAAGGGTCTTATGATACAACTTCAATCATCTTTAAGGTGATAAAATAAACATAATTGTTCCTTATTTGTCCTTAACTAATAATGAGCACAGACTGTTCTTTTACCAGTTCAATCCTTCTCCTCTCTTCCTCTGCTCTTCTTGCTAAGAAGATGTTGAGCTGTAACAAAGCCATAAGCCAAAGTTAAAGCATTAAAAATTTGGAAACCTGAATCTGAACTCATATTAATTGCATTACAAACTTTAGTATTAGTGAAGTAATGATTAGAATTTGTTATTAGGTAACGTACCCTGATGTATCTTTTGCGGTTGACAATGAGTCGGACCATTGCGCGGTGCCTGATCAGGTTTATACGCATTCGCAGAAACCGTCGCCTAAAAGGCACAAAGAGACATTGAGGGAAGTTTCAGTCATTTCAAAAACATATAACACTCAATTTAGTTGATATTAGTTGATATTTTCCCTTGCAGGAAAAAACAGATCATAAGGTGGTCAAGCTTTGGAACATGGTTAACCAGCTCAGCCAGTTTAATCAAGGTGGTCTACAATGATAACAATATTATATAAGATGATCAGGTCTGCCAGATTGACTTTATCCTTAATAGCTAGTTGTCCAACTGATTAAGCACCTAAACTTAGCTAATGATTAGTTAATGACCAGTTTCAACCAGCTAGAAACCCTGTGAAGCAGCTACAATCAAAGGCTGCATTTACACTGCAAGGCTTAATGCACAGATCTGATCTTTTGAACATATGATTTTTTGACTCGTATCCGATGTCTGCGATTACATTAATCCTCGCCCAACTATAGAGAGATTCTAATGGTGATCACTTTCAGCAACATGGTTGAATGGCTGTATGTAATTTTTTATATATAATTCAGGTGGTTCTTTTATACCATGACAATTTAAAACTGCCATTGATGTTTGCAGTGTAAAATTTGACTGAATGGATAAAAATATCATTAGCTTTCGTTTTTTTGGTATTTTTGCCTTTATTATGACAGGACAGTAAGTTGACAGGAAGCGAAATTAAAGAGAGAGAGGGGGAAAGGATCAGGAAAGGTCCACAAGCTGGGACTCGAACTCAGGACGCCTGAAGCACAACTGTGCAATTTGTCAGTGCTGCCCACTAGGCTATTGGCGGCACCAACAGATTTAGAATTCTGAAGAGAAATAATTTTTGTGGGTAAATGTGTTCCCCCTTGCCTTGTAGTGGCTTGGAAATTTAATGGGAATTGGATATAACAAAGTTAACCACAATTTTCTGTATTTGCAAATGATACAGCATTGAAGTCACAGGCAGTAGTAGTAGTTTACCTGGCCAGGTAGCCCTTGCAGTGAGCCTGAAGCTTTGTCATGTCTAAACGGAACTTGAGGAAATTCTTGCGTACAAAATACATCCGTACGTAACGCTGAAGGGTCAGTGCAGCTACATGCATCATACGATCACGTTTACTCTCCAATAACTGATTCACTTCCTCCTTTAGAAAGATCTAAGAGTAAAATCACATTATTAAAACAAACATTATACAATGTAAAATTGTCAGTTTTTTTCGAGAAAGCAAAATTTTGGCATCTTTAGAAGTGCAATGTTTTATTATTCTGCTTACCTTTGACACACCCACTTGATAATCTCCTTTGTTGATTGGGCAAAGCTTCATTAACATAATGACACAGTTATCTCCATCTGGAGGTGGTGGCTTCTTCATTCCCAGCAGGGCTTTGTACCTGGGGACACATTGGCAGAGATAATTTATTCTAAAATTTGTATTCTATACACTGGCACACGCCTATTTATAGCACTAGACTAGATTACACACCGTACGTCACAGCACCCATAAGTAATAAGCACCAGCTGTTGAGTAGGATACCTGTTTAAGAATTTATGGAACGGCACTCTGACTGGATAGCCCTCCTTCCTGATACGGATTGTGTCCAAGATTCCTGAATATCTGAGCTGAGTAGCAACCAACTCAGGGTCAAATATACCAGGTTCCTGAATGGACACACAAATACATTTATTTTAATTACACATTAGAGCAGTAACACAGAAAGTCAGTATGTATAAGCAAAAATCCACTTAAAAATGCATTCTAAATTGAATTAACCACTAAAAAGAGTTTTTTAATGATCTGAACATTAAACATAAATTATTTGATCAAATACAGTAAAAACAGTAATATTGTGAAATATTGTTATAATTTAAAATAAATGTTTTCAATTGTAATATATTTTAAAATGCAATTTATTCCTGTGATGCAAAGCTTAATTTTCAGCATCATTACTCCAGTCTTCAGTGTCACATGATCCTTCAGAAATCATTCTAATATGCTGATGATTTGCTGATGATTTTTTATTTATTTATTTTTTAGTATCTATGTTGAAAACGTTGTGTTGCTTAATATTTTTGTGGAAACTGTGATATACTACCATTCAAAAGTTTGGGGTAAGTAAAAAAAGTAGTATTTTTATTCAGCAAAGATACATTAAATTGATCAAAAGTGATCAATGTTTCAAAAAATTTTCATTTTAAATAAATTCTGTTTATTTAACTTTCTATTTATCAAAGAACCCTGAAAAAAAGGTATCACAAAAATATTAGGCAGCAAAAGCTGTTTTCAGCATTGATAATAATAAGAACCATTATTAATAATATTATTAATAAAATTAATAATGACTTCTGAAGGATCATGTGACTGAATACTGGAGTAATGATGCTGAAAATTCAGCTTTGCATCACAGAAATAAAATACATTTTAAAATATATTAAAATACAAAACAGTTATTTTAAATTTTAATAATATTTAACAATATTACTGTCTGTACTGTATTTTTGATCAAATAATTGCAGCCTTGGTGGACATAAGAGAGTATTTTCAAAAACATAAAAAAATCTTAATTATGAGTAATGTACAATAAATTGTCTGAAGGAAATGTGGGTGCTGCAGGGAAGTTTAATAGTTAGGGTTAAGTGTTTTTTCACATCCCTAACCTAAACCTAAGTCCCTAATACAACAGTAATAGTGATGCTTGCCTAATGTCTGCTCATACCTTGTTATTATTTGGCTTTATGCAACGCACAAAAAATGGGTTGCACCTGAAAAAAAGTGAGAAGGACAGGAGATTTAACTGACTAAATCAAGTCCGCCAAAGAAACATAATCAGGAGAAACAAATATATGTATGTATGTACTGATATACATGTGTAATATTGTACATCTCTTTGTGTATATGAGTATATAAGACCTCTCCATTTTGTCTAGGAGCTCCTGTAGTGATTGCTGGAACTTGGCAGCCACAGTAGAGGGCTGATATTTCCGAGTCACTGTGCTGTTCCTGTTCATTGCTCCTTTTTGCTGATTCAGCATCTCAGCATGCCTTATAAAGAGATTGGACACCATCTAGAAAACACACCCACGTATGTATATTAAAAACTTAAATTCACATTCATACTTGAGGTTCACAAAAAAACAAAAACAAAGGAAATTGTGGCTTCTAATTCATACTGTCTTTTAGAGATGAAAAATAGGATATGCTTTCACATACACACACAAACACTTGCATGCATACAGATATATTGACTCACTCGGTTCTGGCTCTGCATAAACAGATCCAACACTTCCTGCCGAACCTGATCGTAGTTCTTATCCAGGAACTTATGGACCTAAAATCAGTATATCCCTCTGTGAGATTCTCTTTCGACAGGCTGGTAACATTAAAACCTCAGTTACTAATGGTAAATTAATTAAAAGTTACTAAAAGCATTAGAGTAGAGCTATGACCTCTGACCTTTGGCATGACATAATTGTCTAATTAAAATACTGCCTGTGCATTTTGTGATTTCTACTACCTGGTAAGTTACACGGCCAGCGTAGTGATAGACAGTAAACTCTGGCAGTGGCATTTTTGGCTTGGAGTAAAGAGGGTTGTTTCCATGATGATAGTGGCACTTCTGAAGGAAGGTGTTGTCAGTGGCCTGTCAACAAATGTTAAAACGTGTGGAGAATATATATTAGGTTTCTTCATTTATCCCCATGCAACAATAAAATTCAAGTGTATAACCTGTGGAAAGCCACTCTGATCATCAAGGATGCGGAGTATCCCATGGGGCTTTGCAGCGATAAGGTCTATGCATGCCTGGTTGTCAGTGAAGGTCAGTTCTTTCCAGTTGATTTGCTCTCGAATGTACTCTTCCTACAGAGGCGTGCAGAAAGAGAGTGTGCTGTTTTATGTTTGGAATAAATATTTCAAAGAAATCACAGTATCAAAATGTCTACATACACTGTGTTGGCTCTACAAAAATAAAATAAAATAATGCAACAGTTTGCATACAACTTTGAGTGAAATTACTTTCAACCAACAAGCTACATTGAGTTAGAGGAACTTAATAAGGTTGATTACTCAAAAAATTAGGTTGCTCCAACTACCTGAATTGTAGCCCTGGAACCAATTAATTTTAAGAGAAAGAGCTATCAATCTGTCAATCCTTTCCGTGTCCCTGGAACCAATCAACAGCTAACATAGCACATTCTAACATAACTTATTTAACATGTATATTTAATGAACAAGTAAGATATTACTCATCACTGGCATTAGCACAGTCATTGCTTATAGAGTCAACAGTGTTCACCTTCGTGGATCTATTCTTTAGCACAATAGTAACCACAAAAACATCAACATTACAGAAACTCTTTTAAATGTCAAACATAACAGCATTAAACACTAACAGGTCTTTCCCTTCACTAAAAACACTTAATTTCAACACTGATTCTCCTTATCCAGTCCTATGCAAAGCATGCTGGGAACTAGAAATCCACTGCCTAATTTCCAAAGTTATCAAGACAATTTCATTATGTTACTACAACTTAATTTAAATAACAGAAGAAGTTTAAATAACAGAAGATATTAAGTTGATGTAATGATCAACATTATGTCAACAGAACTCAACAAAATAATGTTTTCAACTTAAAAGATTTAATTAAAACAATAAATTAGAATTTTTAACTTGCAACCATGCATTTATTTAAGTTGTGGTAACAGGTTCCCTGAATTACGTTTTAGACTGCATTTAAAAAAAAAAATTTGGGGTAGTAAGATTTTTTTAAAGAAATTGATACTTTTATTCAGAATTGACACTTTAAATTGATCAAAACTGTCAGTAAAGATTTCTATTTCAAATAAATGCTGTTCTTTTGAACTTTCTATTCATCAAGAAATCCTGAAAAAATGAAGCAAAAATACATAATCATTACAAATTAAAAATTAATGTAAGTTGCGCAACCGTTTTCATCACTGATAACAATAAGAAATGATTCCTGAGCACCAAATCAGCATATTAGAATGATTTCTGAAGGATCATGTGACACTGAAGACTGGAAATTCAGCTTTGCAATCACAGGGATAAATTACTTTTCAAACTATATTAGATAGAAAACAGCTATTACTGTTTTTACTGTATTGTATCAAATAAATGCAGCCTTGTTGAGCACAAGAGACTTTCAAAAGCACCCTATGACCCTAAACTTGATAATGATGGTGTAATTCTCACCTGCTCCTGTTTGAAAATAATTTTGCTGAAGAAGAACTGCAGGGTCTCATTGGCATAGTTGATACAGAGCTGCTCAAAGCTGTTGAACATCAAGCTCTGGACAACACAGACCAAGATGACATGGAGATAGATGTAATTTAAATGCAATTTAGAAGGTCTAAATTCCTAAAAATAAAAAAAAACTGCACATTTTACCTTTAAGGTAAAAATGTATCTAATATAGGATTAGCTTCCGTGTTTGTGGGAGTGCATGGGAGTGTCACTGCATACCTCAAACCCGTATATATCCAGTAAAGATATGGACAGCGCCTCATTCCTGGGGTAGACCCGTCCATTGATACGTTCAGTCAGCCAATGAAAGAGCAAGGAATAAAGGATCTTGGCAACTGCATCTCTGTGATTGGAGTAGAGAAATACATACTTAATATGCAATGAAAAATCAAGTTTTTGCAGATAATAATAAGATGTCTCGTAATGTGTACCTGGCATCCACA
Source organism: Ctenopharyngodon idella (assembly GCF_019924925.1). Taxonomy (NCBI): domain Eukaryota; kingdom Metazoa; phylum Chordata; class Actinopteri; order Cypriniformes; family Xenocyprididae; genus Ctenopharyngodon; species Ctenopharyngodon idella. The sequence continues at coordinate 11,656,770 of NC_067220.1, read as the reverse complement.
GCACTTTCTACTGAGAGGGGAGTGTATATCTTCTCTCTCATTGCCTCCTGTAGCAAAACCGAATAACACACCGCTTAGGTACTGTATATGTTTAAATAATCCTTTAATCTTATAAATAGTCAGAGAAAGCAGAAAAGCTAGTATTTAAATGGCTGAGTAATTGCAGCTCTATGTCACTCACTGCCAAATTATGTGTAAAGATAGCCACAAAAAACTGTAGTAAAATATAAGTTCTGTTTTGATGAGAATTTGGTTCTGAGAAAATTCAGTATCTAATCAGCGACTTCATTTGCGCATGAGCAGTCTAAAGAATTTGCACTGTATTTCAAAGTAGATCTTTTGATAATGTGTCCATAAATATCTAAATTTTGGTATGACTCATCTTGCCCGGAAGTCAAGAAACAGACTTGGATACAGTTTCACCGTCACACACACACACACACACACACACACACACTGTCACTCACACTATCACAGTCAGCATGTGCAATTGATACAGTGTTATGTGACAGCTGATCCAAGTAAAGTGGTGGTGTAAACACAAACCTGTGAGCTCTGGATAGCACAGCTTTATTTATTAAATGAGCAAGATGCTCAACATGACACAAAATACAAACACACTGGCAATCACACTGTTTGAGTAAAGAAAAAACTCTGTTTGAGTAAAGCTAACATAAAAAATGCTTAGAACGTGTTAGAAATGACAAAATGTGTTAGGGTCAATCTCAACAACAACAACAAAAAACCTACATGTAACATTTTCCAAAAAAATAAATTATATATATATATATATATATATACACATACAGTTTTTATCTATTTTTAGGACTATGAATATTTTGATCACTCTCATGCATCCAAATATATTACTTTGTAGTGTTTTTGGGATTCCTATTACTGTAAATTTGCATTCTTTCATTACTATTAATCATTTTTATTTATTACTATTATAGTCTTGTATTTTTAATAAAGCAAAATACAACATTCTGCATTTATTCCTGTTTTTTTTTTTTTTTTTTTTTTTTTAAATCAGTGTAAATTAAAGGTAGTATAACAAATACTACCATGGTGTATGAATATTTTACTTTTTTTTTTTTTTTTTGCATTACAATAATGACAGTGTTTTTTTTTTGTTTTTTTTTTTTTTTGCAAAATGTGCTCATAAAGGGTATTAATTTTCTATTTTTTATAAATACAAAATGTATTGTGAATAACCATACCTTTCAAAACGGCGAAAAACGACTAGTTTTGGTTCAGCACACATGAACCAATCATCTCTTCTGCTTTACTACTAGTTACAGCACAAAATAAACATTAATGAACATCAGAAGGTATGTTGAACAATACAGTACAACTTACCAAAATCAATATAATGGGGTTCCCTGTATAGTTTACAGCATTAGTTGAGATATATTTTTTTTTTCTTTGAGGAAATTTGCCATGTACCTGATAGGCCCCAAATTAATCTTGTGAATTAAGCTTGTGAATCGAAATCTATTCGAATTGTGAAATTTGTGTCAATGCCCAGCCCTAGTGTCAATAAATGTTTTTTTTTTACTTGAAGCAAATGTTGTCTTTTCCCTTTATTTTCTTGTCAGAGTGCACCAGAATGCTTTGTTTACATGTTAAAAACACAAAAATGTTCTTAAGGGGGACGATGCCCCCAGACCTCCCTACAGGGATTTAATTCGTAAACGTCACCTTTTTCACTTCTTGTGAGATTGCAGGTCTGATAATGCTATAGAAATACAACTGACCTGCCTTTATCTCGTCTGTCCTCATTAACCTTCACTGATCTTTGTATGATGTAATGTTAAGCTATCCTGGCAGTGAGCAAGCTATTAGGTGTTAAGATTACTCAAGCCCTGAGTAACCCTTGATTAGATTACCGTGGTTTCCATAGAGCTGAACTCAGAATAATTAAATTAGGTTACTGGAACTCATTAACAGCAACCTGCTTACATGTCATTACAATGTTTCTTTTTCTCTTTTGCCTTTTTCTCTTTCTTTCTGCCCCAGGTGTTTGCAAACATGTCAGAAATTCTGAAAATGTAGGATCTATGAGCTAGAGGTTAGTGCATATACTCTGCCCTCTGGAACACACAACAAAGGGGTTGAGGCCATGTTGGGCTGCTTTAGAGAAGAGGAAGAGTTGTTGTAGTAGAGTGTTGTTGCCATGCCGTTATTTTACGCCAGACTGCTTCACAAACGAGGGTCAATTCAATGCTGGATTTGCACAAAAGACTAACATGACGGCACATGCTAGTCGATGAGTTGAATCAACTCCACAGAAACTACATAAATTTATCCACTAACCATTCAGAAATATCCAGTTGCATTCTAAAAGTTGTAAGCCTCTTTATCAGTGTCCAACTCTGGTTTGAACAATGTAAGGCTGAACACTGTTACTGACAATCCTCATTTTGGCTGCATGAGATTCTCCAGCTTTGTTGTTGTTGAGCAACCAAAGCGCGAGCTGTTAAAGCTCTGCCCTCTTCTGGAAATGGGTCCGGAAGCAGCAGCTCATTTGCATTTAAAGGGACACACACAAAAACTATGTGTTTTTGCTCACACCCAAATACGAGCAATCTATAATAAATGATCTGTGGGGTATTTTGAGCTGAAACTTCACAGACACATTCTGGGGACAACAGAGACTTATATTACATCTTGTAAAAAGGGCATTATAAGTCCCCTTTAAAGTTTCTTCATGGAACCACAGATCAAACAGTGTACATGCTGTTTTATGGATTTATGTTTGTGTAAAATATATGTACCGTCACTTTGAAGGTGATGGCTTTCTGCAGACCCTCTGGAGAAATTAGCAACAGATCGGCTACAGCACGAATCTCCTGAGTGCTCACCACACCAGCTGTCTCCTGCACTTCTGTCTGAGACAGAGAACCCAAAGCACACGGTCCACAAGACTGTTTACTTTGTCCATATATGTTTGCTAAATTTATATAAAACTACTGTACAATCAATAAAACTGCTATATACAAGGTAAAATATTTCATCTACAAACATCTTTGATGTGTGACAACTGGGAAGAGCTGGAACACTGTCAAATTCTTAAAATCATGCATTTTTTATTTAGGCTTGGTGTGCAAACAAAAGTGAAAGTACATTTTCAAATGTTTAAGTGCACAATACCTCTATTCTATGGAAAAAGACATTGCCCAGATGCAGTATGGATGACAGCACTCTGAATATGCTGCTCTGGTCTTCAGGACTGAAGTGGAGAATGTCCATGGCACTCTGTAGCCTCCTAAAGTCCTCCCCATCATCTTTCCCAATGATCTCACAGTTACCACCCTAACATGACATGATACCATGAGCCATGATAAATGACATAAACATGACATAATTATACAGTACCTTAGATGTGAACCTTAAGTGTGTCTTGGCAACTTGCATTTGTAAATGTCTGCATTTACCTGGTTCAGGTAGTAATAGGTTTCGGCCTCTTGTAGGTAGAAAGCCCGTTTCATGTGAGTAGGAAGTCCAGCCAGCATCTCATAAAAGATGTGGTAGTTTCTCTCATCTTTGGCCTGCACAAACACACAGACACAGTTCAGATAAGGTCCCAAATGTCAGTGATCACTAAAGGGCTCCTTTAGCCTTTTCCAAGTTAATAGGAAAAGAAACAACCAACCTGAAAAACGATCCTGGACTTCTCCAGTAGATACTGCGAGGTTATGGCACCACTGATCACCCCTCTGATACGAACAACAATACACACAGATTGGTCATGTGTATGAACTTTCTTTGGCCTTACCTGTACCTGTTCAATTCTCCTTCCTTCTTTCTTCCTCTCTTTCAGAGATTAAATAACAACCTTAATGTCCTACTTTCACATGAGGTCAGGCGGTACAGATCTAGTTTCCTTACAGTGTCGCCTCTCAAGCAACAATTTCAGGCTTAAGAGACATTAAAGAGTTAAGCAATGTAACATTCAAACATTCTATTCAACATAGCTTGAAACAGTTCAGAACAGAAGTAACAAAAAATACTCACTCCTCCAAAAAGACCTCCACAAATTTTCCAAAGCGACTGGAGTTATCATTTCGGACCGTCTTTGCATTCCCAAATGACTCCAACAGAGGAGTTGCCTCTAGAATCTGAATGTTAAGAAATTAAAACATACTTACAAATGTATTCAGCAATGTTTACTAGGTTAAAGTTATTAAGCTACCAGCAAAAACTAAATTTATCACATTTACCTCAATCTGTATAGAGGAAAGCATTAAAAAGAAAAACAAAAAGACTGATTATACAATTATTAACAAACAGTGCATATATCATAAATGTACATTGATTCAAACTAAATTTTGTGGAAATGTACTCTATAATACTCAAGTATTTGTTGCCTATGATTTTGTGAAGTAGGACTGGATCAACATCTTTTGTTGGACCTGGAACAACATATCTACTCTATCACTATCAGTGTTATTTTAGTATCATTTATATATCTTTATAGTATTTATTAACACTTTCAATTAGTATTTATTTTTATATCTTTTTATTGTAATTTTAGTTGAAGTTTTACTAATTTTGCTCTACGCTTGTCATTTTTATTCTTTTTTTTTTTTTTTTTTTTTTTAAATATTTCCATTTAGCTTTAAAGGGGACCTATTATGCACAAGATGTAATATATATGTCTCTGGTGTCCCCAGAATGTATCTATGACGTTTCAGCTCAAAACATCTCACAGATCATTTATTATAGCTTGTCAAATTTGCCAGTATTTGTGTGTGAGCAAAAACACGCTGTGTTTGTGTGTGTCACTTTAAATGCAAATGAGCTGCTGCTCCCGGCCCCCTTTCCAGAAGAGCAACAACAAAGCTGGGCTCCAGGGCCAACAAGGATGTGGATCCAACAACAAATCCTACCTGGCAAATTCCCAGCAAGTGTACAGAGGTGTATGTGGGTGATCACTGTCTATGAATAAAATTAAGTGTATACTTTATAGTCCTACACATGTACCTGTTGTGTAATGTTCCTCTTATGGTGAATAGCAGTGAGGTACCTCAGAACCAGTTTTGTCGCCTCTGTCTTTCCAGAACCACTTTCACCACTGCAATACAAAACACTTTACTAATACAACATTACATAGACATGCAATAATATATACACACTTCCACATCCTCTGCAAATGACACACACATACTTTCACCTGACCTGATAATGATGCACTGGTTTCGCTTGACATCCATCATTGTTGTGTAGGCAATGTTTGCAATGGCAAAGAGATGACTGAAAACAAACATGTATAAGAGAGGTCTACATACTGTACATTTTTGGAGCTAACAATAAACACAAAGTATTGTAAAGGGACAGAGGATAAAAACTTCATCTTAATTTTCTCTCCCCTTGTTTCTCATTTTTTAAATGTACACTACCATTCAAAAGTTTGGGGTCAGAAAAATATTTTTATGTTTTTAAAAGAAGTCTTTTATGCTCACAAGGCTACATTAACTTGATCAAAAATACAGTAAAAGCAATATTGTGAAATATTATTACAATTTAAAATAACTGATTTCTGTATATATATATATATATATATATATATATATATATATTTGTTTTTTTTGTTTTTTTTTAAATGTGACTTATTCTTGTGATAGCAAAGCTGAATTTTTAGCAGCCATTACTCCAGTCTTCAGGGTCACATGATCCTTCAGAAATCATTCCAATGTTGCAAACAGTTGTGCCGCCTAATATTTTTGTGGAAACCATGACACTTTTTAAGGGTTCTTTGATAAAAAGAAAGGTCAAAAGAAAAGCATTAATTTGAAATAGACATCTTTTGTAACATTATAAATCTTTATAAAATCTTTAATGCCTGGGTCTTGTGTAGTTTTGTTCATGGTTTTTGAGAATGAAAGCATGCCATCTGTCTAACTGGGCAAGCTTCTACCAGGACGCATGAAGTTGCGCTAAAATACAAATAATAATGAAAGATATGGGAACCTTTTTCTTCTCCTTTTAAAAAGTTGACAAACAAGAAAATTTGTTGAGAAATGTTGTGATTGTGTTGTTGTGACTCACGGTGGGTTATCTCCCAAGCCATGGCCTTCATACTGCAGAACCATATCTGTGCCATAGATGTTAAATAGCTGGTATGGATTCACAGATACCAGAATACTGCCAATGTATGTCTGCTTAGAAGACAAAGGAAATTGATAATGTAGTTAGGTTCACAACAGATTTGAATAAAAGTAAAGTAATATAAGACATTTGGTGTATGCTTACTGGGACATGAATGCAAGACTCACATAGATAAGCTCTTGATCAAAGCGAGTCTTCATGTTTATCAATACTGTTGCCTCAGTAAGCTCTCTGCAAGAAATGGAGGAAGAATGATTTATTTTGAATCTAATGGTACACTTTACATATACTATGTATATTTATGTTGACGTACTCCATTTGTGTCATGTCCTCAACTCCATCCCCTTCCCTTTTCACTCTGTAGCTGACAGTAGGCAGGCTCCTTATAGAATACATCTGTTTGAAAAATACTTGTGTTCAGAAAAAAAAGCAATCTGAGAACATTCAAAGAAATTTGAGATGTCATTTTCAATTCATTAAATTACATTAGAGAATATCTTCTCTAATGAATTAGGTCAAGTTGTCTATTCCAGTGCCGCACTACAATAATGCAGAGATGATTATCACTGGTCAGCGAGGTAACCTGAGAGGAGTTATAATCGGCCTTGTAAATCTCATCTGACATCCGATGTAGTTGCGGACTGCAGCTTAAACCTGATGAAGATAGGTGAGCTTGGCTGGACTTTTTGTTAAGGCTCAAAGCCTAATAGACTTGTTAGATCTGACAACTGCATCACTGTCTACTTAACAACATTACTACTCAAATTAAACTGTCTGTTCCTTCTTAATATAAACATTCAGATATAAAAGTTTTAGCGAATTGTATAAATATGATCCACAAGCAAAATTATGAATTCACTGTTGCATTCCAGTGAAGAGAGACATCTCTCAATGTTATTCTATATTTATATGTTTCCAAATTAATATGTACAACAGCAAAATTTGACGAAGAGAAGAAAACGAAAGCATGACATAGAGTTAGTGTCTTTGGGGCAGAGAAAATACAATGCATTTGATAACTTCTTTTACCATTAGTTGAATAAGAAGTCTTACATGTAAAGATTAAAGTATTATGTCTAAAGTGATTTACCTTGTCATACCACTGTCCTTTCGGCTCCCCTTCACGATCTGGTACCCAGTACAGCTCTGTTTCCCCTGGCCTAAGACCAGCGGGTGGGGGGGTAAGGAATTCCATCATTTTTTCATCACGATACATAGACCATTTGATGAGGTTCTGTACTGTATCATGAGGCAAGACTTTTTCTGCAGCCCACAGGTCCTCTGCAGTTTGCCCCTCTCTGGAATTCTGAGCCCAGTGCTCTTCTGGCCCACCTGGACCTTTCCGCTGTGGTGGAACCACAGCATAACGGCCATCTGGCCCAATAATCACTTGCCCAGAGGATATCATATAGTTGGAGATCCCTGAAGGTAGTTGGTAAGAGGCTTTCTTCAGGTTAGGATTCTTTAGAGCATCCATTAATTGTGGCGAAGTGGGAACTGCAAATCCTTGAGTGAGGACTGATCCATCAGGTAATCTGTATTTGAGGTTGCGGAGGTTTTGATTTAGAAGTGCCTGCGATAAATTTGGACTTCTATGTCTTCGAGGATCTGCTGAAATAACAGATCCATCTGGTAGCTGGTAAGTGGCCCTGCGAATGTTTTCATTCTGTAAGGCATTTGCAATGTTTGGACTACTTGGCCCATATAAAGCTTGTGAAATAACAGATCCATCTGGAAGCCTATAGGAGACATTTCTCAGATCATCATTTCTCAGGGCAGAGAACAAAGTTGGGGATGTAGGTTTATAACTTGCATCAGCACTTATTATGGAGCCATCAGGTAACCTGTAGGTAGCATTACGAATATCCTGATTCCGAAGCGCGCTTGCCAAATTTGGAGACTTAACTTCATAACTTGGTCCACTTATTATTGACCCATCGGGTAAACGATAGCTGGCATTTCTCATTTGCTGGTTCTGAAGTGCTGCTGATAAATTTGGGGAAGTAGGTTTGGATTGCCCATAGCCTGTTGTTATTAATGTGCCGTCTGGCAATCTGTAAGTTGCATTTCTAATGTTTTGGTTTTGGAGTGCATTGGCTAGATTTGGAGATGTTGGTTCCATTGGCTGATCTGTTGTTATTAATGTGCCGTCTGGCAATCTGTAAGTTGCATTTCTAATGTTTTGGTTTTGGAGTGCATTGGCTAGATTTGGAGATGTTGGTTCCATTGGCTGATCTGTTGTTATTAATGTGCCGTCCGGCAATCTGTAAGTTGCATTTCTAATGTTTTGGTTTTGGAGTGCCTTGGCTAGATTTGGAGATGTTGGTTCCATTGGCTGATCAGACATTATTATTGTCCCATCTGGCAGTCTATATGATGCCTTCCTAATATTCTGATTCTGAAGTGCATATGACAGGTTTGGTGAGGTTTGCCGTTGTTGTCCTGCTGTTACAAGAGTTCCATCTGGAAGTCTATAAGTTGCATTTTTCAGATTTGGATTCTGTAAGGCACTGGACAGGTTTGGAGAAGAAGGTTGCTGTACATGAGAGTCTGGGTATATTATTGTTCCATCTGGAAGTCTATAAGAGGCATTTCTTATGTTTCGGTTTTGCAAAGCACTTGAGAGGTTTGGTGAGTAAGACTGTTGCTGTCGTGGGTCCATGCCTATTACGGACCCAGCAGGAAGTCTATATGAAGCATTCTGGAGCTGGGGATTTCCAATCGCATCCACAAGCATTGGGGAAGAGTTTACATTTAGTCCCTGATTACCATATACTAATGTCCCATCAGGCAATCGGTAAGTGGCACCACGAAGTTGGGGGTTGTGCAGTGCATCAGACAGAAAAGGAGATTTTCGAGGGTCCTGCCTAAAACCTGGCACAGGTGCATAAGGGGAGACCATTCCCTGAACAGGTCCTCGGTATGATGCTTTACGAATATTTTGGTTCTGCAAAGCTGTTGAAAGAACTGGAGATCCTCTTGGACTATAGCCAGGGGGAACACGGGATCCCCTGCGACGTAAATGTGTTCGGTAAGAAGCATTGCGGACATTCTGATTTTGAAGAGCATTAGAGAGAAGGGGGGCAGCACCTGGCTCTTCAATGTAATCATAGCCTGTTTCCACCTGAGTATAGGGTGAATGTGGCATCTGAAGAGATGATCTGTATTGTGCATTGTGAAGTTGTGGATTGTGAATTGCATTGGACAGCAAAGGTGATGCTGGTTGACCTGGAACTTGTTCAAATGCTTCCATTTGAGGAACATATGGGGAAGAAAAAGATGGTTGTTCAGGGATCTCACCAAACTGAGCCACTTCAGGAGCATAAGGTGAACCTGGCCTTTGCAAGGGCGACATGTAAGAAGCTTCTCGGAGCTGAGTATTTTGTAAGGCATTTGACAAAAGTGGAGATGCCATCTCTGCTGTATGCTGATCCTGTGCAACCATTTCAGGATTATATGGTGATTGTACTGGTTGCAATTGTGAGACCTGTGCAGCATGGCTTAGATTAGGGTTTTGCAGGGCAAAGGAGGAAACTGGTGAAGGTGGTTGACCAGGAAACTGTGGAACATTAATGATTTCAGTAGCATAAGGTGACATAGGCTGTTGGAATTGTGAAGTATAGGTTGCATTATGGACCCTTTGATTTTGAAGGGCACTTGTAAGCATTGGTGACTGAGGTACACCACTAACCTGATCAAATTCTACAGGGACCGGCTCTGCACCAAAGGGAAAAGGAGATGCAAATGAAGCATCATATACTGGAGGACCAGAAAGTACAGAAGTAGGCAGAGCCCTAGGGGAACTGGGACGCATTGGTAATGGGGAACCATGTATGATAGATGGATGAGGAGAGGCTGGTCTGGAGAGATGTCTAATGGAAGGCTGAGGAGATGGAGGGGGCATGTGTTTTTGAGAAAGCTGTGGTGAAGGGGGCATCATGCCTGGTGCACGCCTAAGTGACTGTCTGGCCATGAGTGGACGGCCACGACCAATGGGTCTCTGTGGGTTTCTCATTGCATTAGGTGTTCCTGGAGGATTGAAATGACTTTGTTCCCTTATGCCCCTCCCAATATGATGACCTGAGAGTTGTGGGGAGGCTGTGAAGTCCTGTGGCATAATGGACCTGTTACTACGTATGGATGATCTAAATGGCCGTACATTTTGTGTTGGAGTTCCAGAATGACCCCCTCGGCCAGGATACGGTTTCACAGCTCCCATGGGGATGTTTGGACGTCCCCTTCCTCGCAGTCGTCCTCCAGGGGACCCAAAAGGTGGAGAATCTTTCATAAGGCGAGTGGACCTGCGGGAGAGGGTGGGAGAGGGGGATCTACCTTGCACTGCTGGTTGCTGGGAGCCTGGTTCCACAGTAAAACTTCTTCGAGAGGGAGTAGGTGATGCTCTTTGTGGCATTAATGGTGACTGTGGTCTGTAAAGATCCCTCTGCTGAACACTGGCCATGGTTCGCATACCCATCTGAGGAGAAGAAGGAGGACTCATTCGTCTAAGTGGAGATGGAGAGGCTTGAAATTTCTTGCCACCAAATGGACGATGAACTTGTGAGGGTGAAGAGGGTGGACTGGGTCTCCTAATTGAGGCACGAGGGGACTGTGGTGGGCTTCTCCTCCGAATAGACGCACGAGGTGAAGCTGGAGGACTGGTATAGAGAGATGGAGCTCGTGAGGACATACGGCCAGGCATTGGCTGGGGAGATGGTGGTGCCTCTCTAAAGGATGCCTGAGGCTGCAAACGCCTACGGAATGTTGGTGAAGCAGGTGGACTTTCTCTGAGTTGAGCCTGAGGCTGCAAACGTCTAGGGACTGTTGGTGAAGTGGGTGGCCCTTCTCTAAATGGAGCCTGAGGTGGTAAACGTCTTGAAAGTGCTGGAGAAACAGGTGGGCTCATTTTGCGTCCAATTGGAGATGGAGTGTGTTGAACATGACTTATTGGAGAGGGCACACCTCTGGCTAGTCTTGGCGATGGAGGTGCTCCCATGCCTCCAATGCCACGCACAGAGGGCTGTGGGGATGGGCTTCTTCTCATTGGGAGTGGACCAGCAGGATGCATGGATAGCTGTGGGGAGGCATGGGGGCTTGGTCTGCGTATAGGTACAGGGGAACGTCTTACTTGCATTACCGGCTCTCCAAAACTTGCCATGGGATCCATGGGTACCATGGGTGACATAGGCCTATGCAGAGGGGAGGCCATCCCTGCTATTGACCTCCTACTTGGTGTGGGAGATGGTGGAAAACCACCAGCTTGAGCCATATGTGACATATGTTGACTGACAAATCCCTGAGGATTATTTGCTTGCTTAATTAGCATGGCTGTTGGTGTGGGCACTTGAGGCATTGTGGGATGAAACATTTCTTGCTGATGCATTGCCTGTGAAAAACCATCATTCATTGAGGCTCCAGGTATATATGCATAATTTTCATACTGTATGTCTGACATTTCTTCAAAATCATATTGTGGAGGCAAAGGAGGAAGCTCAACATCAATCCTTTCCTTACCAAAAAGCTTAACCTGTGGTCTTGGGACTCTGAACTCCATGTCTCCGTGAAAGGGCATAGGCTCCATAGAAAAATCCCCATACTTCTCACCATACATTCCATAACCTTCTTCACCTTCCATAATATCTTGCACTGGATAACTATATGGATCATACATATTGTAGGAAGATTGCAGATATGGATCAACATCTGATTCACTGTAATTAACCTGATAATCCTGAAAATAAAGATCACCATAATCCTCATAAGCATCCATATATGGATCACCTGATATTTCAACTTCATATGGGTCACCATAGAACCCCTGAAGATCATCATAATATCCAAACTGAGCCTGGGAATACAGATCCATTTCATTCCCATATTGATCATAGATGTTCCCCATTGGATACTGACTATCATCATAGTACTCAATGCCATCATCGAAATATGGATCCAGTGGATGCTGTTGAGTATAGTAGCCCATTTCCTGTGGGTAATTGCCCATCTGCTCCTGCGCTCCATAGGGGTCATTGTAGTCCATACCATCATCATAAAATTCACCCTCATCCTGCATGGCTGTGTGAGGGTCATAGTATTCATCCTGCAACTCATAATAGCCTTGATCGTGTGATTCCATTTCATAATAGTTATTTGGTTCCTCATATTGAGTGTATTGCTGTGGAAATGAAGAGTGTCCCTGCATGTGCGCATACTGTTCATTATACCTATTAGAATGCCTCTGGATTGACTGTCTGTGAAATGCACCCCTATCCACCCTGCTCTGGTTATTATAATCATATCCTCCAGTGTCATGTTCATATCCATAATTGTGATACCCTGGAGGAGCTCGGATGCTAGCTTGGCGACTGTCAGCAGAAAATGGATATTTTTTGTTGTTTTTTCGGCTCCAGGCATCACCCTTTCCACTCTGACGCCCCTTAACGGAGAGGAACCTCTTGGTCAGCCAGTTTGTTGCCCCAGCAATCTTACCTAATAATTGACCCCTATATTTAAAACCAGTCCCATCCCCTGCATTCTTTTTCCCAAAAAGCCCTTTAAAAAATCCCGGTTTCTTCTCTGCTGCTTTAGAATTGCCACCTAATTTAATAAGCATATAGGTTGGCTTCGGCCCTGATGGCTCTTTTTTTTCCTTCTCTTTTTTCTTCTTTTTGCTGTTTTTGAAACGCATCATGAACCTTGGAGCATTTCTCAAGAGAGATTTTCTCCTTTTTTTCTTAAGCAAACGATTCTTCCTTTTGCCAAGTCCAAGAAACAGCTTGGAAGTGCTCTTGAGTCGCTTCTTTGAGCTCTTCCTTTTCTTAAATCCAGAGAACCTCATAAAGAGTTTTGAGGTATTTTTGAGTCCTCTTTTCTTTTTCTCTTCAGGTGGTGGCTCAGGTGGAGGCTCTTCCTTCTTTTTTGCTTTCTTCTTCTTTCCATCTTCCTCAGCTTTAGATTTATGATGATCTTTTGATTTCTTCTTTCCTTTCCTATCCTCCTCTTCACTTTCCTCCTCATCTTCTTCATCATCATCTTCATCATCTTCATCATCCTCATCTTCATCAGAATCAGGCTGTCTGGATTTGGACTTTCCCTTTGCAGCTTTACCTTTGGCATCTTTTCCACCACCACGCTTTCTTTTGCCTCCATCTGACTCTTCATCCTCATCCTCCTCGCTCAAATCTTCATCCATCAACTCAGCATCTGAGCCCTCATCAGATTCAATAACCTCTTTCTTTCCTTTGCCTTTATCCTTTCCCTTCTTACCATCATCTTTCCCTTTACCCTTGGGTGGTTCTTCTTTTCCTTTCTTCTTATCATCTTTTCCTGCCTTCTTGTCATCTTTTCCACCCTTCTTGTCATCTTTCGCTCCTTTTTTGTCATCTTTTCCTTTCTTTTCTTCTTCCTTTGGTTTGCTTTTTTCTGGTTCAGGTTTTCCTCCTTTCTTGGCTGCTGATTTTAAGTCTTTTTTGGGTGGCATTTTATCCTTCTAAAACCATGCTAGTCTACCGCCTTTCTGCCAAATCACAAATAAAAATATGATTAAACACAAAGAAACACAAGTAACAATTTAAAACTTCTGCTTTGTACAAATTACATTTAAAGACTGAAAATTACACTAAAATTATTTCTTTCTCTACAAAACCAACATTAAACAATATAGGATCTTAATACACACTTCACTATCTTTTCTAAATTCTCTGTATTTAAGGATGATAAAGGAAGAAAATAGTCTTACCTGTAGGTGAGTTCACTTTGTCTCTTCTCAGTACTGTCATAGATGAATTCAACACAGAGAGCGTATAAATCTCTGTTCACATGGTTCCACACGCCACAGCACCAGATGTGGTCAAGAAAAAGGATCCCTCTAGCAGACGTTCTTAGATAGAGATCCTCTGTTGAGGTATGTCTGTATGTTTCTATAACCTTACACACACTCACACACTCCTCTTCTCTTCTTCTGTTGATCATCAAGATAGAGAGGCACACCTACCTGTACTTCTCAGCAAATGAACAAACAAATAATTCCAGCACATGCAGTCATCACCTATGATATGCCATCCATGAGTGACTCAGACAAGGACTGTGTGTCTGTGTAAGTGAGAGGATGTGTGTCAGGTTTTTAGTTCTGTTGCAGCGCTGTAGAAGGAACCTTAATTTGTCAGCTCTACTTGCCTTGGTGTAACTTAAGCTTGGGTCTCATTCCAGCATAAATAATGTAAGCACAGAGGCCTGTTACTACACAAGCTTGCACACACACTGTCACACTGTCAGACACACACACACACACACACACACACACACACACACACACACACACAAATCTATGGTGGTGAATGCAGGCATGAATGCAAGTGTGTACTAACTTGTGATTGGGCTACACTCCCTCAACATTTGAAGAAAATAACAAACTTAAAATTTGGTTACATCTGTTTAAACTAAAATTACCCTTAATAATGGTTAAGTGCAAGAAATGGTTAAGTGATTTTGACTTGAAAACAACATAAACAAAAATTCTAAAACATGCTTAAAAAAATATGATTAGAAGTGATTTGTTTCATAGAAATTAGCAAACACACACACACACACACACACTTTTTGTTTTCATTTTTTATCGAGAATTTTTTTTTATATAATTAAATGCAACATTTATTTCATGCACCTGTTAGAACAACCATGTAAGTACTAAGTAATAAGTAATGTGGCAGTACCGTGGAACAGAATACCATGGTACATTATCCAAAAAACATGTCATTACTATGGTACTATGACCAAAAATATATGCTAACACTGTGGTACTTTTTATGTGATAAATATTATCAAGAGTATTTAATAAACAGTTCTGGACCAGATCCAAATACGTTTGTCGAGATAGTGATAATTAGGCTATTCCTCATTTGATGGTAATTCACTTTCAATGATACAGATACACAACCTGTTGAGGACTGAAAAGTAATGACTTGCTGATTTATAGGTTACTAATTAGCAGTTGAATATTTCATACATGATCACTAACAATCAAAGTGTCACTGGAGCACTCGCACAGGAGTAATTAAAAATATTGACGTAAGGTTGTAACCGTAGAAGTGACCAGGTCAGCGCCAAGAACTGGTGTTACCTGGCATCTAAGAACTACTTAAAAGCTAAAGTCCACACTGACACACTCTAATTTCAGTGATTAAAAATGTAGTGGCTTCGTCCCCAATTGGAGTAAGTGCAAAGGTGAATAATGATAATTATCTTAAATAAGCATATGGGTGTGTATTTGTGAGGGTGTGTGTACAATTAAGACCAAACCCTAGAGTTCCCTTGGGTTCCCTTTGGTGACCTGCTGACATCTATGAGAGAGAGAAAGAGAGAATTAAGGATTAATAGAAGAATGGTTTTGACTTTTTAGCGGCTTCAAATGGAAGCAACAACCCTTTAGCTTAATTTGCAACTTTATAACTAAGTCAGAAGGTATTATGACTTGCATGCTTAGGAAATATTTTGTACTGTACAGTGAGTGTACATAGATTCAGTTCTAAAATAAATGTAAACATGACATTATTTGCAATAGAAAATCAATGAATGCAATGGAAAACTATTCACCAATTTAAGAGTTGCTTAATTGTCAAAATGCTTTTTGGAGGCACCATAGCTAATCACGATGCTGTAGGGCAGGCCTATAATTGAAATGCTTTTCAGTATGTTATACTGCCACCATATGGAGCACAAAGGTATATGCCTAAAAACATGGGAATACAAACCATTTTCAGCTGTCAGTTTCATATTTCAGATAGCAGTGCATTTTAATTAATCGAATAATAAATACATCTTAGCTGTAAAAACCATACCAGATTTTTTTTATTTTTTTTATTTACTTACAGTAATTTTTGAAATTGAAATTAGATTCAAAAGTCATAGCTTTAATAGGCAACCAGTTTTCAGGCTTAAACTGCAAATTATAATTGTTTTGTTTTTTAAAAAATTTTTTTTAACAATTAACATTCATCCACCCATTCTTCAAACTGTTTGTCCTATAGGGTCGTGGTGATCATTTCCCAGCAAAATTAACATTATTACTCTAATAACAACTTTTAACTTAACTAAACCTATAACAAATGTCAAACAAACCCATGACAATAAATAAATATTAGCTTTATTGGTGTGGAATTAGTGTGGAAAACTGTTTACATTTATAATAATAAAATCATTTATATAATAAAAATGAATTATCTAATAAACTTTAGCTCAGAACTAGAACTGATATATTTAGCTTAAGTATATATTTTTCTATACTATTTTAATTTTTTATGTGATCCATACTGTCAGCAGACAGTGAGAGGAAGAATTATGAATATGTAAAAGTGACTGATGACACAATTGTGCACAATTTAATTGTGCACAATTAAAATGACATGAGGACATTGTTAGAACTCATAATTTATTTAGGCTATTATTGCTATATATCTCTATAGTTCGATAAGTTATGCCAGGCAGCAGGTGACAAAATGGAGGATAAAATGATAATTTTATGATAATAAATTAGCCTATCATCTGTGGGGAAAACTGTAATGAAATCATCTGTATGAACCTAAACACTCTTCAGCTCTTATTTTTAGTAACTACATTTTTATATAAATAAAATATTATACAAATTATATATATATTTGCTATAAATGATTATATTTTCTGTTGAATGTTACATTTTCTTTATAAAAAATAGTTAACTAAACATTCATTTGCAGAACATGTAACCATAAATTCAAATAAAGTCTCTTAGTATTTTTGTATGCACAAAAGGATTAAGACTTTCGGTCCTGAATGACTCTAATGGCTTTACGAATCGATTGAGTAAACGATTAAACAGCTACATTTCAGAATACAGCACCATATTAGGTTTAGTGCTGTTTTGTGTGTCACATACAGTACGTTCACACACACAAAAAACATTTTATTAATGAGAGTAACAAATGTATTTTGAACTAACCTAACTCACTCCCAGCCTTACAAGCGCATTGTGAAGTAACGTTACTGGTTAACTATACTTTGCTGTCACCAGAGCTGGGTAGATTACTTATGAATTGTAATCAGTTACTGATTACAAATCACATGACAAAATTTGTAATCAGTAATATAATCTCTTAGATTACACATTTTTGGTAACGTAATCTGACTACTTTTGGATTACATTTAGATTACTTTTGTGCTAACCCTTATTTGATGTCACATATATTGTAGGATAATCTTGTACTATTTTGACAGATACAAAGAAAAAATATAGTTAAAAAAATATGTTCTATTCACCAACAAGAGCCTCAACAGATTCTTTTTAAAGTGCAATGTATGGACAGTTAATACTTCAAAATACTAACACTAATGTACCTGTTAGTGTTTGCTGATAGTAACACTGAATAAAACAAAATCACATCTTATGATTTTAAAACATATTTACTTAAAATTAAGTAAATTTAGAAAACATAAACATTACAAAAACAAATATTCTTGTTGTGGCTATTTTCTGTGCACGATTCCAGACCCCTCCCCTGGAAAAACTCGAATCACGAACGTATACACGGCAGGTTTATTATGAAAAAAATATAAACGTTAAAAAAATGAAAAATTAGGAGAATCAATGAATTGTGAAGAACTTACTGCCATTGTGTAAATACTATGTAATCATGTAATCTATAAAAAAGTAACTGTAGTCTGATTACGAGTATTTTAAAAAGTAGTTTACTCTAATTACAAGTACTTGATTTTTGGAATCTGATTACGTAAACCAGATTACATGTAATCCGTTACTACCCAGTTCTGGCTGTCACATATGAACTGTATGACATCTGACGATTTTAGATACAGTCGCTGTCTTTTACCTGAGCTGCTTTCATTTGTTTTGCGGCCTGTGCGATCCAAAATGCTGCCCACAACTCAGCTTTAAAAAAAAAAAAACGTTCAAACTTGCTGTTCGTTAATTACGTCGAGTCGATACTTGTGGAAGACGCCATCTTTGATTATGCACTTTAGTCGCTGTCACTATGGTTACAGGCGTTAGTAGCAGCTCGAATATTGTATGCAAGCTGTTGCATGGAAAAGACAGTTTAAGATTCACACTTGTTGTAAATTTAGAAATTAATACCATCAAAGTACTGAGAGAGCGATTAGAGAGCAGACGGCTCCATATTCTTTTGAATCCAATCGATCTCGCGGTACACCGTGTTGCCACCTAGTGCCGAACGATCAAGATATACAGGAAACCGCAGGTTATTGAATCTTATCGGTGAACTGATTCAAAAGAATCGAGTCACCAAGATGAATCAAAATCCCCACCATTATTTAACACTGCCATGCGCGCGCTCGTCTATGGGTGTGCACGGTGACGGCAGGCTCCCGTGAACGCGCTCAGCTCTCCTCTTCCGCAGAGTATCGCACAGCAGCAGCAGCAGCAGTCAGCGCGCTACACTGTTGGGAGGATGGATGGAGCGGGCTCGTTTGGTGCGGGCCGAGCCGGTTCGGCCTTTGATCTGCTTACGTTCGTCAAACAACCACAGACAATACTAAGAGTGCTGGCATGGGTAAGAACAACAGGCTATGTATTATGATTGGCAGGTTATGCATTGCCGTTTATGTTCCGCTTTTAATGGTCGATTATTTTAACGGGTTGATTTTCCACCACTCGTTATATATTTTTATTATTTTGACAATTTGCATTACTTTAAGAGCGTTTGTAATTATGTAATTTCATGATTGGGTGTTAGGAAGCTATCTTCTATACGTGAACGCGCGTCAGATGTTGCTGTGGTAGTGACGCACGCATTGCGTGCGCGCAGTTTTTTAAATGGCTGTAGTGCCACTGGTTGCAATATTTGGGTCACTCTTAAAATTTGGTGATAAATATGCGACTTTCATAATAATATGATTAATAAAAAATAAGTTAATATTTCATGAAAAAGATTGCAGATAAACCTCATAAGATCTTCATTCTAGGCCTATCTTATTAAATAAAATGAAAGTTCAGAGGAAGAGACTGTGCATATGCTGATGTCTCAACCAAACTGTAAAGTCATTGATTCACCTTTAAATGTCTTGTTTCCACTTGGTTTATTTACATGTCATTGGTCTGACTAATAGTGTTTTTACATACTGTTTTTAAACACAAAATCACAAAATATTAATGCCAGATCGCATTTAAATTCTAAGAGACATGATTTTTTTTTCTTTTTCTTTTTATAGGCTAATAGTAGTAACTAAGACCAAGTTATCAAAGCTGTATTACAGGAAAATATACATATACTGTATCGTTTTGGCAGAAACTTTTGTTAAAGGCAGAGACCTTTTACAGTATAATGAACTAACCGTATTAACTTCATGGATGACAGATATGTTCCTAAATAGATCTGTACCTAAGGGCAGATGAAGAGAGTGTTCTGAATTAAAAAAAAAAAAAACTCCATACACTGTAACATTTTTTAAAACTGATTTAATTCAAGGCATGTTATTTAATGATTGAATCAACCTGGCTACACTAGTTACACCAAAAAAAGGGCTTCCTAGAGGCATGTTTAGAGGCATGTTGGATGTTGCTTCTTCCTTTAACAATGTTTCATCCAGCCAGCCAATAACCAAAGCAGCTGCAACTGTTTCTATGACGACTGCGTGATGTGATGTATGCGTCAGTATATGGAGTTTCATTGCCAAAAATAGCACATGATTCCTGAGCATTGCTACTGATTTTCTCTTACTGTTACTCCAACACAAGCACACACACACTTTTTTGGTGTGGTTGAGTGTGTGATCTGTTGCATTA